>NC_044561.1:101834583-102140737 GCF_007565055.1 Rhinopithecus roxellana | reverse complement strand
GAATTCTTCAGCAGACTGCAGTTCATGTTAATGTGTTGTAAAGTGAGTCTATTTTGAAGACAGGTTGAACTGTTGAGTTTGTCCTCAAAGTGCATACAGAGAAAGAGGGCTGAGGCCTCCTATGGGCATTCTGGGTCACAAACATCATCACATGTACTCCAGTCTAACAATTCTGTGAGGTAGATGCTGTTATAATCTCAATTTTAAAAACTTTTCCGTTTATTATTTATTTAAAAAATTTTTTTTGTAGTGATGGGTACTCACTATGTTGCCCAGGCTGGTCTCAAACTCCTGTGCTCGAGTGATTCCTTCCCCTTGGCTTCCCAAAGTGCTGGAATTACAGGTGTGAGCCACCATGCCCAGCCTATAATCTCCATTTTTGAGATGAGAAAGAAAATGAATGCTCACAGTGGTAAAGAAACATGAGGTGAACCATGCATTCAGTAGATATCATGTTCAGGATTTGAACTCAGATCAGGTGACTTAAGATTCTGCTCAACCCAAGGTCAGCAGTTTTGTACCCCGAGTTTCCTTTTTGTCTGTATTCCCATCAGCCTTTGTGAATAGCTCAGTCGCACTCCACATATTTGTTTGCAGTATATCATGGTGTTTCTCAGTCGTGAATGAGGCGAGGAGAGTAAGAAGGTGAAGCAAACATTCCCTTCTAAGAGGATCTAGGAAAGAGTTATGGAATTCTAAATTCTATTTCTACCTATCTTCAGCTAGGCATGTGCTGTTAACCACCAAGAAAAACTTTCTCACAATTGTGACGAAGTGATAACCGCATGTTGAATCCTAGGGATTGCTTTTGTCCTTCATGTCCTTAGTTTCAAGAAATTCAGCAACATCCACTCTCAAGCATTAGTTGAGCCAGTCAGATCTGTGATCACTAATCCTTCCTGTTGTTTTTTTCCCTGGCCTCAGGGAATTTCCTCACACACATGCACAGAACTGTGCCCATCTCTCAGCACAGGGCTAAGAATAGTGCCTGTTCCCACCAGCCAAACTGGTAAAAGCCATGATTGTCAGGGCACTGGGGAAACTCCACAGAAGAGAGTACGCAGCCCAGAAAGAAGTGTTCTGGTCCACCCAAGAAATCCTAAAATCAAGGCCCCAAACGGATTTAAAAAAATAACATTCTATTGTGAGGCTTCTGACACATGTATAACTGGAAGTTATGACATCAGTAGAATAAAGACTGGGAGGGGAGAAATGTGAGTTTACTATTGTAAGTTTCTTTTTTTTGGTATCCATCACCTGAGTATTTATTATTTCTATGTGTTGGGTACATTTCAGGTCCTCTTTTGTAGCTATTTTGAAGAACATAATACATTGTTGTGAATTATAGTCACCCTACTCTGCTATCAAACATTAGAATTTATTCCTTTTATCTAACTGTGTGTTCGTACCCATTCACCAACCTCACTCTTAATCCCTCTCCCTCAGACCCATCACCTTTCCTAGTCTTTGGTATCTGTCATTACACTTTCTACTTTCATGAGATCATTTTTAGCACCTGCATAGTTGTCTTTCTGTGTCTGGCTCCCCCCTTCCTTCCTTCCTTCCTTCCTTCCTTCCTTCCTTCCTTCCTTCCTTCCTTCCTTCCTTCCTTCCTCTCTCTCTTTCCTTTCCTTCCTTCCTTCCTTCCTTCCTTCCTTCCTTCCTTCCTTCCTTCCTTCCTTCCTTCCTTCCTTCCTTCCTTCCTTCTTTTTTTGGAGTGTGATGGCATGATCTTGGCTCATTGCAACCTCCACCTCATAGGTTCAAACAATTTTCCTGCCTCAGCCTCCTGAGTAGGGCTTACTTCACTTAACATAATAATCTCCAGTTCCATCCGTGTTGCTGTGAATGCCTACGTGATTTCATTATTATGATTTTTTAATGGTGGAATAGTATTCCATTGTGGGTGTGCTTGGGGACTCTCTCTCTCTCTATATATATATACATATTTTTTTCTTTATCAATTCATCCGTTGATTGATGCATAAATTGATTCCATACATCTGCAATTGTGAATATTGCTGCAATAAACATAGAAATGCATGCACTCCTTTGATATATTGATTTCTTTTCCTGTGGATAAATACCCATTCTAGGATTGCTGGATCATATGGCAGTTCTATTTTTAGATTTTTGAGAAATCTCCATACTGTTTTCCATAATGGCTGTACTAATTTATGTTCCCACCAATAGCATATAAGAGTTCTCTTTTCTCCTCATCCTTATCTTTTTTTTCTTTGTTTTTGAGAGGAAGTCTTGCTCTGTCACCCAGGCTGGAGTGCAGTGGCACCATCTTGGCTCACTGCAAACTCCACCTCCTGGGGTCAAGTGATTCTCCTGCCTCAGCCTCCTGAGTAGCTGGAATTACAGGAACATGGCACTACACTCGGCTAATTTTTGTATTTTCAGTAGCGACAAGGTTTCACCATATTGGCCAGGCTGGTCTCGAACCTCTGACCTTAGGTGATCTGCCCTCCTCAGCCTCCCAAAGTGCTGGGATTACAGGCATGAGCCACAGCACCTGGCCTGTTTTGTTTGTTTGTTTGTTTATGTGTCTTTTTAACAATGGCCATTCTCACCGGGATAAGACGATATCTCATTACGGTTTTGATTTGCATTTCCCTGATGAGTGATGTTGAGCTTTTTTTCATATATCTCTTGGCCATTTGTATGTCTTCTTTGGGAAATGTTTATTCATTCCTTTCCTTTGCTCATTTTTAATTAGATTCTTTATTTGTTTGTTTGCTTTTTTAACTGTTGTTTGAGTTCCTTATATATTCCAGATATTAGTCCCTTGTCGAATGAGTACTTTGTGAATATTATCTCTCATTCAGGAGGTTGTCTCTTCACTCAGTTGATTTTCTTCAGTGAAGAAGCTTTTTAGTTTAATATAGTCCCATTTGTCTTTTTTTGTCTTTGTTGCCTGTCTTTCTGAAGTCTTAGCCACAAAACCTTTGCCTAGAGCAATATCTTGGAGTGTTTTCTGATTTCTTTGTTTTGTTTTTCAGAATTATCTTGTAGATACTTCTACAAGTATCTACAGCTCAGATACTGAGCTTCTTCAGTATCAATATTTTATGTTCTTTTTCTGGGATTTTGTACATTTCTTCTTGATTGGGATGTGGTATTGGTATAATAGACCAATAGCATAGAATACATAGACAAATGGTATAATAGACCAATGGCATAGAATAGAAAACACAGAAATAAATCCATGTATTTACAGCCAATTGATTTTGGCAAAGGTATCAAGAATATACATTCAATAAATTGTGCTGGAAAAACTGAATATCCATATGCAGAAGAATAAAAGTAGACTGCTATTTCCCACCATATACTAAAATCAACTAAAGATGAATTAAAGATCTAACTGTAGGACCTAAAACTATAAAAACTACTAGAAGAAAACAGGGGAAGCACTTCAGGACACTGGTATAGGTAAAGATTTTATGACTAAGACCTCAAAAGGGTCAGGCAACTAAGACAAAAATAGAAAAATGGGACTATATTAAACTAAAAAGCTTCTTCATAATAAAAGAAACTATCAACAGAGTGAAGAAACAAACTCTTGAATGAAAGAAAATATTTGCAAAGTACTCACCTGACCGGGGACTAATCTAATATCCAAAATATACAGGAAACTCAAACAACTCAACAGTTAAAAAAACTCATTAAAAAGTTGGCAAAGGAAATGAATCAACATTTCTCAAAAGAAGACATACAAATGGCCAACAGGCACATGAAAAAAATGCTCAACATCACTAATCATCAGGGAAATGCAAATCAAGACCACAATGAGATATCATCTTACCCCAGTTGGAATGACTATTAAAAAGGGAACAATAAAAAAAAAAAACCCAAAATAAAATAAACAAACCACAACAAATATATGCTGGTAAGGTTGCCAAAAAAAAAAAAAAAAAGGAAAGTTTATACATGGTTGGTGGGAATGTAAATTAGTACAGCCACTATGAAAAACAGTATGGAGATTTCTCAAAAATCTAAAAGTAGAACTGCCATATCACCCAGCAATACCACTACTGGATGGCCAGTATGGAATACTATTTGGCTATAAAAACAAATGAAATTCTGTCATTTGCCACAACATGAATGAAGGTGGAGGTCATTATGTTAAGTGAAATAAACCAGGCACAGAAAGACAAACATCACATGTTTTCACTCATACGTGGGAGCTAAAAAAATTGATCTCATGAAGGTAGAGGGTAGAATAATACTTACCAGATGTGGGGAAGAGTGAGTGTAGGGAGAGGGGGATGAGAGAGATTTGTTAATGGGTACACACATACAGTTAGATAGAAGGAATAATATCCTGCCATTTGATATCAGAGTATGGTAACTATAGTTAACAACAATGTATTGTACATTTCAAAATAGCTGGAAGAGAGGACTTAAAATGTTCCTAATACAGATAAATGAAAATTACCTGAGGTGATGGATATCCCAAATACCTGGACTCATTTATTACACATCCTATGCATGTAATAATGTATTACATGAACCCCATAAATATGTACAAATGTTATGTATCAATTAAAACCAGAGAAATTAGAAAGTATTTTAAACTGAATGAAAATGGAAACATAACTATAAAAATTTGCAGGATCCCATTAAAGCAAGGGGAAATTTGTAGTATTAAATGCCTATATTTGAAAAGAAGAAAGGACTTAAATAAATTACCCACTTTCCACCTTAAGAAAGTACAAAGAAGGCCAATAAACTAAACCCAAAGTAGTGAAAGAAAGGAAATCATCACGCTCTAAATGAAACTCTATACAGAACACACACACACACACACACACACACACGCAGAAAAATCAATGAGAAGAAGAAAATCTTTGAGAAGATCACTAAAATAGATAAATCTCTAGTCAGATTGAACAGACGGGACACACACAGAAAGAACCTAAATTATTAAAATAAGGAATCAGATTGGTGATACTACTACAGATTTTACTCTTATTAATAGAATAATAAGGGAATATTATGGAAAACTTCAAGTTATGTATATTTGACAAATTAGGTAACGTGAACAAATTCCTTGAAAAAGATACACTGCCAAAGCTTTCTCAAGAAGAAAAAGATAACCTGGTTAGCCCTATTATTTATTAAAATGTTAAATCTGTTGTTAAAAATCTTCCTGGAAATAAAGCTCCAATCTTAGAAAGTTTCATTCGTGAATTTTCCATATCTTTTTCTTTTTTTTTTTTTTGAGACAGAGCCTCACTCTGTCACCCAGGCTGGAGTACAGGGGCGTGATCTCAGCTCACTCCAATCTCTGCCTCCCAGGTTCAAGCGATTCTCCTGCCTCAGCCTCCTGAGTAGCTGCGATTATAGGCATGCGCCACCATGCCTGGCTAATTTTTATATTTTTGGTAGAGGCAGGGTTTCGCCATGTTAGCCAGGCTGGTCTTGAACTCCTGGCCTCAAGTGATCCGCCTGCCTCAGCCTCCCAAAGTGCTGGGATTACAGACATGAGTCACCATGCCTGGCCAAATTTTCCATATCTTTAAGAAAGAAATAATACCAATTTTATACAAATACTTTTAGAAAAGTTGAGAAAAGGAGTATGCTTTTCTAACTGTTCTATGAGTCCCTGTGTTATCTTGAAACCGAAGCCTTTTCCTTATGAGGAAAGAAAACCAATATCTCTCATGAACATAGATAATAAATTTTAAACAACATTTTAGTAAACCGAATTCAGCAATCAGCAATATATAGAAAGTATAATACATTATGATCAAGTTGAGCTTATCCCTGGAATATAAAGTTGGTTTAACATTCAAAAATCAATCAATGTAATTTACCATATAACTAAACACACACACACACACATATGCATGCACTCATATAATCATCTCAACAGATGCAGAAAAAGCAGTTTTCAAAATTGAACATGGATTCCTAATAATAACTCTCAGCAAACTAGGAAGATAAGGAAGCTTTTTCAAGTTGATAAGGGGCACCTGTGAAAATCCTACATCAACTATATCAAGCTTAGTGGTGCAAAAATGAATGTTTTCCCTGCAGATCAGGAACCAGACAAGGATGCCTGTTTTTACCATTTCTATTCATTATTGTAGGATAGGTACTAACCGTGCTAAAAGGTAGTAGGAAATAAAAGACATCAGATTTGAAAGAAAAAATAAAACTATCTTTATGTGCAGATGACATAATTAAAATTGCAATGAAAATTTCTTAAAAAGGCTACTAGATCTAATAAATGAGTCTAGCAAGGTTGACGATAAAAGATCAATGTACAAAATTATATGTATTACTATATACTAGCAATAAACAATTTGAAATTGGAATTTAAAAATTTCCAGTCATCAATATTATAAAAAATAGAAAATATTTAGCCAAAAATGTGAAGAAACTGCAAACTGAAAACTTACAAGACATTACTGAGAGAGAGAGAGAGAAAAAAAATCAAGCCTAAATAGAGAGGTACACACTGTTCATATGTTGGAAGATTCAATATTGCTTAGATGTCAGTTCTCTTAAGTTGATATATAACTCAATGCCATTCCTGTTCAAATCCTAGCAGGCTTCCCTTTAGAACTGATATACTAAATCTAAAATTTATAGAATAGCCAAAACAATTTGAAAGAGAGTAAAGTTAGAAAACTAACACCACCTGCTTTCAAGACTTAGATAATGTTACAGTGATTAAGACAGTGTGGTACTGCAGAAAGATAGATAAACATACCAGTGGAACTGAATAGAGAGTCTAGAAATAGTCCATGCAAATAGAGGCAACTGATTTTTTAAAAAGAGATGAGGTCTCACTATGTTGTCCAGGCTGGAGTGCAGGGCTGTTCTGGGTGTGATCATCATAGCACACTGCAGCCTCAAACTGCTAGTCTCAAGCAATCCTCCTGAGTAGCTAGGAGTACAGGTGCATGCCATGGCTCCTAACTATAATTATCTGATATTTGACAAAGGTGCAAAGACAATTCAATGGAGAATGGGGAGTTTTCTCAACAATGGTCCAAGAACCATTGGAAATACATGTGCAAACAAATGAACTTTGGTTTATACCTCAAACTATATAAAAATTAACTCAAAATAGATCATATAACTAAACATAAAGTGTTAAACTATACAAATTCTAGCTGCAAACATGGAAAAAAACTTTGTAACTTTGGGCTACGCAAAGATTTCTTAGATGTAACACCAAAATTGTGATCCATTAAAGACAAATTGATGAATTGGACTTCATAAAAATTAAGAACTCCTGCTGTTCAGAAAACACTTGTAAAAGAATAAAAAGACAAGTCACAGAGTAGGAGAAAAATCTTTGCAAAGCATATATCTGGCAAAATATTTGTATCCATAATATATAAAGAACTCTCAAAACTCAATAATAAGAAACACGCTTAAAAAATGGGAGTCGAATAGACCCTTCACCAAAAAGGGATGCATAATGTAAAAAATGTTCAGCATCATTACATGTCAGGGAGTTAAAATCACAGTGAGAGGCTGGTAATCCCAGGACTTTGGGAGGCTGAGGCAGGTAGATCACTGGATCCCAGGAGTTCAAGACCAGCCTGGGCAATATAGTGAAACTTTGTCTCTGCCAAAACAAAAAAAACAACCAACCAACCAACCAACCACAAAAATTAGCTGGGCGTAGTGACGTGCGCTTGTAGTCACAGTTACTTGGTAGGCTAAGGTGGGAGGATCGCTTGAGCCAGGGAGATGGAGGTTGCAGTGAGCTGAGATCCGGCCACTGCACTCCAGCCTGGGCAACAGAGTGAGACCCTGTTTCAAAAAAAAAAAAAAAAAATCACAGTAAGATATTACTATATACCCAGTAGAATGACTAAAATTAAAAAGATTGACCATAATAAGTGTTGGTGAGGATGTGTAGGAACTGCCATCCTCCTACATTGCTGATGAGAATGTAAAATGGTACAACTCCTTTGAAAAACAGTTTGGCAGTATCTGAAAAACTTAAACATACGGCAACCATATGATCCAGTCATTTTATTCTCAGATATTTCCCTAAGAGAAATGAAAGCATATATCCACACAAAGACCTGTACATGAATATTCACAGATGCTTTATTTATAATAGCCCTAAACTGCAAACAACCCAAATGTCTGTCTGCAGGTGAATGGGAAAGGGTTTATCCATACAATGGATAGACATGAGAAGAAATGAACTATTGACATATGTGACAACATGAATGAATCTCAAAATAATTATGCTGAGTAAAAGAAGCCAGCCACAAAGGAGTACAACTGTGTGATCCTTGTTATATAAAATTCTTAAAAATACAAACTATAGTGACAGAACACAGGTCCATGGTTGCTTTGGAGACTAGGAGGAGTGGCAAGGATGAATCACAAGGAAAGTTTTGGGTTCTGGATACGTTCATGATGCTGATTTTGGTGATGATTTCACAAGTGTGAAATATACTCAACACTCACAAACAAAACTTACAAAATTGTCTACTTTCTATATGTATGGTTTAATTAGTCAACTACATTCAATAGAGCTGTTAAAAATAAATTATTTGTAAAGATGAAGCCTGTGTGTGTGAGGAGAAAGAAGCAATGGAGGAGAGGAAGAAGGAAGGACTCAGGAAGTCTTATCTCAGCTGGGAGTGAGTCTGGGGAAGTGAACACCAGGTAAGAAGCTGGAGTCCTAAAGTCCTGGTGCCCACACCCCTTCCCTCCCTCTCCCCTTCTGAGTCTCCTTCCGTGTTGTCACTTGGGCTTTAGGAGGTGTCCTAGGAGGTTTGCCTCTGCCTTGTTGGTGGAGCTGGACCAACCCTGGATTCCTTCTCATCTACTTTCCATCTGCATCCTCTGCATTTCATGGTTCCTGTACAGGGGCTCCCTTTAAAAGCCTTATAGAAAATTTGTTAGCCCCAGTCTCTTCTACTACAAAATAGGGGCACTCATAGGACCTTTCTCTAGGGCTGCTGTGAGTATTAAATAGAAAAGTGGTGAGGCTCAACCCTGAGCCAGCTACGTAATTTGTGAGGCCAAGTGCAAAATGGGAATGCAGGTCCCTTGTTCAAAAACTGTTGAGCAACACAGCAGAGCATTAAACCAAGCACGGGGCCTTTCTAAGCAGGGGTTCTGTCCCTCTATATAGAGGGCACACCCATGAACCAGCCCTGACTCAGCTTGAGATGCAGCTGGACTCAAACCTTCCAACTGACTGGTTTAAGCAACTTCTCTTATTTTCCATCTATTCTATTCCAACAATCATTGGGAACATTTTTTATTCTGGGGTAGTTTAGATTTCTGATTTCCTAGTCTAGTGTCTAAAACATAGCAGACACTCAAAAGTACTTGTGGAATGAGAACTAGGAATTACGATTCATATCTTACAATTGAGGAAATCAGCTCAGAGAAGTGAAGTGGTGTCTCAAGTCATATGGCCAATGAGTAAGGGAGCACCCAGGTCTGACCCCTCACCTGGGTTCTGCCAGGATCTCTCCTGGGGATGGCCACCCCAGAGGACCAAATATGTGATGGACACAATCTAGATCTCAGTAGAGCCTGGAGCAGGGGCCCAGATGGGCAGGAGATGGAATGAGCTCACTGAGAGCCAAGTATTCCTGCCTGGTAGATCAGAGGGTTCTGGACTTGGAGACTGAGCTATATATTCAGGGGTCTCAAGACTCAGGAGCTAACCTGGCCTGCCCCTGAGTTAAAGGAGACATGGGAATGATGATAGTAATCGCCAGCAGTTATCAAATCTTTGTTATGCCAGGCTCTTACGGGTATAATCTTGTTAAATTCTCCTAAGTCATAAGTTGAGTCGTATTTTTAGCTCCATTGTACAGTTGGAAAAATTGAGGCTCAGAAAGAAGTTATTTAAACTGGTTAGTGGTGAGGTTTGAGCCCACTGCGTCTTAAGCTGAGCCAGGGCTGGTTCCTGGCTGTGCCATTTATACAGTTGCACAGGGCCCCGTGCTTAGAAGGATCCCATGCTTGGTTTAATGCTCTGCTGTGTTGCTCAATACTTTTTGAACAAAAGACCACAGTTTTCATTTTGCAATAGGTCTCATAAACTATGCAGCTGGCCCAGGGCTGAGCCTCACCAGTTTTCTATTTAATACTCACAGTAGCCCTAGAGGAAGGTCCCATGAGTGTCCCTGTTTTGTAGAAAAGTCTCCTGGGGCTAAAAGAGCTGCAGCATCTGACGTGGGCATAGGAGCATCCAAGCTGGAAGCCAGTGGGTGTGAGCGCAGAGCCTGGGAGCTTATCACTTCGATACGCTGCTTCTTGGGACGCTGGGTCTGCTCTCTGCCGGAGACAGGCAAATTTTCAGTGTCCCCCTCTTTACCCTATCTTCATTGGGGTCAAGTTTCTCCAGGCATGCCAGAGCACTTAGCACCCCTCTAGGGACTGATCAGCCAGGGGTGGATCCTGTTCTGTCCCAGATTCCACTTACCTGAGGGGACAAAGACCAGTACCAGCAGCAAGAAGCAGGGAGACAAGTAGGCCAGGCAGGTCGGGGCAGGCATCATGGAGCACATGGCATCTTCTGTGGTCCCCAATACTTGGGGCTCCTCTGCTCTTTGGTGAGTGTTGGAGTCTGAGGTGGGGCCCGTGGACAAGGCAGTTTCTGCGTCTCTTGGCCACAGCTGTTTGGGAAGTGTTTTCATTGCAGCAACACAAGGCTGTTGGTGCAATAGGAAGGAGCCCGGTCAAAGGGTTTCTTGCTTTTGTGTCTGGGCTGTGGTTCCTGTAATCACTGTGCTAAAACCTTGATGACCCCTTGCCATAGGCTCCATCCTAGGTGCCCGGGAGGGAGGTGGGCAGTGAGGTCATAGGAGGCACTCTGGAATCAGCTGGACTTTGGAGCGAACATTGGATCTTCCTCTTCCCGGCTGTGCAAGATTTCAAAGTCACTTGCCATTTCTGAGCCCTTGTTTCTTCATTTGCAGCATAGGAACAGCAGCAATCCCCTCTTAGAGAAGTTTTGGTGTGACTATGAGAAATAATGTGTGCGAGGGCACAGAACGATGTAAATGCTAAACATATTAACCATTTGTATTTATTTGCTTATTTTTTTGAAACGGAGTCTCGCTCTGTCGCCCAGGCTGGAGTGCTGTAGCGATCTCCGCTCGCTGCAAGCTCTGCTTCCCAGGTTCACACCATTCTCCTGCCTCAGCCTCCCTGGTAGCTGGGACTACAGGCACCTGACACCACACCCAGCTAATTTTTTTTTGTATTTTTAGTAGAGATGGGGTTTCACCGTGTTAGCCAGGATGGTCTCCATCTCCTGACCTCGTGATCTGCCTGCCTTGGCCTCCCAAAGTGCTGGGATTACAGGCATGAGCTGCCGTGCCCGGTCATATTAACCATTATTATTCATGATATGCAGAAAATAGAGGAGGTGACATTGCTTAAGAAGAAGGATTTATTATAAAGCAAGCCCCATGGGGGCCTCCTTTTTTTTTTTTTTTTTTTTTTTTTGAGACGGAGTCTCGCTCTATAGCCGGGGCTGGAGTGCAGTGGCCGGATCTCAGCTCACTGCAAGCTCCGCCTCCCGGGTTTACGCCATTCTCCTGCCTCAGCCTCCGGAGTAGCTGGGACTACAGGCGCCCGCCACCTCGCCCGGCTAGATTTTTGTATTTTTTTAGTAGAGACGGGGTTTCACCGTGTTAGCCAGGATGGTCTCGATCTCCTGACCTCGTGATCCGCCCGTCTCGGCCTCCCAAAGTGCTGGGATTACAGGCTTGAGCCACCGCGCCCGGCCGGGGGCCTCCTTTTAGCACTGCAGGGAGGATACAAGACTAATTCCTAAAAGTATAATCATGAGCAACTCTCTCAGCTTCTGTTTCCTGGGGTCCGAGTGAAACATACCCAGATTGTACTAACATTTGTGTTTGTGGCATTTTTGTTTCCTGTAAGTGATCCGAACTTCCTCAGGAGCCTCCTGGTGCTGGCTATGGAGAAGAAAAAGCTTAACCTTGCCAGTTCATGCAATCTAGGCAGTCTCTTTAGCCACACTGTCTGGGTTCAAATCTTGGCTTTACTCAGTCTGGCTGTGTGACCTTAGAGCAATCATTTGACCATTTTGTGCCTCAGTTTCCTCATCTGTAAAACAGGAATAAAAATATGGTAGCATGTGTGGGGTGCAGTAAGCACTCTATAGGCTTTCACCATTGTCTTTTAGGTTACCTCAGTCTTTTAATTAACTCAGGGAAAAATACAAGAACAACTCAGTCTTTCATTATTTCACTTCCTCCCTCATGCTTCAGAAGGTTCTGGGTGCAGAGAAAGCTGAAGATTCTCTCCTGCAACAGCGTGGCAGGCCTTGGATCTGAGTATGTCCCATGGGTCCCAGGGGTCTGGTGTCTACTATGAGGAGATTAGTCTGGCTTGGTCCCCAAGGACTTTGCACTGGGTCTGTGACTGGTCTTTTCTAGACTTTTGAGGCCTTGCATTGATACCCCTGCTCAATTCCATTACTCCCTCTACTTGTTCTCCTGTCAATGAGATGTATATAGTGAAGCTTCTTTGAAAGCGTCACAAGTCTAGATGATTCCACCAGACCCTCAGTACCTCCATGTCATTCTTACACGGAAACTTCGGAATCACCTGCTCATCTATGCAGATTTCTTTCTCAGCTATTTGTTTTTTTCTAAAGTTTTACTTACAAATAATTTTATTTATTTTAATAGGCAAGGCATTGTATTGGTTAACTCTTGCTGCATAACAAACCACCCCAAAATTTAGAAACTTAAAAACTGTTTAGTTAATTCACGATTTTGTGGGTTGACAATTCAGTCTGGGCTCAGTTTGATGGTCGGGTCTTCTCATCTCAGCTGATTTTGGCTGGGAATGTTCATGCACTTGAGGTCAGCTGCAGGTTGGCTAGGTGGCTTTGTTACTGCAGCTGACTGATTGTTAACCTGGGTACCTCAGCTGTCCTCTATGTGGTCTCTCATCCTCCAGGGCACTCACTTAGGCTTGTTCACATGAAAGGGGCAGTTTTGAGAGACAGTGCAAGGTACAATGAAACTTCTGCCATATTCTTTTGGCCAGAGCAAGTTACAAGACCAGACAGGATTCAAGGAATGGAAAATAGACTTTGCCTCTTGTTAGGAGGAACTGCAAAGCCTAATTGCAAAAGGTGTGGATACAAAGAGAGGGTATAGAATTGTGGACATTTTTGTGATTTATCTGCCATGGGCATCTGCAGAGTACAAAATTCAGAGGTCTCAGTGTCTCATTTATAGGGCTTCCAGACATTACTTTCCTTAGGGTTAACCGCAGTCACCAGTTTTTGAAGACATTCAATTTCTCTACTGTTTCTGATCTAGTGCTCAAAAACCAGGTTGGACATGGTTTCTTTGTGATGTCGTGGACTATGAACACCCTGGGAAGCCAGGCCATGATCCTTTGTGCTGTAGGAATCCCTAAACTCCATTCCCACCTCACCCCAGCATTTGGACCTCAGGACTGTGGGGTTGGCAGGACTCTAGCATCTCAACCCTTCTTCTTACTACCTCACCAAGTCATAAGGGGAGGAGTTCCCCTTCTTTCCCTTCTGGTAGGGACTTTCCTAACCTCAGTCATCTTCCTAACAGCTGGACTTCTTTGTTCTAGATGGAATCCCTCCTGCTCCTTTCTCAAGACAACAAGTCTCACACTCCAGCTTTAGAATAGGAAAAAAGAGCTTCCAGGGAAGGAATTAAACTACTGTGAGGTGGAAAAACGCAAAAGGAAATAGTTAAAAATGTTATATCTGTCATATCATCTATAAAACACATGAAATGCGATTGCGTGTGAAGCGCTGGCTCCCAGTAATTGCTCAGTAACCAGGAACAGTGGTATTCCTCCTGGTCAGTGTGCTGTCACACGAACCGTGGTGTCTATTACTAGCCTGAGTTAAGTTATCCTCAACGAGAGCGCCCGAGGTATATATAGAACACAAGTCTACCCATAAAGCTTTTCTTCCTTCTACTACAAAAATGGAACTTTGTTAAAACAACAGCTTTTTCATTGTTTACCATAAAATGGAAAACATACTATGTTTTTCACAGGGAAAGCATTCAACCTTAGCAGCAATCAAGTAAATACCAATTTTAAAAAGAGCAATACTGGTGTCTTTGCAGTCAGCATCTATCTCCACTTTTTCTCTGCTCTCCTCTTTTTTGGAGGTTCTAAAAGCCTGGGAACTACATTTTCTGTAACTCCTTACCATCATTATTCTAGAGGTTCTACCAAGGAGAGGTTCTTGCTTAGATTTGGAAGGTAAAAGGAGAGGCATGCTTGCTTCTCTAGCCATGAAGAGGGGGCAGATACGTGAGAATTGGTGGATTTAATTTACGGAAATGTGAGGTTTTGCAGTGCTCCCTGTCTTCTATAAATCACCTCGAAAGCACAGGCAGCTGGGATCATTAGTGGCAATTTCTGTGAGTCTCTCAGATTCCTGATTTTCCAAGAGCTACCAGTGAACTTGGGAGACAAAGCAGTGAGCATTTACAATGGTCTGTAAGCACCAAATGCCACAAGTCCCATGAGAACAAAGCTTGGCTTTTTATGACCTAACACGAAAGTCATCCAGCCTCATTTCTTCCCTTCTTTTCATTTAGGAAGAAGTGTTTGGTGTCTCAATACTAAAGCCTCTAAGGTCCTTGAACTTGATTTTCTGCTATTGGCAATTTGTCCTGCCTAATGGCTTGGTTTGCCTTTCTTGCTCCCTTTTCCTATTTCATGTCAAATCCCATGGTGTGCTTTTTGGTGTTTTTGTTTTAAGTTTTTATTAAGGTCTGACTTACACACAGAAAAAGGTACAAACATTAAATATGCAGTTCGGTGAATTTTTAGACTTTTGCACCTGTACACTTCTGTGTGATAACCACCCCAAGATGTAGAAAGTTCCTTCTTGTTTCGTTCCATTCAATCTCTGGCCCCAGAGGTAACCACCTCTGATTTCGATCACCATAGATTGGTTTTGCTTGTTCTTGGAGTCTTCAGGTTTTTCCAAATATAAGATCATATCATCTGCAAACAAGGATAATCCGACTTCTTTCTTTACAATTTGGATGCCCTTTTTTCTTTCTCTTGTCTGATTGCTGTAGCTAGGACTTCCATTACTACACTGAATAACAGTGGTGAAAGTGGGTCATTTCCCACTTGTCATGTTCCAGGTCTTAGAGGATAGGCTTTCAGTTTCCCTCATTCAGTATGATCCTAGCTGTGTGTCTGTCATATATGGGTTTTACTATGTTGAGGTATAGTCCTCCTAAATCCAGTTTTTCTTTTTTTTGAGGATTTTTATCCTGAAGGATGTTACATTTTATCAAATGCATTTTCAGCATCAATTGAAATGATCATATGGTTTTTGTCCTTCATTCTGTTGATATGGTGTATCACATTTATTGATTTGTGTAAGTGAACCATCCTTGATCATTTCATCCCAGGAATAAATCCCACTTGGTCATGATGAATGAGCTTTTTAATGTATTGTTGAATTCAGCATGCTAAAATTTTGTTGGGAATTTTTGCAACAATATTCATCGGAGATATTGGCCTGTAATTTTCCTTTATCGATGTGTTTTTATGTGATTTTGGTATCAGGGTAATACTGGTCTCATAGAATGAGTTTGGAAGTATTCCCTCCTCCTCTATTTTTTGGAATAGTTTGAGTAGGATTGGTATTAGGTCTTCTTTAAATGATCGGTAAAATTCAGCAGTAAAGCCACTGGGTACTGGGCTTTTCTTTACAGGGAGTCTTTTTATTGTAGCTTCAATCTCATTACTTGCTGTTGGTCTGTTCAGGTTTTGGATTTCTTCATGGTTCAATCTTGGTAGGTTGTATGTGTCTAGGAATTTGTTTATTCTTTCTAGATTTTCCAATTTATTGGCATAAAGTTGCTCATAGAAGCCCTAATGATGCTTGGAATTTCTGCAGTATCAGTTGTGATGTCTCCTTTTTCATTGCTGATTTTATTTACTTGGATCTTCTTGCTTTTTTCTTAGTCCAGCTAAATGTTATTTCCATTTCATTTATTTCTGCTGTGATTTTTTTTTTTTTTTGAGGCTGAGTCTCTCTCTGTTGCCCATGCTGGAGTCCAGTGGTGTGATCTCGGCTCACTGCAACCTCCACCTCCTAGGTTCAAGCCATTCTCCTGCTTCAGCTCCTGAGTAGCTGGGATTACAGGCACCCACCACCGCACCTGGCTAATTTTTGTATTTTTAGTAGAGATGGTGTTTCACCATGTTGGCCAGGCGGGTCTCAAACTCCTGACCTCAGGTGATCTGCCCTCCTCGGCCTCCTAAAGTGCTGGGATTACAGGTGTGAGCCACTATGCCTGACCTCTGCTGTGATCTTTATTATTTCTTTTTTTCTACTAATTTTGGATTTGGTTTGCTCTTTCTTTTTCAGTTCTTTAAGATGCATCATTAGGTTGTTTATTTGAAGTTTCTCTTCTTTTTTGATGTAGGCACTAATAGCTATAAACTTTAATACTGGTTTTGCTATATCAAGTTTTTGTATGTTGTTTTGGTTATCATTTGTTTCAATACATTTTTCCATTCCCTTCTTAATTTCTTCATTGACCCACTGGTTATTCTGGAGCATATTATTTAACTTCCAAGCGTTTGTATAGCTTCCAAAATTCCTGTTATTAATTTCTAGTTTTACTCTATTGTGGTCAGAGAAGATACTTGATATTATTTCAATTTTTTGAATGTTTGAATACTTGTTTTGTGACCTAACATGTCTGTTCTTGAGAATGACCCATGTGTTGAGAAATAAAAAGTTATTCTGCAGCTGCTGGATGAAATGTTCTGTAAATATCTGTTGGATCCATTTGGTCTGTAGTGTACATTATGTCCGAAGTTTCATTGCTGATTTTTTGTCTGAAAGATCTGTCCAGTGCTGAAAGTGGGGTTTTCACATCTTCAGCTATTATTGCATTGGGGCTTATCTCTCTCTTTAACTTTAGTAATATTTGCTTTATATGGCTGAGTGCTCTAGTGTTGGGTGCATATGCATTTAAAATTGTTATGTCTTCTTGTTGTACTGACCCTTTTATCATTACATAGTGAGCTTCTTTGTCTTTCCAGTCTACACCTGTCTTTATAGGTGAAATGGGTTTCTTGTAGGCCTTGGCCTCCAAATGTGCTGGGATTACAGGTATGAGCCACTGTGCCTGGCAGGCCTTGTTTTTTTAAAAATCCATTCGGCCACTCTGTATCTTTTGATTGGAGAGGTTTTCGTCCATTTACATTCAATGTTATTATTGATAAGTAAGGACTCATTCCTGCCATTTTGTTATTTGCTTTTTGGTTGTTTTGTTTTGTAGTTTTCTCTTTCTTCTTTCTTTACTTCCTGTCTTTGTTTGTCAGTTTTTTTTTTTGTGAAGATGAGTTTTTCTGGTTATATGGTTTAGTTTCTTGCTTTTTATTTTTTGTGTATCTGTTGTATGTTTTTTGGCTTGAGGTTTCCACGAGGCTTGCAAATACTACTTTCTAACCCATTTTTAAAGCTGATAACAGCACTGTTTGCATAAACAAACAGAAAGAAAATTAATCAAGACTTTATGCCTTAACTTCTCCCCACACCATTTTTAACTTTTTGTTGCTTCTAACTACATTTATTGTACCATGTCTTGAAAAGTTGTTGTAGTTATTATTTTCTATTGGTTCACCATTTAGTCTTTCTACTTAATATCAGAATAGTGTATGTACCACAGTTACAGTGTTACAATATTCAGTGTTTTTCTGTGTACTTATTATTAACACTGAGTTTTGTACCTTCAGATGATTTCTCACTGCTCATTAACATTCTTTTTTGTTTTTCTGATTCAAGTACTCCTTTAGTATTTCTTGTAGGACAGGTGTGGTGTTGATGAATTCCCTCAGCTTCTGCTTGTCTGGAAAGTCTTTATTTCTCCTACATATTTGAAGGATATTTTCACCAGATATACTATTCTAGGGTAAAAGCTATTTTTCCTTCAGCACTGTAAATATCTCATGCCCCTGTCTCCTGACCTGTTAGGTTTCCCTGAAAAATCTGCTGCCAGATGTATTGGAACTCTATTGAATGTCATTTGTTTCTCTTCTCTTGCTGCTTTTTAGGATCCTTTCTTTATCTTTGGAAAAAGTTTTATTATTAAATGTCTTTGGGAGTTTGATTATTAAATGATTATTAAAAGAAGACTTGAGGTATTCTTCTTTGGGTTAAATCCTCTTGGTGTTCTATAACCTTCTGGTACTTGGATATTGATATCTGTCTCTAGGTTTGGGGTGTTCTCTGTTATTATCCCTTTGAACAAACTTTCTACCCCATCTCCTGCTCTACCTCCTCTTTAAGGCCAATAATTCTTAGATTTGCCTTTTGGAGGCTATTTTCTAGATCATATAGGCATGCTTTATTGTTTTTAATTTTTTTTGTCTCTTCTGACTGTGTATTTTCAAATAGCCTGTCTTCAAGCTCACTATTTCTTTCTTCTACTTGATCAGTTCTGCTATTAAAAGACACTGATGCATTCTTCAATATGCTAACGGCATATTTCAGTGCCAGATTTCTACTTGATTCTTTTTAACTATTTCAGTCTGTGTGTTAAATTTGATAGAATACTGAGCTCTTTCTCTGCATTGTCTTGAATTTCTTTGAGTTTCCCCAAAACAGCTATTTTGAATCATCTGTCTGAAAGGTCACATATCTCTTTTTTCCAGGATTTGTCCCTGGTTTCTTATTTAGTTCATTTTGTGAGGTCATGTTTTCTTGGATGGTGTTGATGCTTGTAAATGCATCTTTGGTGTCTGGGCATTGAAGAATTAGGTATTTATTGTAGTCTTCTCAGTCTGAGCTTGGTTGTATCCATTCTTCTTGGGAAGGCTTCACTATATTAAAAAAGACTTGGTGTTATGATCTCATCTATTTCTGCTTTAAGAGGCACTCCAAGCGCAGTAACACTCTGGTTCTTGCAGACCCGTAGAGATACTGTCTTGATGACTTCCTTTGGACAAGGTCCAAAAGAATTCTCTGGATTACCAGGCAGAGACTATTGTTCTCTTCCCTTGCTTTCTCCCAAATGAATGGCGTCTCTCTATCTGTTTCGGGTCACCTGGAGCTGGGAGTGGAGTGACACAAGCAGCCTGTGGTCACCACCACTAGGACTGTGCTGAGTCAGACCTGAAGCCAGAACAGTACTGAATCCCAAGGCCTGCTGTAACCACTCCCTAGCTATGCCCTATGTTCACTCAATGCCTTGGGGCCCTATAATCAGAAGGTGGCAAAGCCAGTCAGACTTGGGTTCTTTCTTTCAGGATGGCAAGTTCCCCTTGGGCTCTGGGCATGTCCAGAGGTGCCATTTGGGAGCCAAGAACTAGAGTTGAAAACCTTAGAAATCTACTGGTGTTCTATTGTACTGTGGCTGAGCTGGCACTCAAACCACAAGATTCAGTCCTTCCTACTCTTTTCTCTTTTCCAAATGCAGGGGAACCTCATCCCATGACCAAGACCACCACAAGCCTTTTGGGAGTACTGCCAGACTACCACCAATGTTCCTTTAAGGCCCAAGGGCTCTTCAGTCAGCTTGTGGTGAATGCTGCCTGGCCTGGAACTCACCGTTTAGGGCAGTGGGCTTCCCTCTGGCCCAGGACAGGTCTAGAAATGCTATTCACCAGCGAAGTCCTGGAATTGGGGACTCCAAAAGCCTACTTAATGCTCCATCTCACTGTGGCTGTGCTGGTACCTAACGTGCAAGACAAAGTCCCCCATATTTTTTCCCTCTGTTTTTCTCAAGTGGAAGGAACCTTGCCTCATAGCCACCACAGCTGGGAATGTGCTGAGTCTCACCTGAAGCCAGAAAGTCTCACCCAAGTCCCTCAACGTTGTACCTGGGTATTGCTGCTGATTATTCAGGGCACAATGTCTCTTTAGTTAGCAGGTGATGAATGCTACCAGGACTGGGTTCTTCCCTTCAAGGCAGTGAGTTCCCTTGTGGCCCAGAGTGTGTCAAGAAATATGATCCTGGAGCTAGGACCTAAAAAGGGGCCTCATGGTGCCCTATCCTGCTGTGGTTGAGCTGACATCCATGTGGGATAAGATGAGGTTTCTCTTCAAATAGCCTGATTAATCCTTTATTCTTTAATTCGTAGTACCCCCACACCCCTTTTTCCCTTTTCTCTTTTTTCTTCCTTTCTGCCTTTGTTACATGCCCAGACATGCCACAGTATCAGGCGTTATCAGTACCAGCTCACGTTCCTTTCCTTATTTGGAAAGAAGACTTGCTCTCTAGCTCATTGCAGATACCCCATCCCCTTTCCCCTCTCTTCCTTACATACCCTCCTTATCTGAAAACAAGTTCAAATGTTATCCAACTGGGATTAGTTTAGATTGTACAGCCCGACCCCAGCCAATGGGGAAAGGGTACAGGGGCAGGACTTGTGTTAGGAATAAAGGCTCTTATGACCCTTTGTTCAAGTGTGCTCATGGTGGCTGGCCAAGGAGAAACACCCCTCTGCGCAGAAGTAAAATTGCTTTGCTAAGAATCCTTTGTTTGAGAGTTCAGTTTCCTTAGGATTTTGAGCATTATTCTCAACATCCAAGATGCAAGACAAAGTCCTCCTCATTCTTCCCTCTCCTCTCAAGTGGAGGGAAGAGGTCTCTTTCATGAGCTGTGCAGCCTGAGGTTAGGGGAAGGGTGATGCCAGCACCCTCTTAGCTGCCCTGGCTGGTGCCTCAGTAGGTTGCATGTTCCCCCAGTCCACTGTCTCTGGGCCCAGTTCAGCACTAGAACTTGCCCAGGAGTTGCAGCCCTTGGAGCCTAGACTGCCTTTCAAGTTTATTTAGAGCCCCAGAGTACTTTAGCCCACAGTGGTAAGGCTTGCAGGAAATGAAGTTCAGATCACTGAGACTGGATTAGCAATTCCCCTCTGGCTAAGGCTGTGTAAATGCTCCCTCTGTGGGTGGGTGTCAGCTGAGTTTGGTCTCATTTTATTTTCTTTTATAATAGGGCAGCACTGAGTTCAATGCTTCACAACTGCTGTGATCTCCCTTTCCCCAGTGCACAGAAATGCTCTCCACAAACCATGCTGCCACTGCCAGGGGTTAGGAGACGGGTGGTGTTGGCAATTCAAGGCTATTTTTTCTACCACTTCAGTGCCTCTTTCAGTGATATGAAGTAAAACCAGGAATTGTAACTGCTCATTTGATTTTTAGTTTTTGTGAAGACTCTTTTATTTGTGTGTAGACGGTTATTAAATTAGTGTCCTTCCTGGAGCTAGGAGGGAGATGATTGGTGGGGCCTTCTATTCTATCATCTTGCTCTGCTGTTTTAATGTTTTCTCATTTATCTCTTTTAATTGAGGTATTTAATTTATTTGTGTTTAAAGTAATTACTGACATGGAAGGACTTACTATTTCCATTTTGTTAATTGTCCACATATATGGACAAGACAT
The DNA here is from genome assembly GCF_007565055.1 of Rhinopithecus roxellana. Taxonomy (NCBI): domain Eukaryota; kingdom Metazoa; phylum Chordata; class Mammalia; order Primates; family Cercopithecidae; genus Rhinopithecus; species Rhinopithecus roxellana. The sequence continues at coordinate 102,119,323 of NC_044561.1, read as the reverse complement.
TCAATATATTTTAATATGTCTTGTCCAGTGGTTTTTGCTTCTTTTCTCCTTTGCTGCTTGTTTTGTGTTTATGTTTTTGTACTGACATATTTTGATTCTCTTTTCAATTCTGTTTGTGTATACAGACAGTACCTGAATGTAAACGCAGCATAAGATAAAAAGTTCCTATGACTTACAATGGGGTTATGGTTTCTACTGAATGTGTATTACTTTTGCATAATTATAGAGTTGAAAATTTGTAAGTTGGACGCAAGTCAGGGACAGTATGCTGTGTTGCCAGCATTAAATGCAATTTTGACTTACAATATTGTTGACTTCTGATACGTTTATTGGTATGTTACTCCATCATAAGTTGAAGAGCTTTGGTATTCTATGTATATTTTATTTGTCATCACCATTGCAACTACACAATGAGACTTCAAGTTATAGCAAGACATTTTAAACCGATAACAACTTAACTTAAATTGCATATAAAAACTCTACTTCTTTACATCTCTGCCCCCTTTATGTTACTGTAATAAAACAAATTACCTCTTTTTATATTGTGTATTCATCAACATAGACTTTTAGTTGCTTCCTATGCTTTTGCTTTTAAAATTCTATACCAAATTCAAAAGTGATTTATACACCTATGTTACAATACTTCCAGATTTTATATTTGTCTCTATGTTTATGTTTACCTGGTAGATTTATACTTTTGTATGGCTTTGTGTTGCTGTTCATCATCTTTTCACTTCAACTTGAAGGATTCCTTTCAGCATTTCTTTCAGGGCAGGTCCAATGGTGATGAATTCCCTCAGCTTTGTTTATCCAAGAAAGTCTTCATTTCTCCTTCATTTTGAAGGCAGTTTAGTCCCATTTAGTATTCTTTGTTGGCAGCTACTTTTTTGTCTCATCACATCCCACTACTTCTAGCCTACAAGGGTTCTGTTGAGACTTTAGCTGATGATTTAATAGGAACTCCTTTGTATGTGACAAGTTGCTTTTCTCTTGCTGCTTTCAAGATTCTCTCTTTGTCTTTTTTTTGAAACAAAGTTTCTCTCTGTCACCCAGGCTGGAGTGCAGTGGCATGATCACATCTTGCTGTAACCACAAATTCCTGGGCTCAAATGATCCTCCTACTTCAGCCTCTTTTCAATTTTTGACAGTTTAATTGTCTTGGTGTAAATGCTTTTAGATTCATCCTAGTTGGAGTTTATTGAGCTTTTTGAATTTGTATGTCTACTTTTTCCCTCAGATTAGAAAAATTTCCAGCCATTATTTTTTTTGAATAGGCTGTGTGGTGCCTTCTCTTTTTCATATGTTTCTTAGATTCTCATAGTGTGTAGGTTGTTCCATGATGTTCCACATAGTGTCCCATATGTTTCTTATGCTCATTTTACTTTTCTTAGTTTGTTTTTTCTCCTGTGTCTCAGTAATTTCAAAAGTCCTGTCTTTGAATTTGCTGATTCTTTCTTCTGCTTGCTAACATCTGTTGCTAAGCTCCTCTAGTGGATTTTTAAATTTAGTTATTGTATCTGCAATTCCAGAATTTCTGTGTGGTTCTTCTTCATAGTTTCTATCTCTTTTTTGATATTTTCCTTTTGTTCATCCACTGTTTTCCTGATTTCATTTAGTTGTCTGTCTGTACTCTCTTTTAATTCATCTAACATTCTTATGACTATTATTTTGCATTTTTTGACAGATAATTCATATATTTCTTTGGGGTCAGTTTCTAAAGATGTATTATTTTGCATTTTTTGTCAGATAATTCATATATTTCTTTGGGGTCAGTTTCTAGAGATGTAATGCGTTTCTCTGAATAGGCCATGTTTTCCTGTTCCTTTATATGTCTTCTTATCTTCTCTTGGTACTTTGGTATTTGAAAACTCAGCTACCCCTCACAGTCTTTGTGGTCTGGTTTTCTACAGGGAGGACTTTCTCCAGTCAGCCTGGCTAGAGAATCTGGAGACCTGTCAAGCCTTCTCTGGGAATGCGCCCTTTTGGGGCTTACGTGTGTAAGCACCTAACTGAAGAGGTTTTTCTGTTCAAGCGCTCCCTCTAGTGTCTGCCTATGATGCTGCGGGCTGGCTGGTGCTGCAGTAAGCCATGGTACTGAAGTTCCACCTAGTTTCTTTCTGTGACACTGCAGACTGATGCTAGACCAAATCAATAGCTCCACCTATTATTTATCTGTAATACTGTGTATTTTGGTGCTAGACCAAGCCATGTTGATCATCTTTGTTTTCAGTGGCCTCAAACCTGGCCGTCATTCCCGTCAGCATTTAAACTCAGGCAAGATGGAAACTAGTCCTTGGGTAGCACCCCAAAAAGTCAAAACATTGGATCAATGTTCCACTCCTTTCCCCTCCCAAGGAGAAGCCCCGAGTTGCGGTTTCTCCACAATTTGCATGATCATTACTGATACTGAGCACCTTATAATATTTACCAAAGTAGTTTTTTTCCCAATAAAATACTGCACTTTCTTAGAGCCATGCTGGATACTTTCATTAAATTGGTACTTCATTTTTTACTTCATTACTCAATGTAGCTGAGCAGTTTCTAGTGCACAACACAGTGACACAGATTTCCGTTGTCCAGGACTTAGAAACTGGAGCTAGGTCCCTCCGTCCTGCTCCTTGGATCTATCTTCCACCCCAGGTCCTATGTAGCCTGGCTCCACTTGGAGTTCAATTTCTTTCAATCACCCTGGTTGTATCCCCTGGTCAAGGTCAGCTTTAGTCTTAGGTCTCTTATCAGTAAGGAAGCAATATCTTCTGTCCAGTTTTCTGTCCTCTTCTGTCCAGTTTTCTACGTGATGTGATTGATTTGAGCTGTGCTGTTTCGTGAGCATCGATCTGGTAGTCTCCCGTCACCCTGGGAAGCAACACTTCCCTAAAGCACCCTGAACACCTGGATTCCAACTATTTCTCTTTTGTCTGTTATAGAGCTGGGCTGGTCAGATTAAATATTTTTAGGCTTCATTTTGACATGCCCGTGTATGCAGCGCTTTTGTTCTCACCAAATATTCAGGCATCATTATTTTGACAGCAGAATGTCTAGCTAGGAAGGACCTAAATGCCTTCCCCACCCCATGTGTGTGTGTGTGTGTGTGTGTGTGTGTGAGAGAGAGAGAGAGATAAGTGTGTTATGGCGAGTGTGTGTTATAGAGAGGGAAAGAGAGAGAAGTGTGTTAAAGCTGTGATGGAGTAGAAAGACCTCTGCTTCCCGTCAGGTGGATCTGGGTTTCAATCCTGCCTTTGGCCTGATGAGGTGGCAAGAATGTGGGCAAGTCATAAATCATGCCAGCCTTAGTCCTTAGTTTCCCCTTTCCTCTGCTCCAGAGGTGGTCATGAGAGAAAGGGAGAACGGAAGAGCAACGTGGAAAATGGCCAAGAAGTCCACCATCACTCATATTGAATGAGAGACTGTAATTTTTATCACCTGAATAATAGGTACCATCGCTGCCTCTTAGGAGGAATGATTTGGCAGATTTGAAAGGGCAGTGGTGAAGAAGAATGAAGCAGCTTTCTGCTTGAACCCTACTGAGTCCAGCATGTTCAATAAACTGGCTACAGGGACAGGAACACAAAGGGAGACTGTTCAACAGGGTTGGATAAGCTTGACTTACATAGAAATTGGGGAGGGTTGTGTTATTTTGTATAGGCTTTTCCTTTCTCCCTCTTGTCTTGGTCTGCCATGTTAGTGGCCTTTGGGTTCAGCCTCCCAGCACCTTGTTCTGTGTACTTTATCCTACACACAGGAGGGTCCCACAAGTAGGGTCGGCAGTAAAGATGGCCAGGGGCCGCTGATGTGGGTGGACTGGATGTGGCCAGTCATGGTGCCTGGGGCCTCAGGCTCTGATAACTGGATTTATCCTAAGAAGGCAGGGACAGGGCAGGCGAGTGCTTGGAGCCAGAGAGAAGATAGAGAATTTCAACCCTATTACTCAGAAGAGGTGAAGCAAAGGGCAGCTCTTTCTTCACCTTCCCTCCCTGGAACCTGGTAATGACACGTGACAATGCCCCACATCAGAGAACGCATCTCTCAGGAGCCAGGGAAATGATAGACATTGATCAGCCCTGGGTTTGAGGCCAGAACAAGTGCACAAACTCCTCCTTACTACCCAGTATTCATTGCTACCTTCCCAAAGAATGATTTTCATAAATATTGTGATAACTTCTAGCCACAGATCATGGGACCAGCTATTAGAGCTGGCAGGACTAAGGAATGTTCTCTGCAGCCCCAGACCTAGGGGCTCTCTCTTCTTTTCCCCCCTCTGTCTTCTGCTCTCTATTCATCCTTCTCTTCATTTCTTCTCTCACCCCGATATGAGAGATTTTAGGGTGTAATCATTCATTCATTCAACAAATAATGAGCATGCACTATGTACCAGAACTATTTTTGCTGCTTAGGATACATCAGTGAATAAGACAGACAAAACTCACTGTCCTTATTAACCGAAGTATACATCCCAACTGGGGAGGCAGGCGATGCACAATAATAAATAAAGCAAATAAGTTAATGATATAGTATCTTAGAAAGTGATAAGTCCTATGGAAAGAAATATAGAGCAGGGAAAGGGGCTTGGGAAAAGCAGGTGGTGAGGGGCTGTGGGGGCCAAGGTAAGAACTTTGGCTTTTACTTGCAGTGAGATGAGCAGCTATAGCAAGATTTTGGGAAGAGGAGGGACATGATCTGGTGTTTGTTTGAAAGAATTCCTATGCTGGCTATAGGGAGACCAGTGAGGGGCTAATTGCAGCAATCCAGGAACGAGAGGATGAAAGGTGATTTTTGGCAATGGGGATAGTGAGAAGTAGTCAGATTCGAATGTATGTTAAAGCTAACATAATTTCCTGACATAAAGGGTGTGGGATAAGAGAGGAGAGGAATTAAGCATACCTCCTAGGTTTTTGGTTCTATCAGCTGGAGAGATGGAGTTTCTATCAGCTGACATGGGGGAGTCTGTGGGTGGAGAAGATTTTTGGGGGATAAGCAGAAGGCCAGATTTTGGGATGTAACCTTTGAGATATTATTGGGCAGACAAATGGAGCTGTTGAGTAGACAGATGGACATGAAATTCATGGGGGAAGTCCCAGCTGGATAAATAAATTTGAGTTCTTGAACTATATTTCAATGGTATATAAGGCCATTGGACTGGACAAAAGTATCAGAAGAGAGTATGTGGCAGTTAGAAACAAGGCACTTAGGAGTTCTGCAACCTTGGACAAGTCAATAAAATTTTGTCTCATTTTTTCTAATTTTCAAAATTAAGGTAAGTATAGGTTATACCTCATCTAGTTGTTATGAGAGTAAAGCAGTTTATCACATGGAAAGTACTCAGAATAGTCTGACATGCAGTAAGCTTTCGGTGTATGTTAGCTGTCTATCTGTTTTGCAGTGATATGAATTGTTCCATGATACCTGAATATTACTTACCTAAAATATTTTTTTGAAACAATCTCCCTCTGATAGAAAAGTTACAAGTGTGGGATAAAGAACTTCTTTTCAGAAACATCTGTGAATAAATTGCTGACATATTGCCTTACTGTCCCTTGTTATGGCTTGGATGTTGGTATCTCCCCAAATCCATAAGTTATCACCTAATATTCAATGTGATGGTAGTAAGAGGTAGGGCCTTTGGGAAGTGATTAAGTCATGAGGACTCCACCATCATGAATGGGATTAGTACCCTTTTAAAAGAGGCTGAAGAGAGCTCCTTAGCCGTCTTTGGTCATGTGAGGACACAGCGTTTATCCCCTCTGCCATGTGAGGACAGGGAGCAAGGTGGCATCTTGGAAGACAGGGCAAACCCTCACCAGACAGTGAACCTGCTGGTGCCTTGATCTTGGACTTCCAAGCCTCCAGAAATGTGAGATGTGAGCTTTTGCTGTTTATAAATTACCCAGCTAATGGCATTTTGTTATAGCAGCCCAAATGGACTAAGACATCCCTGAATATCTCATTGCATCTTTCCTACAAATAAGAACATTTTCTTGCATGACCCCCAGACCATCAAAATCAGGAAATTAACATAGGCACATTATTACCATCTTATCTTAAGATTCCCTACAAGTTTTGCCAATTGTTTCAATAACATGTTTTTATAGAGAAAGGATCTAGTTACATTTAGTTGTGATATCTCTCTAGTTTTCTTTAATATAGAAAAAATATCTCCTTTCCTTTATGACTCTGACACTTCTTAAAAGTATACGTCAGTTATTCTGTAGAATGTCCCTCATTTTGTGTTTTTCTGATACCTTCTTCATGACGAGAGTCAGGTTTTGGCAGTCTTGGCAGGAATATATGGAAGTGATGCTGTGTTCTCATTGCTTCCAGTTAGAAGTCGCACAATTGGTCCCTTTACTAATCATGTTCACTTTGTTACTTAGTGATGTCTTCTAGGCATCTCCACTGTATTCTTTTTTCCTTTGTAATAAGTATGTAATGTTAAGATTTTTTTCTTAATCCTATGAAATTCAGTTTGAGCACGTGCCCTTACCACGGTTGGAGAGAAAGTGAATAGTAGCTATTTTCTATAGCTCCCCGCTCCATTCTTGGGTTGCATCATGGCACCGGGGCTGTCGCTTTCCAAGACAAATGGGACGAATTCTGGTTCTCAGTCTTTATGGGTCACTATGGCCATTGTTCTTTTTTTCCAGGCCTAACTGGCCAATTTGAAGTTGGCCAGTTCTGCTGCCTGCTTCAGTCTTTCTATGACAAGTTCTTTCTTGGGGATATTTGATGAACCTCCCAAAGCTCTGGTGCTTGAAGCCAAAATCTTCTCTGGCATGAATTCAATACCTTACAGGTCTGGAAATGTCTAGGGCTTTGCATCCTAGCAGGGTGCTGTTTTCCACAGCTCACTGAATTCACCATCCATTGTGGAAGATACCCTTGTTTGGGCCTCTGCACAGCCAAATGTTCCTTCTGCCTTGCTAACGGAATAGCCATTCCACCCAGCAATGGTTTCAGGGAAACCTAGGCCCTTGCCCACCCCCAGGAGATGAATCTTCATTGGTCCAAGCCAGTTAAGGCAGCCAGTCCCCTGAGGCTGGGATACAAGTTGAGATTCTGGCCAATCAGATGTGAAGGGGAGTTGCCTGGAGGCCTCTGGGGGAAAAATTCCAGTAGCTCACTGTCTCTGTGCACAGAAAATGAAGATGGTAAAACAGACAAACACGCAAATAAACAAAGAAAAATCCCTTGTATATGGATGAGTACAATACTACCTTTATTAAAAGCATCACAGAAACTACAGACTGGGGATTTTGAGCTTTAGGTTCTGAGAACCAGGTAAATAAATAATAAATAAGTCTGAACTTTCCTTCTATCTGACTTTTTTGCTTTTTCTTGCCAAGACTGAGATCACCTCCATTAGGGACTCTGGGAAAAAAATGAGGGTTCTGAATGGTTTTCATGAAACTCATTCTTTTCTCTCTTCCCACATTTTACTAATGGAAGAGTATCAGAAATTTATAGGGATAAGGCACACAGGGAATTGGTGTGTTTTGCATGGTTAATGTAAGCATCTTTTTTTTTTCTTTTCTAGCTTTGCTGAGATATAACTCATGCATATAAAATGTATAGTTTGAAAATTCGAGTATATTCACAGGGTTGAGATTCACTCAACTTGAGCGGGTAGAGGCTTCTGACGCATCGTTATAAAACATGCCTGCTGGTGTCACTGCAGAGCTCTGGCACTGCAGTTTTCAACGATACCTTTCCTTCAGTATTGTATGTTTTTCAGTGACCAAATCAGGCAGCAGAAAAATGTGATGCATCTGCCTCATGGGAGGCTGTCACTGCAGAAACAGAGAGCAAATGCACCTTTAAGTTTTGAAAGCTGAGATCCAGATGGAAGATGCAAACATTTGGAAAAATATGGGCTCTGCAGAGCCAGCCTCTTCCTCACCACTTACCCCTGACCCAGCCTCCGTCTTGACTACTTGAGGGGGCATTGCTCAGTTTGTGGGATAGGGGAGGAGTGCTCAAGAGAACCAACACGGGTGGGCCCCTGACAAGAGTCCTACAACCTGCTCCCTCAAACCCCAGGTCAAATTTGGAGGAACTGGGGAGTTAGGAGAACTTGTGTCTTCCTTCCTGGTGACATGGTTCCTGGAGTTCCTGCTCCCAGCCTGGCCTGGCAGCAGAGGAGCAGAATGGGCTCTATGCTCGGCTTAGTGGGAGAGGACCTCAGACCATCTTGCAGAGTTTTCTGGGCGTGCCAGAGTAGCCACATTATCCAGTGTGCTTAAGAAGATTGTGGGTGGAGCTGAAACCCACTGGTGTGGAGAAGCTCTGGGATCAGAAAGAAGTTATTGCTAGAAGCCCCTATGTGGATCTACTGCCAAGAGCTTCACAGGGGGTGGACATCTTACAACCCTACAAGGACTGATGTCACCAAAGCACCTTAGACAACACTGGGGATGTGGAGGCTGGGGGACCCCGTTTTGATGGAGGCGATCCTAAATTGACCACGATTAAGCTCATGGGTAGGGTGCTTAAAATAGAAATTATGTTAGATTATGGAAAATTTTTAAAAAGTAATACTTCTGCATACCTGGAATTGTGGCTTGAGAGTTGTGTTGTTTTATTTTGATCATATCACCTAATACCTTTAGGACACAACTTCCACATTTGTGAACTAGGACTGGGGAGAAGAGGTTGTACAAAGTAGTACCAAAAACTTTACTAGCTCAGATTGACTGTGATGCTAAAGGTGCAGTGGCTCTTAGATGTCTCACTGCCCACCTTGAATGCTTTCTGTCTCTGTTACTCTCTTTGCAGGACCTTCTCCCAGTTTCCATTGAGGCTACTGAAGATCACCAAGACAGACCAGGGTGACAGAGAACTAGGGGGGCATTCCTAGCCCCTGCAGATATCAGATCTTTTTACCACCAGTTCAGACCATATTTTATTATTTTTAAAGTGATTTGTTGAATAAATATGCCAACAACTCTCAGTAGATATGAAAACAGAAAGGAAAAATGTATCTATCATCATGCCATCTTGACAAATAAAATCGTTTTGTCTTTCTGCTTTCTCTTCCAATCCATGCTTGCATAAGTATTAATACTTGTTTTACACCAGAGCATGGAGACTGCATTGTATCAAAGGGCTTTTGGGAGACCAGAAGGATGGAAAAGGAAAATCTGGGAAGTTTAGCTCTCCTGATTGGCTGCCCTGGCAACAGACCAGATGACTCCAAAAATAACTCTCCAGCTCTGACCCCTCTCCTGAACTTCAGATGCATCTGTCTGTGTGCCTACTTAACAGCTCCACTTTGATGATGAACCAACATTATATTTAACATGTTTAAAATGGAACTGTTAATTCAGTTCTATTCTACCACCAAACCCATCCCTCCACCTGTCTTCATCATCTCATCCATTGCTCAACCTTGTCATGAATCCATCCCCAATCCTCCCTCTCCATTGCCTTTCATATTCAGTCCACAAGCAAGTCCTGTCACTTCCAATTTTAGGCTCACCTCCCATTAGTCAATTTCTCTCCATCTCTGCTGGCACCACCTAGCTCAGACCACTCCATTGCCTCTGGATTTACTGCAATAACCTCACATTTGAATTTTCTGAGTATTTGTTTTCCCCCTGTCTACTTGCTCCACAGAAGTCATGGTGATTTCTTAACATGTAAATATTGTACTTTGCTTGGTGTAATTTACAATCTGGGCAGTGAGACATCTGAGCATCTCTACCTCTGCAATGTCATCCCATTGTTTAAATAAAATCCCAAAGTCTCCACTGTGACCAGTATCCCTGTGTAATCTGGCTCCTGCCCATACCTCCAGCACTGTCCCATGTCCCATTGCCCACACCCTCCAGCCCCACTTGTTCCCTACCACTTCCTGAACATTCCATGCTCCTTCATACCTTAAAGTTTGGCACAATAGGTTCCCTCCAACAAGAAGGTATTTCCCAGGCTCTTTGAAACTTCCAGATATCAGCTCAAACGTTCCCTTGTCAGAAAGGCTGCTAGCTTACCATTCTGTCTAGTTAGCAGCACTTAATTATTAACTCTGTGAAGATCTCTGTCATTGCAATCCCCATTATTTTGTGCACTCTTTTATTTTCTTCAGAGCACTCATCACATTTGAAATTCTTTCTTTCTCCCTTGCTCCCTCCCTCGCTCCCCTGTATCACTCCCACCCTTCTTTCCTTTCTATCTGTCCTCATCAGACTGTACCCTCACCACAAGGGTGAGGACCACTTTTACCAATGCTTGCTAATGTTTGCTCAGTGTCCATACAATGCTTGAAATATAGTGTGTGCTCAGGAATATGTGTGGAATAAACAAAGGCCTACCCTTCTTTGCAATGAACACATATTCATCTGGAAACTCTGGGCTGGGCTTGCTTAGGATATGGGTGGTTTCTTTAAAAGGATAAGAAATCTTTATGTTCAAACTGGGATTTTTCTGGCAGCTTCATTTTTCCTCTGGCTTCAAGGTATGCAACACCTGGGACATTCTCTGTGTCCTTCTTGAAGTGTGATTGGGGACATCCTCTATGTCCTTTTTGAAGCATGATTTGGGGAATGAGGAACTAGCTAAAGTTTTTGAGAAAATGTTATATATATCACACACACACACACACACATATACACACACACATTTTTGAGACAGGGTCTTGCTCTGTTGCCCAGGCTGGAATGCAATGTTGCCATCACAACTCACTGCAGCCTCTTCCTTTCAGGCTCAAGTGATTCTCACACTTCAGCTTCCTGAGTACTTAATAGGTGTGTGTTACCACACGCAGCTAATTAAAAATTTTTTTTTGTAGAGACCAAGTCTCACTACGTTGCCCAGGCAAAATACACCCAGGTCTTGAATTCTTGTTCTCAAGTGGTCCCCCCAAAGTGTTGGGGTTACATATGTGAGTCACTGAAACCCCAAGAAAATGTTTTAAAAGGCCATTTTGAGCAAGATCTGAGAGGAGGCTGTTGGAGTGATCCAGGTTAGTACTGACAAGGGTCTGGGTGATCATGCAGATGAACAGGAGGGGACAGGATTAATGGGACATGGAAACTTAGGGCACCTAGGGCACAAAATGTAGACGCAAGATGTATTGGTCCATTCTTATGCTGCTAATAAAGACAACCTGAGACTGCATAATTTATAAAGGAAAGAGGTTTAATTGACTTACAGTTCAGCATGGCTGGGAAGGCCTCAGGAAACTTACAGTCATGGCAGAAGAGAAAGCAAACATGTGCTTCTTCACATGACAGCCACAAGGAGAAGTGCAGAGTGAAGGTGGGAGGAAGCCCCTTATAAAACCATCAGATCTCTTGAGAATTCACTCACTGTCATGAGAATAGCAAGGAGGTAACTTTCCCCATGATTCAATTACCTCCCACCAGGTCCCTCCCATGATACATGGGGATTTTGGCAACTACAATTCAAGATGAGATTTGGGTGGGGATACAGCCAGACCATATCACAAGGTGTTATAAATGCTGACATGGCCCTTGCTCAGGCCTCAGAATGAGTGTCTTACTTTTTGTTTCCTAGGAACTTTGCCTCATCCTAGTCCTGGTCCTGCTTCAAGGGGGAGGTAAATTATAATTCTTGCTTCATGATACCCTCATCATTGAAGGCAGCCAAGATATCCTCAAGGTTCTCAACACTGGAGCCCAGGAATGGGAATATTGAAGCTGAAGCAGCTCTATTGTAAGTAGAAAATTTTGAAAAGGAGATGCATATCTGAGGGGGAATATCTCTGTTTCTGTGACTACAAAGGTTCAAAGTCACAATAAAACTAATAGAGCAGGATGTTTATCTCCTCTGGGCATACTTTCCCTTTCACAAAAAGCCTTTTCTGTAAAAGGCTTTTCTGGACTACACTATCTTCCCAAATCTTCACAGGGCCATTTTGGTGCTTATAATGAACCCTTGATCTACTCCAGGACCGCATTTCAAACCTGGGAAAGGGCACACATATGATCTTCCTTCCCGTCACCACCCATAGCACCAAGTGGACTTCACTGTAGAACAGTCTGGCTGATAGGCCAGGAAGCAATGGATTGAGGATGGGTGAAGATCACCTTATCTGTGTCTAGAATACCGGAGCATGTGGCTCCTTGGAAAGCAGTGACAAGAGTTGGGTTTGAATCTGGATTTCTTGGTTCTACCACTTATTATCTAAGTGACACTGGGCAGGTCCCCTCACCTGCAAAATGGAGCATGGCGCCCACCTTGTAAAACCGGTATGAGGATGAAATGAGATACAACTGCACATGAAGTCCCAGGCCCGTGGTGGCACCCAGTAACTGTTTTTCTTCCTTATATGGAACGGTAGAATGTCACAATAGGAAGGGAACTTGGGATTCTCTAGATAATGTCCCTCCGTTTATTTTTTTTCCTTTGAATCTTAAGTACACAGAATTGTACCTATTATAATTCATGCTGCATGATACTATCATTATTGACAATGCATGACCTTTTTTATTAATTTGTTTACCTACCCCTTCATCTATACAACTGTCCATTGGTCATTTGTCCACCCATCTGTCTGCCCATCCATCCATCCATCTTGTCCATCCATTCATCCATCCATTCATCCATCCACCCTCACTCCCTCTCTCCCTTCCAATCAACCATGCATCTATCTACTTCATACTTATATCAATTTTATATTGTTAACCTGTCAATTAAAAAAAAATCTTAATATAAACATTTGTGAAGCCACCATCCATCATGGAAGTTAGAACCTTCACGATAACTTCCACTTACCTTTATGTACCCCAAATTCTCATCCTTCTGCCCCCGTACATCCAAGGTCACTGCTATTTTTAATCTTGTGTTCCTTGTTCCTTTTAAAAATATATGGGTTGGCCGGGCGCGGTGGCTCAAGCCTCTAATCCCAGCACTTTGGGAGGCCGAGACGGGCGGATCACGAGGTCAGGAGATCGAGACCATCCTCGCTAACACTGTGAAACCCCGTCTCTACTAAAAAAATACAAAAAACTAGCCGGGCGAGGTGGCGGGCGCCTGTAGTCCCAGCTACTCCGGAGGCTGAGGCAGGAGAATGGCATGAACCCGGGAGGCGGAGCTTGCAGTGAGCTGAGATCTGGCCACTGCACTCCAGCCCGGGCGACAGAGCGAGACTCCGTCTCAAAAAAAAAAAAAAAAAAAAAAAAAAAAAAAAAATATATATATATATATATGGGTTTCATTATATTTCTGTGTATTTCTAAAAACTAATGTTAGCTGTTTTTAGCTTTATTAAAAGACTACCATTTTGCATGAAATCTCTGGGGCTTGCTTACCCCTATCAATATTGTATTACTAAAATTTATCCATGTTACTGTGTGCAGCTGTGGTTAGTTTTGCTTTCTATAGGATATCCCATTCTGTGACTGTACTAAGTTTATCACACATCGTACTGTAGATGGGCATGTAGATTGTTCTCAGGTTTTGCTAATTTTAAACAATGCCTCCATGTACATATTTGTACATATCTCCTGGTGCACATGTGCAAGTTTCTTTTGGGTGTAACCCGAGAGTGGAAGTGCCAGGTTATAGGGTATGTGAGTGTTTAACACAACAAAAATTTCCAATCTGTTTCCCAAAACAGCTGTGTCCATTTATGTGCCCACTAGTAATGCAAAAAAGATCCAGTGGCTTCTTTATTTTTGCTATTTGAACAGGGACAAAATGACATCTCGGTGTGGTTTTGCCGTGGCTTTTCCTGATTAATAATGAGGTTGGCCATTTCTTCATATGTTTATTGGCCATAAGTGTTTCATTGAACTCAATTTTAATGATGGGGCTGTAGAGGTTTCATGGCAGAGCTTGGGTGCCCACAAGGGGCTTTCCTTGATGAGCCAGGAAGGAGCCATCAGAAATGCAGGTATCTATTTTTCTCAGGATTGGAACCTATCCTGCCTCTGCTGGGTTTCTTGGTCAGCATCATGGACTCTGAGGTCAGACTTTCCACAGAAAATTCATTCCTGGGTAGGGCATGAGAATCTGCCTCTCACTTGTTGACCTTTCCAATCTAGGTGCTCCCGTCCTCTGGGGGCTGCAGGAGATAAGGAGGGATGTTCAGTGCTGTTCAGGTCTCAGAAGGCTGATGCGGCAAGAGAAGCTGGGGGAGCAGTTACAGGTATCATGGCAGGTCCTCCTCTGAGGCCAGTCCTCCTGAATAAGTCGGGAGGGACTGAGGGTCCTACGTCACTGTGGAGGTTTGCCTTTGCAGTGTCTGTGACCTGTAGAGGAAGCAGGGGCTGAGGCACAGCTCATGATTTTCTCACACCTCTCCTTAGAGTCTACCTCAAGGGTGTTGTCTTCATACCAGTTCTCTCTGTTTCTTCCTCCCTAAGTGCCCTCTCTCCTGCCCTGACCAGGGGAACCTGCCTCTTTGCACATCCTCAGGCTGACTGTGCGAGAGACAAAGGAAGGTCAAGGGGATAGAGGTGCAATTCTCAGAGACCCTCTGGATCAACACCCATTCAAGGTACAGGAGAAATGGGAGGGCCCCACAGGCTTCTTCTCACAGTGCCCCTGTCAGCTGGAGTCCCACCTTTGGGAGCCTAATCCCATCTGGGGTCCCCCCTTACCTGGAAGAAAGTCTCCTCCTAAAGACATAGATGACAGAAAATTCCAGCCAAGGAGCAGGAGGGAGTTGCACACAGGGGTACCTAGTGACAGAACAATGTCAGGATGAGGTTGGATCCTGTTTCCATTAGACCCCCAAGCAGGCTCAGCCCCACCTCTGACTCAGGTCCCAAGACTATACCCTGGTCTCGAGGAGAGTCACCTCACCTATATAAGCCTCAGTTTCCTTCATCTGTAAAGTGGGAATTATAACACACATTTCAGAATGTTTTTGTATCAAATGGGAGCACCCAAACAAAGTGCCTAATAGGTGCTCAGCAATTGTTGACTCTGAATGACTTTTGGAGGATGGGTGGGAACTGGGGAAAGATATTTCATATTAGCTTAGTTATTCAAAGGAGTATCTGGTAAAACGAGTGGGTGGTCAGGATTCAGCTGATGAAAGCAGCACTTATTGCAGTTTGTTACTGGAGACACAATGCTCTAAAGAGGATGCCATAATTGCTGTCCCATTTTATAGATGATTCAGAAAGAGGTGAAGTGACTTTTCCAATGTCACACATGGTGAGCACAGTAAAGCCTGCATTTGAACCTGGCCTGTCTGTCTCTAGGTCTGAGCCTTTACCTGCTTGGTTATTCTGCTCCTACTCTCCCAGACTCCCTTGCTCTTCTTTGGGTCTGCTCAGCTGCCTGCTAGCCTGGACCAGAGCCTGGTTATTCTGCCACACTTGGCAGGCGAACTGTTTTTTATCCTTCCACTCTGAAGTGTTGACCAGGATATGATTGTCTTGGCTGAATGTGCCATCTGGGTTCTTGGTGGGGCCAAGGGCCTCCCAGGTCTTGAAGTATCCATTTGTCTTTAGCCAGGCAATGCCTTTGGGGTAAAACCTTTGCACATGGCAGGTGAGAATGGCAGCCTGGAGTCCTAGGAGGTGGTGTGCAGAGATATTCACTATGGGTACAAGTGAAACAATAGCACTGCCTTCGTTCGTTTCTTCCTTTATGCAAAGCATGCTCAAGGGGTGTCCACACCTTTCTAGGCAGTGTGCTGGGTTCTTGGAATACAGCATGAATCAAGACAGGCATGTTCCCTGCCTTGCCTTATGGAACTCCCACTCTGGTGAGGAGGACAGGAAGGAAACAAAGCAGTCACATGATCCCTCCTAGAGTTCCAAGAGCCTACAATGGGGGCACTTAACCTGGTCTGCAGGAAGGCAGGTTAGGAAAGGGTCTCCAGAGGAAGTAACCTTTGAGTGGAAATCTTTGAGTGGAAATATGAAAGACGAGTAAGAGTTAACTCTATGTGGCAGACTGCATTTTCCAAAAATGATGGCAGCATACCCCACATGCTCTTCCAGAACTCTGCTACTCCGCATTAGAGGAGGAGTCTGTTTCTGCTCCCCTGGACTTTGTGACTGCTTTGATGAATAGAATGCAGTAGGGACAACACTGTATGACTTCTGTGGCTGGGTCATAAAAGCTTGTATGGCTTCTAGCTAGCTCTTTCTTGGGACACACACTTGGGACACAGCCACAAGCTATAACTAGCCTATGTGGAAATGTTGGGGAAGCAGGAGCCTAGGAGAGCCAGACTAATGCTACTTTAAGTTCAACTCCACCTTGGAACCAACAAGGCACATTCCTTGCTGGTCACGACCCACAGTTACAGGATATTTACAATTGAAGAAAAAGCCTAAAGATTCCTACAAAGACACATTTCTACAACAGTGGAAAGTCCACATGTCCCAATACCTATAACAATATATGTTTTCAATATCATTATAGTTATTCTTTGATATACTCACACTCTAGAATGTTAAGGATAGTTTTCTTTAAATCAATAGAATAACACATTTTGTCATGTTGTCTGCTCACGTGCATGTAGACACAGCTTAGCTTAGCTTTTACGTGGACAAGACGTCTTTATAAGAAAAACTTAAAACAAAGATGAGGCATTCCTCTGCTTGCTTTCTGAGGACACCCCGCCCTATAAGTGAGTAGTTTTCAATAAACTGATCTCTTCTCACTGTACTCTGTGACTTACCTTTAACTTCTTCCTGTATCAGATCCAACAACCCCCTCTTGGAATGTGAATAGGAACTCTTTTTCTGGCAACAGAAAGATAATAAGGAAAAGCCCATGCCAAGAATAGCCAGCACTAATGGCCAGGCATGTTAGTGAAGGAGTCTTCAGGTGATTCCAGCCTCTGAATTGTCCAGCTGAGGCTTCACCATCATGGAAGAGAGCAAGCTGTCCTTGCCCAGCCCTGCTGGAATTCCTGATCCACAGCATCTAAAAGCATAATCATTTAAGGGAATATGGAGTAAATTTGGAATACTGGAATAAATTTGGGGATAATTGGTTATATACCCCTAACAATTGTGAAACATTAGGCAAAAGGGTTTGTGGGGCAGGAGGAAGGGGGTGCTGGGAGAGGGTGAGGGTGGGGATGGCATCTCAGCAGATGGATGGACCTGGGCAGAGGCCCTGAGTTTCCATGGACTTTAGAAAGAAGATCAAAGTGAATGAGAGAGAGGATGGATGAGTGAGGCTGAATTCATAGCCAATCTGGAGGCTGGCTATACTTATTGGTGCCCTAGGGGCACTTAAAGACATTCTAAGGCATAGGAACATTATTTTAATACAATTAATTTCCAGATCCTGAACCCTCATAAAACTGTTTACTTATATTGATCTGCCTGAGAATGAGCATCAGGGCCACTTTCTTTTCTTACCTCCGGTTTCTCAATTTTCCTTCTCCCGTATCACAAAAGAAAGGCCTTCCTCCCACACTTCCTGAATCTAGCTGTGGGGCATTGTCCTTAGTGTAAAGACTTTGGGATGCAAAATACTTTACATTGCAAATACTGCTGGCCAGGAAGCCTGCTTTAACCAAAGCACCATCAACTCCCCCATCTACCTCGCCAAACTGCAATTCCAATACCATGTTAATGGCTATTTTAATAATTACTTATCAAAAATTTTTATACATTTAGATTGTTTGGATCAATTGTGTAATTCAATCCAAAAGAATGTTTTTTGACACTAAGAGTCTTATGGTCATAAAAATTTTATTTTAAATTTCAATTTATAGATGTGGTTTTGCTTGAGTTCTGTGTCCTCATAGTTCTCTGTGATATGTATCTGTATGATTTTATAGTCAGTAAAAGATTTTCCAATGTAAAATATGTTACATTAAGGTAAAATTCTTCATGGGAGTTAGAATGGAAATACAGCATTAGGAAGTAAAAGGAATGATATAAAATGCCTGATTATTAAAGAAGAGCTTCTTTATATATGTTTAAATGGATGATGGTGGAAATTAAATTATGATGATGTTATTTTTTTCACTGAATATGTTTTGGAGTAATGTAACATTTGTAATACTCCAGGAGTTATGTTCTGTACAACTATTTAAGTTACAATGAAAAATCTTAGATGTCAACTTTAAAATATATGATAGACTACATGGTTTTTCACAATTATTTTAGGGAAATATGCACAAAAATGCTTGAATATCACAGTTGAACATCCCAGTAAGATTTTTTTTTCCCCCTAAGAGAAGTGATGAGTTACTGTAGGGTTTTAAGCAAAGGAGAGACATGATCTGGTTTCCTTTATAAAATCCCCTTGGCTGCTGGGAGTTTGGGGATGGACTGTAGAGGGCAATGGTGGATGTTAGCCATCAATTCGGAGGCTCTTGCAATTGCTCAGGTAAGAGATGGATGTTGGCTTGAACTTAAGTATTAGTTTAAGTAGTGGCAGTGGAAGGAAATGTATGAGTTCAGGAAATATTTGGGAGTGATATCTGATAGAACTTGGTGATGGGTTGGGTGAGAACAGGTTTCTGGCTTAGATGACTTGGT
Source organism: Rhinopithecus roxellana (assembly GCF_007565055.1). Classification (NCBI taxonomy): domain Eukaryota; kingdom Metazoa; phylum Chordata; class Mammalia; order Primates; family Cercopithecidae; genus Rhinopithecus; species Rhinopithecus roxellana. The sequence goes on along the minus strand of NC_044561.1, from coordinate 102,100,901 downwards.
TGATGGGGAGTGTCTTCACTTATATGGGTAGGACAGAAGGAGCAGCAAGCTCTGAGAGGGTTGGGGGAGCAGCACAACGCCCATCTCTGGGCTGACCATGACTGAGACAACCACTCTTGGGGAAAGTGGGGTTGGGTATTGCCTTTCTCTGGTATCTCTGCATAGGTGGTTCTTACAGGAGGCAGATCAGAGGTAGTTATCTGAAGAGGTTTAACACTGGATTCAAATTCCAGCATGCTTACTGAAGAACCCTGTGACCTTGGGCAAGTCACTTCACTTTTTTGGGCCTCAGTTTCCTCATCTGAACGAAGCAAGGACACACAGCTGCCTCTAGTTTCTCTGGGATGATTGATGTGGAGGCTAGAATTCACTTTCCAGGCTCGAGCTCTCTTGTGGTATCTTTTGGTTAAGCAAGACAGACTTCTATTTTGGGATGGAGGCGTTTGAGTAACGAGGAACTAAATTTTTGACAATGATACCATAAATTATCTCCCTTATGGGGTTGCTTTGGAGACTATGGTGCTATTAATGGGTCTCCTTGGTTTTCTCTGGCTGGAGCTGGAGAGAAGGAAAGATGGAGTTCTGGACCCCTGGAAAGAACTTCACCCATCTGCAGGAGGTGATTGAGACTACACTATGCTGAGGTTCGTGGGGGGCAAAGGACAGTACAGGCCCCTGGGGAAAGCCCCTTTGAAGGCAAAGGCAGATGGACTTGAAAAGCAGTGAGGATAATTTCCTTTGCCTTTCTTTCTATATTTCTGCAAAGTTGGATTCAACACAACAGCCTGGGCTTGCTCTCGGGAAATAAACAATGGACTCTGTCCTTAAGAAGTAAGAGCCAGAAAGGGCATGTGTGTGTAGCCTGCCTTGCTGCTTCTCCTGTTGCCAGGTGAGTTTAAGAAGCGTGTTTCAAAGGTGGTGACTGGCGGCAAGGCAGTGGTGGCATGGTGGTTTGAACAATGGTGTTAGGAGTTCCCACGGGGAGTTCAGGTGGAAGAAACTTCTTTGCTGTGAAGCCCTAAGTGATCAGGTCCCTGCCCCTCTCTTGCCAGCCTCTTCCTTTTCCATGCACTCACCCTCTCACTAGGCCTCAGCCACACTGGCTTCGTCTCTGCTCCTCAGACATGTCTTGCTCCCCACGGCAGCACAGGGCCTTTGCATGCTCTGGTTCCTGTGCCTTGAACACTGCACTTTGCTTGGCTGACTCCTTTTCATACTCCATGCCTTGGCTCAAACATCATTTCTTCAAAAAGGCATTTCCTGAGTAAACTGGATTTCTCTCCTTTTCATATATTTCAACAATTTGTTCTTTCTCTTCATAGCAAATGTGATGAATCATAACCACACAGTTGTTTGCGTCTTGGTTGATTGGGTTCACATGACTGTAAACTCAGCAAGGCAGAACCAGGTCTGCTTGGTTTACCTTAGAATCTCCAGCACCTAGAATGATGCCACCACATAGCAGATGCTCAACAAAAACCTGTCGAATTAGTGAATGAAGTTCCACTTCCCAAAGACGTTAGACGGAAGGGAGCTCTGAAAGAGAAGAACCCGATCATGGCATTATGCAGAAGGAGGATGGTCATATAAAACAGGGAACCTCATCATCACCTCACTGCGAGTTTTGTGAGGAATGAATGGGAGGATGTAGGTGACATGCTTCAAGCAGGGAGCCTACAGTGGTCACAAAAGGTTGGCCCTATTTGTGTGGGGGGCTTACCTTGGAGAAATTGGGAGATGTTCACATGCCCTCTGAGGGGGCTCTGCAATTCACTATGAGCCAACTGGCAGGTGACCTGGGAGTGGAGTGAGGAGAAGCCAAGGGTCACTGTAGCAGTGCTGATGACAGTGTAGGAGGAAGCATCTGCAGGTGAGGAGACGTGGCTCTGAAAGGCTGGAAGCGCTATGCCATTTTTGAGTCATTTCATATATATGTTTTCTGCAAAGAAGCCAGTTGAGGTGCAGGTGAGATTCACTAGTTGGCCTGGGCTATCCCTGTTGGAGTGGCCAGAAATCTTTGGAAGAGAGGGCTTAGCTTTGATCCAGGCAAGGGTGAAGAGAAGAAGGAAAGAGAAGAGAGAGAAATGAAGAGGGAGAGTTACCCTTTAGCACAATAATCACCCTCATGGTTCACTCTGCTTGACTTCCTACCACAATCTCTCATCTCCAGTTTTCTCCTCTTCATAAACTTTATCATTACTCTTCTTGTTATAACGGCCAATCAACTGACCTCACTGACTTTACCTCTCAGCTCTTCCAACCTACATTTGGAAATCAGACTGTGGTGATCTTGCTAAAATGGAGATCTGACCATGTTATTCCCTTGTTCACCTTCCTCCTGTCCCCTCTTATCCTCCCTATCTTCTTCCCAAAGTACATTGTTTAAAAAGTCACATAAGGTATACCCCGAAAAACAGCAGATCCTGGTTTCTTTTTCTTGCAAGTATTATAGACCAACAACTTTTAACTATTTTAGCGGATTCTTTGGGCATATCTCTCTGCATTTCTATGTTGATACTAATATACTGTTATCTTCAACTTTTCTCATTTTTTTTCAGTTTTATATAGTATGGATCTACCTACTGCTATGGAAGATGATGCTTTAGCTCTCTTACAGCTCCTTCTACCCGCCATCCACATTTCTCCTCCTCACATCCTCCTATTAAAGACACACAATGGTTTTTTGTTTTATCAGTATTCAGCATTTATATTATTATGACCAAATGAGCATTGTTCACAATTGGGCCATGTAATATATCATAATTATATTTCCTGTCTTGTACAGCTTTTTGTTTTCTGATGAGATTTTTTAACATGTATTTTTAAATTTTTCATTTTTGTGGGTATGTAGTAGGTGGATATATTTACGGAGTACATGAGATGTTTGGATACAGGCATGCAATGTGTAACAATCAAATCATGGAAAATGGGGTATCCAACCCCTCTGGCATTTACCGTTTTTGTTACAAATAATAGAATTATACTCTTTTAGCTATTTTAAAATGTACAATTAAATTATTATTGACTGTCATCATGTTGTTCTTTTAATGGTGTCATAATTTTCATTTGCTTCATTTTCTATGAACTTATGACAAATTCATCCCCAAGCGTTCTGCCAGATTTCCTTCATGCTTGAAACTATGAAGTACTGCACTGGACTTCCCTTTAGGGTACATGTATATTCAGGAGTGCACAAAGATTTTTCAGGGGATTGTATAGACTTGAATTAAAACATCTTTTTATTATGATAAATTTGTAAACATACATAAAAACAGAGAGAAAGTATTCAGCATGGCATTTTAACAGTTATCAACAAATGGCTGATCCTGTTTCGTCTACACTTCTCCCATCAAGTGCTGGGTTAATATTTTTTATTGTATATATTTAAAGTGTACGACATGATGTGTAGCTATACATATACTTAGTGAAATGATTACTACAGTCAAGCAAATTAGTATATCCAATATCCCACTTAGTTACCATTTTTTTGTGTGTGGTAAAAGTATCTAAAATCCTCCCTCTTAGCAAATTTCCATTATACAGTACAACACTATTAACTATAGTCCTCATGCTGTACATTAGATCTCTGGGTTTATTCATCCTACATAACACATTTTGTACTCATGGACTTCCATCTATCTCCCCAGTTTTTCAACTTCCCATCCCTGGTAACCATTGTTCTACTCTGTTTCTGTATATCTGAGTTGTTTTGTTTTTTATATTTTACATATAAGTGAGAGAAATTAAAAATAAAACTACCATATAACCCAGCAAGGTTTTTTTCAGGTACATACCCAAAGAAAATGAATTCAAACCTTGTAAATGTATCTGCACACCCATGTTTATTACAGCATTACTCACAATAGCTAAGATACAGAAACAACATAAATGCTTGTCAATGTATGAATGAATAAAGAAATTGTGGCATATGTATACAATGGAATATTATTCAGCCTTAAAAATAAAGAGATCTTGCCATTTGTGACAACATGGATGAACCTAGTGAGCATTATGCTAAGCGAAATAAGCCAGACACTGGATTGCTTTAAGGTAAATACCAGACATGATATTATTTCATTCTTAACTACTTCAGCATGTAGAAGAGTTAAGAATTCCTTTTTTAAAACAACCAAAATGCCATTATTATACTTAAAATTTAATAGTAATTCCTTAATATCATCTAACATTTGTCAATAGTCAAATTTTTCTGCTTGTCTCATAAATATAATTTTACAGTTGGTTTGTTTGAATGAAGATCCAAATTAAAGCCATATGTTACATTTTGTTGATGTCTTTTAAACCTCTATTAATCTAAAGGAGTTCCACTTCCTCTTTGTTCTCTTGCCATTTATTTGTGAAAAAACCAGGTCATTGACTCTGATGAATTGCCCACATCCTATACTATTTCCCAGTTTCCCAACTGCATTCAGCTGCAGTCGCTTGCAGTGGTAGTGGGCTTGATAACACGCCCTTTATTGACTGGCTTCACCATTTCCTGCTGGTGTTAATTGCACTCAAATCCTTGTCTTAGGGTTGGCTTCTCACTGAACCTATCTCTGTGTTTTAAAGTCCTTTGAAATAATTAGTCTTTGTTTAGTTAAGCCATCAATATATAGTTAGATTAATTAGTTTTACTTTAGATTTAGTAATTTAGAGATTTAGGATTTTTTTTCATTTTGGAATTTATCAATTATTTAAAAATTCATGTGCTTACAAAGTCAAAACGTAAGTCATAGCACATTCAGAGAAGTCTGGCATCCCCCTTGTCTCTTCCATTCTGTTTCCTTTCTCCTTTACATGTAAATTTTTAAATTATGATTTTAGTTTATTCCTCTTTTTCTAAAAAAACAAGAGACAAGGCCGGGTGAGGTGGCTCACGCCTGTAATTCCAGCACTTTGGGAAGCCGAGGTGGGTGGATCACGAGGTCAGGAGATCGAGACAATCCTGGCTAACATGGTGAAACCCCGTCTCTACCAAAAATACAAACAAAATTAGCCAGACGTGGTGGCGGGCCCCTGTAATCCCAGCTACTCGGGAGGCTGAGGCAGGAGAATGGCGTGAACCGGGGAGGCAGAGCTTGCAGTAAGCCAAGATCGCACCACTGCACTCCAGACTGGGTGACTGAGCAAGACTCTGTCTAAAAAAAAAAAACCCAACAACAAGAGACAATACCCATATGCTTGTTTTTCTCACTCTTGTAAACATAAAAGGTAGTGTGCTCCACACATTCTTCTATATATTGCTTTTCCTGTTTAATGATATGCTGTGGGTCACTCTGAAGTGGTATGCTGAATTCCTCCTTACGCCCTTTTAAAGTCACATAATACCCAATGTGCGGCTGTACCATAATTTAGTAGGCAGCTTAGCTTTTGCTCTTACAAATAGTGTTGTGATGAAGAGCCTAAGGATAAGTCATCCTGCACGTGTATTGGTAGATCTTTGGGATACATTTCTAGAAGCTGAATTATTGGGTCATGAGGTAATTTTGCTAGATATTGCCAAGTTCACCTTTTAATGAGTTATATGATTTTGCATTCCTAACAGCAAAATATGGAGTACTTGTTTTGCCTTAGCTTCCCCAACAGAATGTGGTGTTGAACTTTTGGATTGTTGGTCAAGCAGATATGTGAGAAACTGTGTCTCAGTGTAGTTTTTAATTTGCATTTCTTCCTATACAAGGATGGTTGAGCATATTTTTATATGTTTGAAACATTTGTATTTCATTTTCTATAACTTGTCTTTTCCCATTTATTGCCCTGAATTCTAAAAAGATGACTTTTTCTTCTAAAATTTTAGAAGCTTTCTCTATATTAGGAATTATTTTTTGTCTATGATGTAAATTGCAAAATAGTACACACACATACCCATACACAAGTTTCTTTTTGTACAATGTGATCAAAATTATAATTTTTTTATCTTTCTGCATTTTGAGTTACAGTTAGGAAGGTTTTCTCCATTTTTAGGTTATAAAAGAATATATATATATGTTTTCTTTAGTACTTAAATAGTTTCATTTCTTACATTTAAATCTCTGATCCACTTGGAATTTATTTTGGTGTATGGTGGGAGGAACTAGATAGATACATTTCTGGATTTTTCTATGCTGTTCCATTGGTCTATTAACTCTTCAAATGACCCAACACCACAGTTGAAAAGTCTCTTTTTTCTCCACTGACTTGCCTTCATACTTTTTTTTAAAAGCAATCAATTGACCATATGTATGAATCTATTTCTACAATCTCTATTCAGTTCCATTGATCCACTTGTCTATCTTGATGCCAATAACACACTGTATGATTACTATAGCGCTACAATAATTTTCTGTTCATGATGGATGTTGATCTATAGTTTTGCTTTTCTATGATTCTTTATCTGTAATGCTGACCTCATAAAATGGGAAGCCTCACTTCCTCTTTAATTTTCTGAAATAATCTGACTAAAACTGTTAGTACTTCTTCCTCAATTGTTTGATGGAATTCCTCAGTGAAGTCATCTGGGTCTGAATTATTCTTTGTGGGAGGCTTTTTAAACTACAAGTTTAATTTCTTTAATAGATATAGAGATAATTAGGCTATTTATTTCTTCTTGAGTGAGCTTTAGCAGTCTATGTCTTCCAAAGAATTTGTCCATTTCATCTAAGTTGTTAAGTTTATTGGTATAAAGTTTTTCATACAGTTCCATTATAATCTTTTTAATATCTGTGGAGCCTGTAGTAGTGTCACCTCTCTCATTATTGATATTGGTAACTTGTATCTTCTTTCTTTTTTCCTGATTAACTGTGTGGATATGTGTACAAATTTTCTCAAGGAACCAGCTTTTGTTCCTATTGATTTTCTCTATAGTTTTTCATTTTATATTTCTGATTTCTGCTCTGTTCCTTATTATTTCCTTTCTTCATTTTTTTCCTACTTTTTGAAGTCTGAAAAAAACCTTTCTTCTGTCCTAATATAGGGATTTAGTGCTATGAATTTTCTGCTAAGTACTCTTTTGGCTGCATCCTACAAATTTGGTATGCTATGCTTTCATTTTCATTCAGTTAAAAATATTTTCTAGGCCAGGAGTGGTGGCTCATGCCTGTGATCCCAGCATTTTGGGAGGCTGAGGCAGGCAGATCACTTGAGCTCAGGAGTTTGAGATCAACCTGGGCAACACAGCAAAACCCAGTCTTTACAAAAAAAATACAAAAATTAGCTGGGCGGGGTGGAGTGCACCTGTAGTCCCAGCTACTCAGGAGGCTTAGGTGGGAGGATCACCCAAGCCCGGGAGGTTGAGACTACAGTGAGCCGTGATTGTGCCACTGCACTCCAGCCTGTGAGACAGAGTGAGACCCTGTCTCAAATAAATAAATAGATACATACATAATAGATACATACATACATACATACATAAAATACTTTCTAATTTTTCTTCTGATTTTTTTTTCAGTAATGTGTATCTCAGAAGTATATTTAGTTTTAAAATGTCTGGAGATTTTCTAGAGATATTTGCTTTTTAAATTTAATTTCTATGACTACTGAGGGTTAAATTAAATAAAAATTAAAATCAAATAAATAAATAAATTTAATTCTATTGTGGTCAGAAAACACACTTCACATGAGTTGATTTATTTAAAACTTACTGAGTTTTATCTATGGCTGAGAATACAATCTATGTTGGTAAATGTTTCTTTTGTAGTTAAAAAGAATGTGTATTCTCTTGTTTTGGGGTGGAACATTCTATAAATATCAGTTTGCTCAAGTTGGCTTATAGTGCTGTTCAAGTCTTCTACATCTTTACTGTTTTTCTGCCTCCTTGTTTTACCAATTATCGAGAGGTGTTGAAATCTGACCATAATTGTAGATTTTTCTGTATATTCTTGAAATTCTATGAATTTTGTTTTATGTATTTTGAAACTCTATTGGTATATGCATCAACATTTAGAATTGGTATATTTTATTGATTAATTTTTGATCAGTTTATTATAAATGATATTCTATATTCTCATAGTTTCTTTATTCTAAATATACTTTGATATTAACGTAAGCATTCCATATTTAAAAAATTATTGTTAATGTTGCATATATTTTTCTGTCCTTTTATTTTTAATCTATTTGTGCCTTTATTTTTGAAGAGAATCGATTCTCTGCAGGCAGTAAATAGTGGGTCCTACTTTAAAAAATCTAATGTGAAAATCACTTTATTTTAATTAGGGTGTTTAAACAATTTACATTTAATATGATTATTTATATGACTAGGTCTAAATCTATGATCTTGCTACTTACTAGCCTCATCTCTTCTTTGTTCCAGTGTACCTCATTTTCTGTCTTCCTTCAGATTGATTTTTATGATTCTGATTTATCTCTTTTGTCAGTTTATTAGCTGTTACTCTTTGTTGTGTTATTTTACTGTTTGTTTTGAGATTTCTGACATACATTATTAACTCATCATTATTTACCATGAGTGATAAGATATCACTTCACATATAGCATAAAATTCTTACAGTAATATATTTCTATGTCTCTCTTCCTGGTCTTTGTGCGATTTTTCTTACACATTCTACTTTCCATGTATGTTATAATCTGTCAAATACATTATTATTATATTTGCTTTGAACAGTTGACTATGTTTTAAGTACATTTAAATGTACTTTAAAAATATTTTCCCACATTGTTACTATTTCTCTTGCTTTTAGTTTCTTTGTATATATCCAGGTTATCTGGTATCATTTTACTACTGTTGGAAGGACTTCTTTTTAACATTTCTTGTAGTGCAGATCTGTTGATGATGAATTCTTTCAGCTTTTGTATGACTGATAAAGTCTTTATTCTTCACTTTAAAAATTGTGGTAAAGTACACATAAGATCTGCCATCTTAACCATTTTTTAGTGTACAGTTCAGTGACATTGAGTACACTCACATTGTTGTGCAACCATCACCACTATACATCTCTAGAATGCTTTCCATCTAATAAAAGTGAGAAAATATATGGAATGCATCACAAATTTGCATTCCATCTGTGTACACAGGCCATGCTAATCTCTGTATCGTTTCACTCTTAGTATCTGTGCTGCCAAAGTGAGTACTTAACTCCAGCCTGGGCGACAGAGCAAGACTGGCTCAAAAAATAGATAAATAAATTAAATGCTTAATTAATTTATTTATTTTAAAAGATATTTTTGCTAGGTAAAAATTCTAGAATGACTTTTTAATTATCATTTTCCTTTAAAAAATGCTTTAAATAACCAGGCACGGTGGGGCATGCCTGTAATCCCAGCATTTTGGGAGGCCGAGTAGGGGTAGATCACCTGAGGTCAGGAGTTCGAGACCAACTTGGCCAAAATGGTGAAACTCCGTCTCTACTAAAAATACAAAAATTAGCCAGGCATGGTGGCAGCCACCTATAATCCCAGCTACTCGGGAGGGTGAGGCAGGAGAATTACTTGAATCTGGGAGGCAGAGGTTGCAGTGAGCCGAGATCATGCCATTGCACTCCAGTCTTGGTGATGAGGGTGAAACTCTGTCTCAAAAAAAAAAAAAAAAAAAAGCTTTAAAGATGTATCTTAAGCTTGCATTATTTTTGATGAAAAATCTCCTGTCTTATTTATTTTTTGTTCTTTTGTACTTAATATTTCTTTTTAGGGGGCTGCTTTTAAGATATTTTCTTTATTGGTTTGTGCATCTTGGTTTGTGCTTGGGGTTCATCGAGTTTTTGGATCTGTGGGTCTACAGTTTTTATCATATTTGGAATATATGTGACCATTATTTCTTCAAATATTCTTTCTGTCCCCTCTTCCACTGGTATCTCCAATACATATCTATTAGACCACTTGAAATTTCCCCATAGCTGCTGATTGATGCTCTGTTTATCTTTTATACAGTTTTTAATTTTTTTGTCTTATATTTGAGTGTGGCTTTATATATTCCATTTCTATCTCTCTATGTGTCATTTTGAATAGTTTCTGTTGTTGTGGCTTTAAGTTCATTAATCTATTTTCTTCAACGTCTTATCTGCTATTAATCCTACTCAGTCTATTTTTCATCTTAGACATTGCAGCTTTCATCTCTAAAAGTTCAATATGGATCTTTTAAATATTTTCTATGCATCTACTTCACATATTCAGTTTTTCTTCTAGCTTCCTGAATGTACAGAGTATACTTATAATAACTTTAATTTCTTTGTGTACTAATTCTATCATCTGTCTTTTCTGGTTAGTTTCAAATGATTACTTTTTCTTATTATGAATCACATTTTCCTGCCATTTTCATGCCTGGTAATTTTTTATTGGATGCCAGATATTGTGACTTTTACTTCATTGGGTACTGGGTAGTTTGCCTTTCTATAAATATGCTTGAGCTTGTTTTGGGACATGGTTAAATTACCTGGAAGCGGTTTGAACTTTTCATGTTTTGCACTTAAGCTTTGCAAGGCAGGCCTCCAGCATCATTTGGTCTAGGGGTAATTCCTTTTCCTTTACTGAGGCAGAACTCTTCTGTGTATTCTACCAGATGTCTCATGAATTATGAGTTTTTTTTCGCTCAGGTTGTAAAGATCAGGCACGATTCTTAGCCTTGTGTAAGCTCCGGAAATTTTTCTCCTCTGGCCTCATGTACTTTTCTCATGTACATAATACACTTTTCAATACTTCACTGAATATTCAAGGGGGACCTTTTACAGATATTTGGAGTTCTCTCTCTGCTCTTTGGTGCCCTACCCTGAAAACTGTAGCCACTTGGCCTCTGTGGACATCCAGGTCCTTCTTATCAACTCAGGGAGAACTTCAGGCTCCACCTGAGTTATCTCTTTCTGTATGGTGGTCTTAAAGCCTTCTCAGAGAATACTCTTGGGGCAGCCTTAGGGCTCACTTCATTTGTTTCCCATTTCACAGGGATCACTGTCCTTTGTTGCCTGGTATCCAATGTCTTGTCTACCATTGTTTTAAATAATTTGCCCAGATTTTTAGCAAGAGAGTAAATCCAGTCCCTATCACTATTTTGGTAGAAGTTGCCCCAAATATTTAATTTAATTTAATTTTGCTATTGTATATGTGTTTGTCTTTTTTCACTGTATGTTCTAACTGGTTTTTCTTTGTATATATGAAGGTCATTGATTTCTGTTTGTTGATTTTATAACTTGCTATGTTACTTAAATTATCTTGTTTTTTATAGTAGTTTAGTGTTGATTCTATTAAGTTTTCCAGATATCATATCATCTACAAAGAGAGATCGTTTTCCCACTTCCTTTGCAATTAATATGATTTTTGTTGCTCTCTCCTTCTAAAAGCATTGACAAATACTTCAACGTAATGTTAAATACTGTTAGAAATGATGGGCATGAGTTTGAAGACTATTTAAGTATTCTATTCATTCTATCTTTTGGAGATGTCCCTAGTGATGTTGCAAGTCCTCCTGCTCTGGAATGGCCCAGTGGCCATTTCTATGCCTCCTACACAGCTGTTATCTTAGGGTTCCCAATCCCCTATTCCTAGTTCTCATTCTTACCTTTTTTGTTTGTTTGTTCGTTTGACTCCTATTTTGGTAAAGCACAAGGGGATATAAAAAGCAATTCTCGATGATCTTGCAAACTCCATAGATTGGCTGGGTAAATTATTTTAGCTTGGAAATAACTTTCCCTAAGAATTTTGAAGGCACTATTCCTTGTGTTCTAGGGTCTAATATTGTCCTTAAGCGTCTCGTGCTGATGTCACTTACAGTGCTTTGTCCATAACTTGCTTTTTAGTTTCAACTCTTTAAAATTGTATGACATTCTCTTTGTCCTCAAAGACTACCTACCATTCTCTTTGTTTCTCCATGGCTGTAAGGTGCTAAAATTTGAAAGTCCCCTAAATTATCATGATGTATGTTTCTGTTTCTATGATTCTGTTACAGTAAATTATCACACCTGTTTTTTTAAAGAATCATAATCATTAATTCACCAATACAAGTATGTCTGAATTAACTGTTGGGCTTCCCAGGCTTTCCTTTAATGAGTGCTGTTTAGAGTCTTGCAGGGTTTGTCTTCGGCCATGACTGAATCAGCCAGGATCAAACTCAAGAATATACGGAACTTATAGAAATACAGAACAAAATTTAAGAAATGTAGGAATTACATATTCTATATCAATAATCTACATGTGATTGTTGTAACTTTCTGCCTCAATAAATTTATCATTCATATCTTATGGCAATCTGTGGTTCCATGCTTTTAAGATTATGTTTTTAAGTTTAATTGGTTGTAGTATCCTGAGTACTAATGATATATAATAATATAATTATTATTATACAGCAGATACTCTTCTAAGTGTTTTCCATTTATAAGCCCATTCACATTTATAATTCTTATAACAAATCTATGAAGTGGATACTATTGTTATCCCTACCTTAAACACAAGGACATTGAGGCACAGAGAATTTAACATTAAGAATCTTAAGAATTAAGGTCACATAGGCTGGGCATGGTGGCTCACAGGCCTGTAATCCCAGCACTTTGGGAGGCTGAGGTGGGAGGATCACTTGAGGTCCTGAGTTTGAGATCAGGCTGGCCAACATGGTGGAACCTCGTCTCTACTAAGAAAAACCCAAAAAAAATTAGCTGGGCATGATGGCACATGCCTATAATCTCAGATACTCAAGAGGTTGAGGCACAAGAATCACTTGAACCTGGGAGGCAGAGGTTGCAGTGAGCTAGGATCACGCCACTGCACTCCAGCCTGGGCAACACAGAGAGACCTTGTAAAAAAGAAAAATAGAATTAAGGTCACATAGCATGTAAATGGCAGAGCAAGAAGTTGATCCCAGGCCATTTGGCCCTGTAGTCTACTTTACCCACTGTGCTTTGTGGGCCTTTGGAAGCTGTAAGATTCTAAAGAGTTAGAAGTCTACTGATAGATGGCCCTGGAGTTACATTTCACCCTGCTCCTTCACTGTGACCTCTCACTATCCTCATCTTCTGTTCATAACCTTGGCACAGGGGCTAACAAAGGGGGAGCCTTGGGCTGGGCTCCCAGGGATTGTAATTTGTTTTAGGACAATGCGCTGGATTTCTAGGGATCTGTACTCACCACACACAAACATCTGGGTGCCTGGTCCAGACTTAATCTCTGCGTTAAGCTCCCTTTCTGGAATTTCACATGGTAGTAGGTGCCGGCTCTGCCGGCATGATGCTACAGATATGGATGGAATAGTTCATGTTGTTTTTCTTTGTGATGTCTGAAACAGTTCTTATCCAGGGGAAGTTGCCTTCTTTTTGGCTGTAGATTAATTCCTGGCCTGGTCCAGTTCCTCTGAATCACTGGATGGGCCCTATAGGCATCAGGGAGGTCACAGTGCAATGACCAGTCTCCAGGTGTGACATAGTCTCCAGCTGTGACTGATACGGACTTCTCAGGCTGAATCACCTGCAGCTCTTCCTCACCTGCCCCTCCTGGAAGAACACAGGTCAGCTCCAAGCTCCAGCTGCGGCTGAGGCTGTGGTCCATGTGCCTGGATTCAGATTGCATTTGAAGCCCCACTAATTCTTTCTTTCCATATCATGTATTAGCTTTTAGGATGGTCACATTTCTTAACTGGGTATCAAGAGAGACATAGAGACAAGACAGACAGACAGCCCTTGCTAAGGACACAGTCAGAAAGTCACAAGAGAAGACATACATCTAGAAAAGATGTTCAACAACCCCGGTAATCCAGTGAAGTGCATAGTTAAACCACAAACAAATTGCTAACCTCCATGACAGACTAGCTGGAAAAGTTTTTCAAAAGATGTACACAGGTTTCAGCATATGAAAGTTAGAGCACATTTTCAGGCTGCAATAAATACTAGAGGCAGGTTGGTACCAAGGCAAGCAGAGAGGTCGATGAAACAGAAGAGAGAACCTAGAACAGGACCCAAATAAATAGACAGATTTACTGTACGATCAAGCTGGCATTTTATCTCAGTGAAAGAAAGCTCTCTTGAAGAAGGCAAATGAAACTCCTAAAAAGTAGCTGTCTCCAGGGAGCCAGATGAGTTTGGGGGCTTTTCTCGTTTACTTGTACATTTCTTCCCTGTTTGGATTATTTTGACAGCAAGCCTGAAATACAATAAAAATAAAATAAAATAAAATAAAACATTTCTCCCTCCTGCAAGCTAAGAGCAGCCACAATTTTTAGAATATTAGCTTAGCAAACATGAAAAAGATTGCCAATTTTCTGTGTTGCTAAGGGTGTGGTGAGGCAGGCACTCCCACATACTGCTGATGGGAATAAAAATTGACACAATCTCTCCAGATGGCAATACGGCATTATAGTCATGATCTTATGATCTATGTACATGTGACAAACCCATATTTAAACAAGTAAAGTGGAGATACTTTAACCAAAATCTGTTTGGGTCACCCCTGTCCATTGCTGCTGCTTCTGTGCTGTGTGTGGTGAGATAATGTATTACTGATATTGAGACACTCACGTTTTATTGGGAAATGGTTTTTGAAACCAAAAAACATGTTTGAAATGCAATTTCCCAATAAAACTCATACTCTTTGACTTAGTAATTCCTCTTCTAGGGCCTTATTCAAAAGAAACCATCAGACAAGGGTGAATATGCTTTGTAAAGGAATGACAATCATAGTATTTACAATCTAGAAAAGTTTGATGTAAGGCCCATGTCCAAGAATAGGAGTGAGTTAGAAAAATGATGGTACAACTACAAAATGGAAAACTATGTAGTGACTGAAATGATAATGTTGATGTATATATTGGGGATGTATTGATGATGCTGCAGACACATATATATTTACATGGAAAAGGATCCCCAATTTATCATTGAGTAAAAGAACAAATAAATCACCATATTTTGTGTAATCCTATTTTTGTTAAAAGTTCGATGTATATAGAAGCAGCACAGTGAAGAGGTCAAAGTAAGAGCTAGTGGAATCCCATTGACCCAGGTTTCAATACCTCCTCTATTGCTTGATTGCTATAGTTTAAATATTTGTCCCCTCCAAAATTCTTGTGGAAATTCAATCCTCAATGTGCATTATTGAGAGGTAGGGTCTTCAAGAGGTGATCGGGTCGTAAGAACTCTGCATTATTTCGTAAATTAATGGATTAATGGGTTATCATGGGAGGGGAACTGTTGGTTTTACAAGAAGAGAGAGAGGGACCCAAGTACAGTATGCTAGCATGCTCAGTGCCCTCACCATGAGATACCCTGTGCTGCCTCAGGACTCTTTAGAGAGTCCCCACCAGAAAGAAGGCTCTCACCAAATGTGGCCCCTTGACCTTGAACATTTCAGCCTTTATAACTATAAGAAATAAGTTCTTTTTCTTTATGCATTATCCAGTTTCGTGTATTCTATTCTAAGCAACAGAAAATGGATGACATTGATGGAAATAACCTCCCTGAGGCTCTGATTTCTTATCTATGTAATGTATACAACGTGGAAAGTAAAACTTCTCATGCAATTTTGTTGTGAGACTGAAACCTGAAAATCTTTGAGAAACCCTCAGGACTGTGCTCATAGAAGGACTTCTGTGAAATGCACTTTCCATTTTTAACCACAAGTCCAGTAGGCTAGCTTCCAGCCCTGACAACCTGGTGATTCTAGAAAGCCCACACCCTTCTGTGGCTTTCAATTCCTTCTTCTACCAAGCCTGATGGACTATTGTCATTTCCCATGACTTTTGTGAGTTCTAAGTGAAGACATAGACTTGCCAAAGACACAGAGTGAGTGGTGCAATGGCCTGATGCAGCAGGATGATTTTCATGTGCTCATATTCGCACTTCCTAAGCCCTAAAAGGCTGTAACAGCCAGAGTTCACGTAGGTGGTTCTGTGTGCTACACGTTACTCCAAACACTTAACTATATTAATTAACTAGTTTGATTCTCACCACAACTTTATTGGAAAGGCATTATTATTTATCCTGATTTCACAGACAAGAAAAGAGGCACAGAGAAGTTGAGTAACTTATCCATAGTCAAACAGCCTACAAATGATGAAACTTGGATTTGAACCCTGGCCTGTTGGCTTTTTTTTTTTTTTAGATGCCTGTGCTTTTCACCACTTTATTAGGTGGAATCTAAACTGAGATGTTAATACCATTGGGAGAAGGATGGGTGCCCTTCCTGACTGTCCAGATCAGCTTTGGAAAGAAGGGAGTAGACAGGCAGGAGAAATGCCCACATCAAGAACATAATCCTAGGTTACTGAGATTCTGGGAGACTTACTAGTCTAAAAAGGATGATTTAGCATTTTTTTCTAATAGTTCCACATTGTATGTGTAGTACTTGTTATCTATCTATCTATCTATCTATCTATCTATCTATCTATCTAATCTATCTGTTAATCACCTATCCATCCATGTGTATTCATCTTAATGACAGCATCCCTGTCTCCCTCCTGGGAACCGAGGAGTCAAACCCTGCTCCTCTACTTCTTCCCTCAGGATGGCATCAGGTTCTGCAGGTCAGGCCTATGGGGTTGTGGAACCTTCACAGGATGTCAGGGGTGTAGGAAGTGAGAGAGACTGGGCACCCCTGTCACGGGGAAATGCCTGGATAGGAGAGAAAGCAACCCCTCCAAGCGATAAGAATTCTGGCGGGATTTGTTTTGGAGACACACGTTATAAAACAAACTATTTAGGGAAGTGTCTTAAAGAGGAAGGGGCAGCAAAGAAAGAGGCCCTAGAACAACAGAGATTCATCTGCCCCACTGCAGGTGGCCAAATGGCCGCTGCCAAACTCAGGAAAGCATCCCTGCACCATGGTACCTGAGGGTGGGGGCACTCACCTGTGAGTCCCAGCAGCCAGAGGCAGCAGCAGGGATGGATGAAATCGTTTCTGTTGTTTCTCTCAGGCAGGGCCGAGAGGCAGGGACGGGCATCGTGGTGGACCCTGGAGCCTGCTGTGCCTGTAGGTCTGTTTTGGGGAGGTCCTGGATTCTGCTCTGCTGAAAGAAGCAGAACTGTATCTTCCATGATATAAGAGGAAGTTACTATGATGGGAGGAAAGGGCTGTGGGATTATGACAGTTCCAGTTTCTAGACTGTGAAATAGGAATCAGATAAAAGCTAAGAAGTTACTGATATAAGCGTCCCAAGTTGCTTGGAGGGGGCCTGGCAGACACCCTTAGTACCGAGACTCTGCCCTTTGGGACCCTCACTTTGTGTCAGGTGTGCTGGTAACCCTTCCTCATTCAGGAGCCCAGGAACAGGGTCTGTCATAGAGAAGGATGTGGCCAGCCTCCTGTGATAGTCCAAGACCTGGGCTCTGATGAGCTGTGCAGCTAGTCAGGAGGAGAGCTCCTGGGAATGGAGCTTCACAGGTGTGGGTCCCTGTTTTTCCCCACTCCAGAGGTGTCAGTTGTGAAAATGAGCCTGAAGCCACATCTGATGGGCGGCTTTGGCTCTTCAAAGTACACTCACAGGGGAAGTGGCTTTGAGTGAGCAAGGAGTTAGATCTTGGGAGGAGGAGGATAGTTTCTGTTTTAGAGGAAAGGGGAAGAAGCCTGTGTGTGTTAAGCGGGAGGTGAAAGGCCTTACGGTGCTCATACTGTAGAAACAGTGACATGCAGAAACACAGCTGGGAGGAGGAGGGGTATCTCTTTTGTCTGTCCCTAGTCTGGGGCCACCTCTTGGGAGAAGGGAGTGGAGGAGCTGTAGAAATGCTCACACCAAGAATGCACCTCCTCTCTTCCTTCTGAGCAGCAGCCACCTGCACATGAAATCACGTCCAGAGCCTCTAGCCATGAGCTCATCACTTCTGTGGGCCCAGTGCCAGACACTGCCTCCTGTGACTTAGTTTCCCCACTGCTCCCGACCCCTGCCTCTTTGCCAGTGGCTGACCGGATGTTGGTGATGAGAAGGGGTGGAATGAAAGGGGCCAACCAGCGATAGGATTTGATTACTCTGTAGCATGATGAGTGTCCCTCTCCCCTCGACACCTTATTCTAGCTTGTTAAACATTTTTTCTGAGAGGGATTTCTTGACAAGGAACTGGTCAGAGTGTTCCATTTAGCACTCATTGTTCTAACTCTAATCTCTGTCTTCCTGATGACAGATTCTATTCTCCAGAGCTGATTGCAACAAGGTCCCTCTTCCCTCACGCTCTTTGACACTCCTCCCATGGAGATGTAGGCATATGTTACCTCCCCCTGAGTCTGGGCAGGCCTGTGACTGTAACAGAAGCTATGTGATGTGACTTCTGAGGCTAGACCATAATAATTCCCTGTACTTCTACCTGGCTCTCTTGGGATGCTCATTTTTGGAACTTTGCCACCATGCTATGAGGAAGCGCAAACTAGCACGCATGAAGAGATCACATTGCAGGGACACATGTAAGAGTTCTAGCTGACATCCTAGCTAAGATGCAGCCAATATCCATTATCAATCATCAGACATGTAAAAGAAGAAGCTTCCAGATGACCCAGCAGTTGAGTCATCCCCAGGTGAGTTTCCCAACCGAGACCCCAGGCAACATATAGCAGAGACAAGTCATTCTCGTACCCTGTCTGAATTCCTTACCCACAGTGTCACTGATCATAATAAAATGGCTATTTTTTTTGCCCTTGTGTTTTGGGGTGTTTTGCCATGCAGCAATAGTAACTAGACAGCACCCTTGGCAACATTTTCCCTACCACCACTCGTTAGCTTCTGCCTCCTTCACTGGACTTGCTGTTCCTTATTGGCAGGAACCACTGAATACAGGGATTAAAAGGCAGGCTTTGGGGCCAGAAGGAACAGTGGGTCAGAATCTTGGACTTAGGTGGTACTTGCATGGAAGTGGGCAAGCCATCGACCTGCCTATGCCCTGCTGTCTACTAAGCAACTACAGAGCATACTCATCACTCACATCCATCAGTTCTTTCTTCTGTGTCCTCATCTCAGTGTATGTCATACACTGAGATGGGATTTGATTGTTAAACCAGAAAACCTTGGTGTCATTTTTGATTTTTGATAACTCCTCCCATTCCCCATATCCTTTAATCTAAATATATCTTTAGTCTGTTCGGACCACTATAAGAGAATGCCATAGACTGGGTGGCTTATAAGCAACATGAATTTATTTCTCACGTATCTAAAGCCTGGCAAGTCTAAGACCCAGAAGCCGGCAGATTTGGTGTTTGGTGAGGGCCCACTTCCAGGTTCATAGATAGCTTCTCACTGTGTTCTCACATGGTGGAAGGGGCAAGAGAGCTCTCTGGGGCCTCTTTTATAAGGACACTAGTCCCATTCATGACTCTACCCTGATGACCGAATCACCTCCCAACAGTCTTCCTCCTAATACCGTCATACTGGGCATTAGGATTTAACACATGAATTTGGAGGGGACAAAAACCTTCAGTGCATAGCGATCTTAAATCCTCCTGCATCTCTCTCTCCACTATCATCTCTGGCTTGGACAGGCTACCAGTTTGCCTCCCTTACTCTTTCTATTTCAGTCTTTTCCTTACGCTGTAGCCAGAGTGGTACTTTTAGAAAGTTAGAGAAATCTGACCATGCTTCTCTCTGGTAGTGGCTTCCCACTGTTCTTAGGGATAATAGAAGATTTTTCTCTTGTTCCTGACTGATCTGGCTCCGAATGCTTTGCCAGCCTCAGCTGCCAGCCCTTTCACTCCCAAGATGCTGCTCTTCCCTGAACTTCAGATGACCATTCCCTTCTCCTCCTTGTTATAGATAAACTGAGTGCCCTTAGTACCTTGTAAGAATTGTAATCAGATGTTTATGTTGGAAGTCTTCCTTACTTGCTAGAGCACACACCTCAGTGAGAACAGAGGTTGGCTCAGCTCTCTTTCCCACTGAGAATGCTCAACAGGTGTTTTGTACCCAGGAGGAAATGGCCAGTGGATTCATGGTAAGTGTTGACAGTGACCCCAGGTGTTTGGTCTCTGATCTAGCTCTCCCCAGAAGCGTTAATGCCACAGGATCCCTGTCTGTTCGGGGATCCCACAGTTGCCCTTTCTTTTTACCCCTTTTTGGGGCTCCCCCATCCCTGGAAACCCTGGGAGCCTGACACTGATTAACTAAACCACAGTAGTAGCCTCACAGCTACCTCATCCTTGATCTCCACTTGGTCAGGACTGGGTTCTACCCTTAATTTTGGATGCTCCCTTGGATGGATGTTGCTGGAGGACAAAGAGTTGATATCTAGCCTTGTGAGATGAGACATTGCCTCCTCCTTGGGTCCTAATCCCCTCTCCTTTCCTGAAGACATCTTTTGCAAATGCTTGATCAAGCCCCTCTTCCCCCATCACCACATGTGAGATGGAGCTTCTTAATGTATTCCAGGAAATTCCTGGGGAAGTAAGAGTGATGTGCTCCTCTCTTGCTGCCAGATGAACCTGGGCACCATGTGTCCTTGTGGGCTCTTCTTGGAATGACTTCTTCCCTAACGTTAGCCTGATCCCAGACCAGGCTGTGGCCACAACCTTGTCCTGACTCCCTGGACCTCCCCTCAATTTACAGTTAGGCCATCTGCTTCCTGCAGAATGGAGGGTGAAGACTCCATCACCAGCAGCACCTTGTGGCCTAGGAGGAGAGTCACAAAAGGAAGGGTGGGCAACAAGTATCATCAGAGGGCACAAGGGAGTCCATCCTTCAGGACTTTCACTTTCCCATCTGAGGCTCGCAGGGCCCATCTTAGACAACGGTTCCCATTGCACTGTGCCTTGCCAGCACAAATACCTGAGACAGGAGCCCAGGTGAGAACACATGCATCTCACACTGCTGGGCTAGGCCTTGTCTAGGAAAAAGGAGGCAGCTCCAACCGTTTAACTACCTTGTATTACCTTGTTAGCGCTCAGCATAGTCCTATGAGATGGGTATTATGATTTCTATGTTTCTGAGAAAGTCAAGGCTCAGAGATTTTATAAACTTTCCAGGATCACAAGGTAGTGAGAATCAAACTTATGTTTGTCAAACACTGTGCTCATCCTTGCTGCCCCTCTGAATCAAGAAAGGGCAGGAGATCCAGACACCCGGGACACCCAGAGCCTGGAGCCTGGGAGAACACCACCACATCAGGGCACAGAAGGATGTGTCTACACTGACAGTAAGTGGAACGTAGATGTGTTCCTATTGAGAGAATTTCAAGGCTGCTCTGCTCAGCACCAGGAAGGACCTGGGTTTAATCAGAAAATGATGAAAACACTAAAAAATCTCCTGGCAAGAAACCATTAAGATCATTCAAGGAAACACAGACTCCCTGTCTTGGCAGGAGTTTCAGACATTATCTAGTCCTCTTATGACCTTGTACCTTAAAATCCTAGTACCTGAAATCCTGTTTGTGGATAGATGAGACCTTAAAAGAAAGGGCAACAAATAATATATAAGAGATCTCTCTAGGGAGTTGGATTGGGTGTACTTGATTCCTAATAGAGATTTAGTTTTTGATAAAGACCTATACGATTTTTGGTTGTGTGTGTGTGCGCATGCACTTGTGTGAGGGAAAAGGAGAAAGTGAGAGTGCATGAGTCAGCAAGAGAATGAGAAAGAGAGTGGGCTTTGCTTTTATAATTTAAACTTTTATACATCTGAAAAAGAACGTTTTATGGAAAGATGAAGGAGCCTCCTTAAATAAGTCATGGAGGCCTTGCTATTGGCTACAACTGAGACCTATCCAGGTGAGCAGAGGCCCAAAATGTCATTTTTACAGTGATCTTCTGCCATCCGTCTTGTTCCACCTGGCAGGTGAGCATAGTGTCCTCCTCATGGTCACTGTTTTCCACCAGGATGGAGCTCTGCATGCTGTACAGTCCATCTTTGCCCTTGGTGGGGGTCAGGGTCTCATCTCTCTGGGAGACACTTCCATCCTTCAGCCAGGTCAGTTGCATGTCCTGGGGATAGAACTCCTCTGCCTGGCAGGTGACATTCATCTTGTTATTTGAGGCAGGGTGCTGAAGAATGGACACCTTGGGTGGAACTGAAATAGCATAGAACACATGCTCAGATGTCATGAAACAACCAGATCCATCTGCTTATTGCTTGGTGGCCATTTACTTAGCACCTACCTAGCATGTCGCTGTGCCTAGCACATAGTAGATGTTCAGTAGTTGGAATGACCTGTTATTATTTAAGCCTGTTCCCTGGAGCAAATTTGGGAAGAACTATGCTCCAAAGACACATGAAAGCCGGGCACATGTGGTGTTACCTACCTATTATGGTCTCAGACAAATCAGCCTTCCCATGGAGAGGGTAATGCAAGCTTCGGTGGTACACATTGCAGGTAACATGAGAGTTTAGGTCATCTAGAGCCAGGACTACCTCCGTGGTACTGACAATTTTGTAGGCATTGCTGTTCTTTAACTGAACCACGTGGGTCTGGAGGGATGAGAGTTTCTTCCCATTTTTGAACCACTTCAGGGTGACATTTTTGGGATAGAAGCCGTAGGACATGCAGCTAAAATTCACAGTCTGCCCGAGCAAGGCCCTCTCCAAGGGGCCTATTACCACAGGGAGAGAGGGTGGAGCTACAAGAAGGAAGATGAATAAACAATTAGTGTTGGTAAGCTATAAAGTATTCTATGTGCCTTATAAAATTTTAATTCTGACAACTCCGTGATTAGGTATGATAATGTCCATTTTATAGATAAGGAAATTGAAGCTGGTAGAGGTAAAATTAAAAATACTAGCAACTTGCAAAGCCTGGACTGGAAAACAGGTTTATCTGATCACACAGCCTGTGATCTTGACTCAGGTGACACTGTTTCTCTGTTCAGGAGCCATATTCGTATGTCTTTCTCACTCTTGGTATTGATTACTCCTACTTACCCATTCTCATTTAATAAGGTTTAGACAACAAGAAATAGAAGGAAGTGTTCTTAGCCTAATGCTTATCTACCAAAAATCCTAAAACAAAATATCTTTAATGTGCAACTTTACAAGAATGTCCTTTAGTCAGCAACAACAGGATACCTACTCTCATTGTATCTATTCAATGATGTACTGAAGATTCTGGCCTAAGCCATGAAACAAAAAGTCATGAATAAACAATAATTGAGAAGAAAGAAAAAATATAATGTAAACTGACACAAAAAACTTAAGTGAATCTATTTGCTGACTAAAAAACTGACAGATTAGAAAATCAAATGAATAAAAAATTTTAAATTATTATATTCAACTGTACACAGAATAAATTCCAAACAGATTAAATTCTTAAATCTAAAATTTAATAAAACTCTAAGAAGAAAAAAATAAGGAAATATCTATATGTCTTTGAGGTGGAAAAGAACTTTAAGACAAGATCCTAAAAACACAACTCATTGAGATTTGTAAAGTTGACTTTAAAGATTTATAAAGGTAACTATAATAAGGGTCAAATTATACACGATGAGAAACATAAACAAAACTTAAAAGCAATCAGTAAATAGGAGAGGAAAGGAAGTCGTACATATAAGGTAATGTGAATGAAACAAAAAGCAAGCATAAAATATAGAGGATCAACAAAACCAAAAGTTGCTTCTTTGAAAACATATAATTCTCTGGTGAAAATGAAAAGAGAGGAAATAAAATATTGAGAGAGAGAGAGAGAGAGATACAATCACAGATGTGCAAAAGGGGCATTACTATAAATCTTGCAGACATTAAAATGATAAAAATTGGATATATTGAATAGCTTTTGCCAATATAAAATATAAAATTTAGAAAAAGTGAAAAACTATCTGGAAAAATGTAGCTTATCAAAAGTGAATAAGAAGAAATAAGAAACCTGGGCAGTATCAAAATTACTAAAGAAACTCAATCAGTAATTTAAAAAATTTTCCTGTAATGAAAATTCTAGATCTAGATGACTTCACTGGAAAGATCTGCCAAACATTTATGTAATGAATACATTTTATCTTATGTAATCTTTTCTAAAAAATAGAAAAAGCAGATAGACTTCCCAACTCATTTTTTGAAGATAGCATAACTTCAACAACAAAATTCCAACAAGAGTAATATAAAGAAAACACATAGATTATTATCTTACTTCTGAACATACGTTAAAAAATCTCAGACAAACTTCAGCAAACTGAATAACACACTATCACCAGAGTGGTTTTATTTCAGGAATAAAAAGTTGAATTAATATTAGAAAATCAGACTGGGAAACATGGCAAAACCACATCTCTACAAAAAATGCAAAAATTAGCCAGGTGTGGTGGCATGGGCCTGTAGTTCCAGCTGCTGGGGAAGCTGAGGTGGGAGGACCACTTGAGCTCAGGAGGTCAAGGCTGCAGTGAGCTGCGATTGCACTGCTGCACTCCAGCCTGGGTGAAAAAGCAAGATACTGTCTCAAAAAAATAAAAATAAAAATAAAAAAGAATATCAAATAATGTTATTCATCACATTTCCAAATTGAAAGACAGTAGAACCATATTACCATTTCAATAGATGCAGGAAAAACATTAAATGTTAATATTTATGTTTAGAAATTATGTGTAAACTAAGAATAGAGGTGAATTAATCTGATAGAGATAATCCATTAGATTGAACCATATGGAATTGCTATTTTTATTATATGAAAAATGATAGAATATAGGCAATATCATATGGTTCATCCTAATTTTAAAAATACAACAAACATTATAATCAAAGGTAAAACATTGAAAGCTTTGAAATCAAGTCAGTGTAATCTGGCTTGCCACCTGAATTTAAATCCAATCTTTTATCAGAGATTCTAGTTTGCTTATGAAGTCATAAAGGAATATAAAACATATAAAGATTACGATGAAATACGTTAAACTGTTATTACTACTACATGATGCCATTGTGCCTTAAGAAAGGCCAAAAGAATCTATAGACAAACTTTTTGAAATAATATGAAAATTTAGCAAGTTTACTAGGTACAAAATCGATGTAAATTCAATTTTAACAAACATTAGAAAATTAAAAACACTTTAAAATGATCTCATTTATAATAATATTAAAAATATAAAGCATGGAGGAATCACTCTGACAAGAGGTATACCATGTCTATAGTAAAAACTACAAAACTTTATTGAATGACATTATAAAGGATCTCAATGAATGAAAAGACATACCATGTTCATTGATAGAAAATAATACTGTAAAAATAAAGAAATGTATGCATAGGCATATATGAAGATACAAAGATTTGAATTATTCCCAATTGATAAAAAGTCAGTGTAATCACAATTAAAATCCCATAAATTATGTGTGTGTGCATATGTGAGTGTGTGCTGAACTTGACAAAGATATTCTAAACTTTTCATGGAAATGAAAACGGCCAAGCATAACCAAAAAGAATAAGGTGGGATGACTTGTTCTACCAAGTACAAAAACTTATTACAGAGCTGTAGTTATCAAGATAGTGGTGTCTGAAGGGACGAACAAAGAAAACATGGAAAAAATTAGAGAGCTCCAAATCGGATCCATCATATGGATGCTTATTTTTTGACAAGTTTGCACTGCAGAGCAGTGAAGAAAAGGGAAATTTTTAAAATAAATGAAGTTGGAACAATTAGATATTCATATGGGGAAAAATAAAATCTCTTATCACAAATATGGGGATTCAGACTAAATGTGAAAGGCAAAACTACAAAGCTTAACTATAGGAAGCTATGTAAGAGTATGTCTTCAGGATTTAAAGGATTAAGGAAAGATTTCTTAAATCCATTCGGTATGATACGTTTACTGATGTCCATTCAGTATGATACTGACTGTGTCATAAATAGCTCTTATTATTTTGAGATACATTTCATCAATACCTAGTTTATTGAGTGTTTTTAGCATAAAGCAGTGTTGAATTTTATCGAAGGCCTTTTCTGCATCTATTGAGATAATCATGTGGTTTTTGTCATTGGTTCTGTTTATATGATGGATTACGCTTACTGATTTCCATATGTTGAACCAGCCTTGCATCCCAGGGATGAAGCTGACTTGATCATGGTGGATAAGCTTTTTAATGTGCTGCTGCATTCGGTTAGCCAGTATTTTATTGAGGATTTTTGCATCGATATTCATCAGGGATACTGAACTGAAATTTTCTTTTTTTGTTGTGTTTCTGCCAGGTTTTGGTATCAAGATGATGCTGGCCTCATAAAATGAGTTAGGGAGGAGTCCCTCTTTTTCTATTGCTTGGAATAGTTTTAGAAGGAATGGTATCAGCTCCTTTTGTACCTCTGGTAGAATTCGGCTGTGAATCCATCTGGTCCTTGGCTTTTTTTCGTTGGTAGGCTATTACTGCCTCAATTTCAGAACTTGTTATTGGTCTATTCAGAGATTCAACTTCTTCCTGGTTTAGCCTTGGGATGGCGTATGTGTCCAGGAATTTATCCATTTCTTCTAGATTTTCTAGTTTATTTGCATGGAGGTGTTTATAGTATTCTCTGACGGTAGTTTGTATTTCTGTGGGTTCAGGGTGATATCCCATTCTTCATTTTTTATTGTGTCTATCTGATTCTTCTTTCTTTTCTTCTTTATTAATCTAGTCTATTTGTTTTGTTAGTATTTTCAAAAAACCAGCTCCTTGATTCATTGATTTTTTGAAGGGTGTTTCATATCTCTATTTCCTTCAGTTCTGCTCTGATCTTAATTATTTCTTATCCTTGGCTATCTTTTGAATTTATTTGCTCTTGCTTCTCTAGTTCTTTTGTGATTTTAGGATGTCAATTTTAGATCTTTCCTGCTGTCTCCTGTGGCCATTAGTGCTATAAATTTCCCTCTAAACACTGCTTTAAATGTGTCCCAGAGATTCTGGTACATTGTGTCTTTGTTCTCATTGGTTTCAAAAACTTATTTATTTCTGCCTTAATTTCATTATTTACCCAGTAGTCATTCAGGAGCAGGTTGTTCAGTTTCCATGTAGTTGTGCAGTTTTGAGTGAGTTTCTTAATCCTGAGTTCTTTTTTTTTTTTTTTTTTAATTATACTTTAAGTTCTAGGGTACATGTGCATAACGTGCAGGTTTGTTACATATGTATACTTGTGCCATGTTGGTGTGCTGCACCCATCAACTCGTCAGCACCCTGAGTTCTAATTTGATTGCACTGTGGTCTGAGAGACTGTTATGATTTCCATTCTTTTGCATTTGCTTAGCAGTGTTTTACTTCCAATTATGTGGTCAATTTTAGAATAAGTGAGATATGGTGCTGAGAAGAATGTATATTCTGTTGATTTGGGGTGGAGAGTTCTGTAGATGTCTGTTAGGTCTGCTTGGTCCAGAGCTGAGTTCAAGTCCTGAATATCCTTGTTAATTTTCTGTCTCATTGATCTATCAAATATTGACAGTGGGGTATTAAAGTCTCCCACTATTATTGTGTGGGAGTCTAAGTGTCTTTGTAGGTCTCTAATAACTTGCTTTATGAATCTGGGTGCTCCTGTATTGGGGGCATATATATTTAGGACAGTTGGCTCTTTTTGTTGCAGTGATGTCTTTACCATTATGTAATTCCCTTCTTTGTCTTTTTTGATCTTTGTTGGTTTAAAGTCTGTTTTATCGGAGACTAGGATTGCAACCACTGCTTTTTTTTTCCTTTCCATTTGCTTGGTAGATCTTTCTCCATCCCTTTATTTTGAGCCTATGTGTGTCTTTGCCTGTGTGATGGGTCTCCTGAATACAATACACCGATGGGTCTTGACTCTTTATCCAATTTGTCAGTCTGTGTCTTTTAATTGGGTCATTTAGCCCATTTACATTTAAGGTTAATATTGTTATGTGTGGATTTGATCCTGTCATTATGATGCTAGCTTGTTATGTTGTCCATTAGTAGATGCAGTTTCTTCATAGTGTTGATGGATTTTACATTTTGGCATGTTCTTGCAGTGTCTGGTACTAGTTTTTCCTTTCTATATTTAGTGCTTCCTTCAGGAGCTCTTGTAAGGCAGGCCTGGTGGTGACAAAATCACTCAGCATTTGCTTGTCTGTAAAGGATTTTATTTATCTTTCACTTATGAAGCTTTTTTTTTTTTGACTGGATATGAAATTCTGGGTTGAAAACTCTTTTCTTTAAGAGTGTTGAATGTGGGTCCTCACTCTCTTCTGGCTTGTAGGGTTTCTGAAGAGAGATCTGCTGTTAGTCTAATGGGCTTCTCTTTTTGGGTAACCCAATCTTTCTGTCTGGCTGCCCTTAACATTTTTTCCTTCATTTCAACCTTGGTGAATCTGATGATTATGTGTCTTGGGGTTGTTCTTCTCCAGGAATATCTTTGTGGCATTCTCTGTATTTCCTGAATTTGAATGTTGGCCTGTCTTGCTAGGTTGGGGAAGTTCTCCTGGATAATATCCTGAAGTGTATTTTCCAACTTGATTCCATTCTCCCCATCATTTTAGGCACACCAATCAAATGTAGGTTTGGTCTTTTCCACATAGCCCCATATTTCTTGGAGGCTTTGTTCATTCCTTTTTGCTCTTTTTTCTTTAATCTTGTCTTCACACTTTATTTCATCAAGTTTGTCTTCAATGTCTGATATCCTTTCTTCTGGTTGATAGATTTGGCTCTTGATACTTCTGTATGCTTCATGAAGTTCTTGTGTTGTGTTTTTTAGCTCCATCAGGTCATTTGTATTCTTCTCTAAACTGGTTATTCTAGTTAGCACTTCCTATAACCTTTTATCAAGGTTCTTAGCTTTCTTGCATTGGGTTAGAGCATGCTCCTTTAGCTTCAAGTAGTTTGTTATTACCCACCTTCTGAAGCCTACTTCTGTCAATTTGTCAAACTCATTCTCCATCCAGTTTTGTTCCCTTGCTGGCGAGGAGATGTCATCCTTTGGAGGAGAAGAGGAATTCTGGTTTTTGAATTTTCAGCCTTTTTGCACTGGTTTTTCCTCATTTTCATGGATTTATCTACCTTGATCTTTGATGTTGGTGACCTTCTGATGGTATTTTTGCATGCTCATCCTGTTTGTTGATGTTGATGCTATTGCTTTCTGTTTGTTAGTTTTCCTTTTGACAGTCAGGCCACTCTTCTGCAGGTCTGCTGGAGTTTGCTGCAGGTCCACTCCAGATCCTGTTTTCCTGGGTATCACCAGTGGAGGCTGCAGCACAGCAAAGATTGCTGCCTGCTCCTTCCTCTGGAAGCTTCATCCCAGAGGGGCACCTGCCAGATGCCAGCCAGAGATCTCCTGTATGAGGTGTCTGTCGACCCCTGCTGGGAAGTGTCTCCCCATAAGGAGGCATGGGGGTCAGTGACCCACTTGAGGAGGCAGTCTGTCCCTTAGCAGAGCTCAAGCGCTGTGCTGGGAGATCCACTGCTCTCTTCAGAGCTGGCAGGCAGGAATGTTTAAGTCTGTTGAAGCTGCACCCACAGCTGCCCCTTCCCCCAGGTGCTCTGTCCCAGGGAGATGGGAGTTTTATCTATAAGCCCCTGACTGGGGCTGCTGTCTTTCTTTCAGAGATGCCTTGCACAGAGAGGAAGAATCTAGAGAGAATAAGTGATCTTTTGTTATTTTATTCTTTAACTTAGCATATGCTTTCAAGGTTTATCCATGTTGTTGCATGTATTATTAGTAGGTCATTCCTCTTCACAGCTTAATACTATTCCACTGTATGTATAGATCATATCTTGCTTTTCCCTTCATCAGTTGATAGATGTTTGGATTGTTTCCACCTTTCAGATAGTGTGAGTGCTGTTATAAACATTTGTGCACAAATTTTTATGTGAACATATGTTTTCATTTCTCTTGAGTAAATACCTAGGAGTGGAATTGCTGGGTCATATAGTGATTTACGTTTGACTGTTTGAGGAACTGCCTATCTATTTTCCAAAGTGGCTTCACCATTTTGCATTCCCACTTGCAGTGTATGAGGGTTACAATTCATAAACATTTGTTATAATTTGATTTTTGATTTTAGCTATCGTTATTGGTGCAAAGTTTTATCTCATTATAGTTTTGATTTGCATTTCCCTGAGGACTAATTATGCTGAGTTTCTTTTGATGTGCTTATTGGCAATTTGAATATCTGCTTTGGAGAAATTCTTTATGTAATTTGCAAATATTTTTCCCATTCTGTGGGTTATCTTTTTACTTTCTTGATAGTGTCCTTTGAAGCATAAAAGGTTTTAATTTTTAAGAAGTCTAATATATCTATTTTTTCTTTAGTTTCTCATGCTTTTGATATTATGGTTAAGAAGCCAATGCAAAATCTGATGTCATTAAGATTTATCCCTATGTTTTATTATAAGAGCTTTATAGGTATTTTTAGGCTTTCAAACCATTTTGAGTTAATTTTTGTGTATCGTGTGAAGTAGGGGTTCAACTTCATCGTTTTCTGTGTGTGGCTATCCAGTTGTTTCAGCATTATTTGTTGAAAAGATGCTTCTTTCCTCATAATCACACTTGTTGAAAATAGTTGACCACGACCACAGATATGTGGGCTTGTTTCTGGACTCTCTCTTTTCCATTGGTCTATAGGTCTATCCTGTTCCAGTACCATATTACCTTGATTGCTGTGGATTTGTAGTAAGCTTTTATTTTTATTTTATTTATTTATTTATTTATTTATTTATTTATTTTTGAGACGGAGTCTTGCTCTGTTGCCCAGGCTGGAGTGCAGTGGCCGGATCTCAGCTCACTGCAAGCTCCGCCTCCCAGGTTTACGTCATTCTCCTGCCTCAGCCTCCCAAGTAGCTGGGACTACAGGCGCCCGCCACCTCGCCCGGCTAGTTTTTTGTAGTTTTAGTAGAGACGGGGTTTCACCGCGTTAGCCAGGATGGTCTCGATCTCCTGACCTCGTGATCCACCCGTCTCAGCCTCCCAAAGTGCTGGGATTACAGACTTGAACCACCGGGCCCGGCCTATTTTATTTATTTATTTTTAGAGATGAGATTTCACTATGTTCACCAGGATGGCCTCAAACTCCTGTCCTCAAGCGATCCTCCCATCTCAGCCTCCCAAAGTAGTGGGATTATGGGCGTGAGCCATCGCGCCCAGCCTGTAGTAAGGTTTGAAAGAAAAACATTTGTTATCTTACTTTATTTTTCAGGATTGTTTTGGCTTTTCTGGGTTCTTCATATTTCCACATGAATGTTAAGATCAGCTTGTCAATATCTACAAAAAAGTAGGTTGGGATTCTGATAAGGATTGTGTTGGATCTGTAGACCAATTTGGGGGAATAATGCCATCTTAACAATTTTAAATCTTCTAGTCCATGAAAATGGGAAAATTCTCAATTTATTTACATCTTCTTTCATTTCTTTCAACTTTTTTTGATAGTTTTCAGAGTATACATTTGCACTTCTTTTGTTAAATTTATTTTTATTTTTACTGTTCATTACAAGTGTGTGGAAATGTAATAGATTTTTGTATATTGAACTGTATTCTCAAGCTTGCTGAACTTGCTCAGTAGTTTGAGTAGTTTTTTAGTGGGTTCCTTAGGATTTTCTATATACAAGAACATGTCATTTGTGAATACAGATAGTTTTACTTCATCCTTTCCAATTTGGATTATTTTTATTACTTAATTGTCCTGACTAAAACTTTTGGTACAATGTTGAGTAGAAATGGTGACAGGAGCCATCCTTGTCTTATTCTTCATCTAATAGGGACAGCTTCTAACCATCCTCATTAATTATGACATTGGCTGTGGGTTTTGCTAAATATGATGTTAGCTGTGGGTTTTGCATCCATGTGCTTTATCAGGTTGATAAAGTTCCCTACTATTCCTAGTTTTTTTAGTACTTTTTTAAATAGAAGAATTTTAGATTTTACCAAATTCTTTTTACCATCTTGAGAGGATTATGTGGTTTTCTTTTTTATTTTATTGATATTATGTTGTATTAAATTAATTGACATTCAGATGTTAAACCAACCTTGTATTCGTGGGATAAATCCCACGTGGTCAACATAAATAATGCTTTTTATATGTTGCTGGTTTCAGTTTACTAGTATTTTCTAAGGGATTTTTGTGTCCATATACATAAGACATATTTGGTCTGTGTTTTTTTCTTGTGATATCTTTGTCTGGTTTTGATATCAGGGTAATTTTTTACTACCAATTTAATCTATTTAGTTGTTATAGGTATCTTGAAATGCTCTATTATTTTTGGGCCAGTTTTGGTAATTTTTTTGTCTTCTAGGAATTTGTCTTTTTCATCATATAAACCTAGTTTATAGGCACACATTTTTTCATAGTATTATTTAATATTTCTTTTTATTTTTATAAGGTTACCTATAATGTTCCTTCTTTCATTTCTGGTTCTAGTAATTTGAGTTTCCTTTTTCAATCCTCAGTCCAGCTGAATAAATAAACTTGGGAAATTTTCAACTATTCTTTCTTTGAATATTTTTTCTGCTGTTTTCTCTTTCTCCTCTCCTTCTGCTATCCCTATTACATGTATGTGGTGTGCTTAATGATGGCCTACATTTCTCTGAGGCGCTGTTCATTGTTTAAACGTTATTTTCATTAAATTTTTCTCTGTTCTTCAGATTCCATGATTTACATAAATCTATTTCAAATTTGCTAAATCTGCTTCTTCAAATCTACTATTAATTCCCTCTAGGGCAATTTTTCTTTCAATTGTTATACTTTTGAATAAGAAAATTTCCATTTGGTTCTTTTTAATAATTTCTATCTCTTTATTGATATTTCCTATTCGATGCAACATTATCATCTTACTTTCCTGTACTTATTTAATCATGGTTTGTTTAATCATGTTTCTTTGAACATATTTGTAATGGTTACATCAAAGGCTTTGCCTATTAAGTTTGACATCTGATGGTCATAACAAGCAGTTTCTGATACCTTTTTTTGGTTTGTTTTTGGTCTATGTGTCATATTTTTCTGTTCTATTGCATGTCTCACTTTTTTTGAAACTGGACATTTTACATAATATATTGTAGAAACTCTGGATATTGATCTCCCTCACAACCACCAAGGCTTGTTATTATCATCTGCTTGTTCGGTTGTTGAGTGACTGGATGGATTATTTTGGTGCAGTTGATTCCTCTTCCTTGCCATGGGGTGTAGACTTTGACAGGGAAAAGGGAGGTTTTGGTTCAAATATCAGACTTTTACTTTTCTTCCCCAGTTTTAGTAGTTTAAAAATTATTTCTTCATTTATGATATGCCCTTAATACTATTTCCAGAGACTCTAAATATTTTTTAAAAATGATTTTCACCAGTTTCCATGGAGTGGGCCCTTGGAACTCCTTGTGCTGTTATGCCACCCATAATGGTCTATTTCGGTTGTTTTAAGCTGTCAAATTTGTATCCATTAGTTACACCAACTACAAGAAACTAATACATAGCTAAGTATTTTAAAAATATATGTATACATTTTTATTTATTAAGAAATGGCATAAGTTTGGTACATTTCTGACTCAGAACATTTGAATGTTAATAAGGATATTGAACTCATTCACAGTATTCTCCCTCTAAACAGCTGTCATGCACTTCTACACCTCCACTCTAACTAGAGACTTCTTATTAAGAAGAAGGCAAAGCCATAAACCCAAAGCGTTCTGAGAAGAGTCTACCAGGGTTCCAGTACCCATAGCCTGGAAGACAGGCCCATTAACCTTTCAGAGGCTCAACTTCCTCATCTGATAAGGTAGGGCGTGGACCATGTGGTGGATGAACATATTTTGTTTTCAACCTGCTTAGCATTTGTTCCATTGGGTTGACTGGTTATCTCCCATGGCACCTCCTCTCCCTAGCAACAATGAATAAAATGTTGACAACAAGGCATACAAAAGGCTAATGTGGATAGTTCCCTAGAACTCATTTGTGAAGGTTGGTAGGAAGAAGTTCTCTTTCCACATCGGTTGTAAGATGGGGGAATGAATATCAACACTTTCTGCATTTATTTTCACTATTGTATACTGAAGGTTTATATGCAGCAGGAAAGAACAAAGCCATGAAGAGATTAGACAATGTCAGAGAGCCACAGTCTTGGTAACGCTAAGCCCTAAATCCAATGCTTTAGTCCCTGGTTCCAAAAGTTCTGCCTTGAATTCTGTGAGTAACCCAGAATTCTCTGCAGGTACAGAATCAATCAACTCATATTTTTGGTTGAAATTAATGCATTTGATCTTCTCTCTTGTAAGTAAATGTTCTTCACTAATATAGAGCATACTGGACTGGGTCCAGACAACCCCACCTCTTTATTCCCTACTATGTACACTCCTGAAATCTCCCTGAGTTAGGTTCCTCATCTGTACAGTGAGTACAAGCATCCAGCAATTCAAATGCTGCTGTGTAGATAATATAGATGAAATGTTTGGAATATAGTAGATGCCCAATAAATGTTAGCATTATTGTATTACCAATTTAATAATTTCTCAGGCTGCATATTGCCCAAAGTTCACAGGGCACCACAAGTAGCAAAACACTAAGAAAAAGGCTTTGGATGCAGAAAACACAGATTTGTACTTGCAGTTCAACACACTACAATACACTGTGGGATATGGAGCCTTTATTATTCTTGTAGTCCTTAGGACATTGTTGATTTAAGCAAATTGGCTTAGCAAGGAGATGTTTTCTTTCACATTATTAGAAGTCCAGAGGTGAGATTGGAACAAGGAGCAGTATGGTTGTGCATATTGTCAAATCCACACTGGTTACATATCTGCATTCATCTAGACTTTTTCTCAACCTTATTCCCCTCATGGTCATAAGATGCCTGCTTAAAGAACCTGGAGCAGCACAATTGCTTGTTTCCAGCCAAGAAGGGGAAGAATTACTTTAGATTACCAGATTTCTCTGCAAGCCTGTATTTTTCTCTGATAGACCCAAACTGGCCAAGTTCATCCCATATTTGAGTAAACCTCTAGCAGGGAACATGGAATTATACTAGTTGGCTTAGGTTAGTCATAGGGGGTGGATTGAATATTGAGAAATCAACCAAAATAGCTCTCATCACTCATCACTCAACCTTTTGAGTCTTTTTTTCTTCCTGAGAGAATTAAAAAGATCAGATGTATGTTGTACCTTCAATAATATTTGGCACATAGCAATTGTTGAATGAATAGAAGACGTAACTGCTGAGATGATATTATACTCCAGGGGGTATGAGGAATAGGAGACATACTCACCAGTAACAAACACCTGAGTGCCCCAACCTGATTGGTACTCCTTGATAGCTTTCCCTTTTGTGAACTTCACGCAATAATAGGTGCCAGCATCAGCAAGAGAGATTTCATGGATGCGGATGGAAAAGTCTGTGTTGCCAGGATTGTTGGTGTCTCCAATCTCTTTTACTCTGGGAAAGTGACCTTGTTTGAAATTATAGATTAATTTCCGGTTTGGCCCTGTTCCCTTGAACCACAAGACAGGTCCATTTGGTAAGGTATCTGGTACACTGCAACTCAAGATGATTGACTCCCCAGTTGATACAGTCTGTGACATCTCTGTTTGTTGCACATGGAACATATGTGTGGCTCCTGGAAAGAAACTGAAATCATTTCTCATTTCCCCTTCTCTGGCTTAAGCATGGGTACAGGTCATGGTTGGGCCTCATTCATTAATTCTTTTAACGAATTGTGCATGCATAAATGCCCATGCACTGAGTAAAGAGAGGCCTTTGCACATGGAGGCAGCTTCTCCCCAGAGTGCTGAAGGAGGGGAGTTAGTTCAGAGGACCAGATGTATTCCTCCTCAGTTCCATTCCTCAGCCCTCAACCACGGTAACAGGAGGACAGGGAGGGAGAAGGGGGAATTATCAATGGGTAATGTTCATGGAGAAAGACTAGTTCCCCTATCCATCTAATTGTCTAGAGTCACTCGGTACATTTGGAACTGGGTTCAAGTCCTGTCCCTCAACCCCACATCTCCACTGAGTTTGGGATTGGCCTTACTCACTCCTCTGAAGGGTGATTATTCTCTGAATTTGTAGAGAAGTTCATGCTGAAAGATGTGGAGAAGAAGTTAAAACAATTAAAGAATGAGGTGGTCATGGCAACAGCATATGGTTCCACTGCTTATCTCTTCAAGAGAAAGAAGGGAGAGGGTTTCCTCTCCTCAACAAAAAGAGATTAGAACCTCAAGGGCCCTCTACAATTTGGGAGGTTCTAACCAGCCACCCTTTACCCTCCTACACAGTCATTATCACTACCCTACAATGTGTCAGGTCCTGGTAATAATCTCTCCTATTAAGCTTGGTTGTCAAAACCACAGACTGCCTAAGGAGCAGGTTAGAGAGAAAGGGAACCCCTGTTGGCATGGCCAAGAGGTAGAGTGGGAAAGCAGTCTGCATTGACATTATGTAACTTAAGGGAAACCTGTGGATTTTCCATTGCCATTTGGGCATCATGGAATGTGTCTGGATTCAAGGGAAACATTACTGGGAAGGTCAGTTCTCCTGGAAGAATAGAGGGACATCTAATAACACGGTACTTCATGACGTTAATTCAGGGGTAGTGAGGAGAAGGAATTACTGGTTATCCTGGGAATAAAAATACTGGGAATGAAAGAACAGTGGGGCTGGGCGTGGAAGTCTCAGGACAGACCTAGGAAAACTCAAGGGTCAGGGAATGACTCAACCCCTCTGGGAAGGCTTTCTGCAAAAAAGACTTTGGAGAGATCGATACACAAGACCCCTACTTCTGGTCTGAGAATTCCCCAACAGTGCCAGGCCATGGTAGGAGATCACATCCACTCATTGACTCATATGGGGAATGGGAATGTGATCTCAGACTGGACTGTGGTGACCACTCAGGTACTTGCTATCAGGCCCTAATCACATTCCAGTTGGTAATGGGAAGGTGAGTGGGATCATGGAGGCATGTAGAGAGTCTACCTGCCTGAAGGGCCCTTTGTTTTGGCCCAGGAGATACTGGGCATTTTGGGGAAAACTTCACCTATGTTGATATTCCATCAGAAGCTAAGATGTGGCTGCTAGCATCTGTGACTGGAAGTTTGGGGTCATGAAATAAGTCATAATATACGCAATGCATATACCTGGGCCCAGGTTTCTTCCTAGAACCTTAGAAGTCAGTCAGCCTTCTAGGGCCCAGTTTTCTTACCATTTAGGTCATGCCGTGCACACATGTAGTTGCACTTTGCATACCCAGTATCTTTTTATTTGTAAGTGTCTCCTATGTCATGGGTTCTGGTGGGGTTGGCATCAGAGAAGGATGTGGCTTGTCAACATAGCTTGATTCAGTATTTGGCACAGGTTGTCCAGAATGGCTTAATAGAAAGGCCATTGGTAGAAACCTAGTCTACAGGGTAGTATGTGGATAAAGGAGCACAACATTCAGTATGTAGTAATGATTTGGTACATGGTGAAGGGTTTTAAAGATTCATCTTCATAAACCCAGGGAATAAAGTGCGTCAGGCTGTGCTCACCATTCACATGCACGATGGTGCCTGGACCAGAGAAAAACTCCATGTCAGGGTGTCCTACCCTTAACTTCACACAGTAGTAGGTGCCAGCATCCTCTGGCAACACGTCACGGATGCGAATGGAATAGTCAGTTTGATCGACCATTGTGTTTTCCACCGGAGTTACTCTGGGGAAGTGGCTTCCATTGAAACTATAGATTAATTGTTGTCCTGGCCCAGTGCTCTTGAACCACAAGACAGGCCCTTCTGGGGACAGAGCAGACATATTGCAGGCCAGGGTTAGGACATCTCCAGGATTGACTGACACTAAAGTCTGAGGCTGGTTCACCTGGAACTCTTCATCTGAAGTTCCTGGAAAGAAACGTGGAATCATCTCTCATGTTCTCTGTCTTGGCTCAAGATGCTCTGAGGGTCTGGTTATAGGTCAAGGTGGGATCTCAATACGATAGTTTTATTTCAGCATCATGTGATGGCACCAGTCATATAAAAATTACAATGCTGGGTGCCATGTGAGGTGAAGGGGAGGGTACCAATGTACAAATAGGAGAATGGAGCTTTCCTTCTGCATTGGGGCATGAAGATGGCCTGCAAATATATTAGGCACTAAATAAACATATTTTAAATAAATATATGAATATATTTTTATTAAATGAGAATATGCAAAATATAATTTGGGTCAGATTTTTCTAATTGTCTCAGAATCAGGGATACGGCCCCAGCTAAGGACAGTACGTTGATAACCAACATACTGCATACGAAGTGCATGTGGAGTGACCTGCATATGGAGGCAGCTCCCTCCAATACCGGGTCTTCTATGGTGTGAAAGGCCACTCATTCACCTCTCCCAGAGTAAACACTGAGGCATGCATTCTCAGTGAAGTTACTATTTTCCATAAAAGATGACAATCGGTTTTTGGAGTATAGGAATATCTTAGATATTACAATGGTTGGTTTGTCAATGCTGAATCCTACCCAATAAAATCTTATTCCTTAGTACTTAATTGCTCGTCACATATTCTTGGGTATCACACAAGCCACACTGACATTGAGTTCATGGCAGATACACAAAATGTCTACAAGAGAAGTTCTACAAAATTGCAGTGTTATTCATGATAGCCAAAATATAGAAACAACTGAAGTGCCTATCAATGTATAAATGAATAAAAATGTGATTATACACACACACACACAGCGAAATACTATTTATCCTTTAAAAATCAGAAAATTCTGTCACTTATGACACCATGGATACTATGGTGTGAAATAAGCCAGTTACAGAAAGACAAATACTGCATGATCTTGCTTATATGTGGAATCTCGCTTATATGTGGAATCCAAAAAAGTCAGACTCAAAGAAGTAAAGAATAGAATGTGGTTACCAGGGTCTGGGGTGGTGGGGAGTTGGACAAGAAAATGGGAGATGCTGGTCAAAGCCTATAAAGTTGTAGTTAGACACGAGGAATAGGTTCTGATGATCTATTGCACAGCATGGTGATTATAGTTAATGCATACTTCAAAATAGCTAAGAAAGTAGATTTTAAAAGTTCTTACCACAAAGAAGTGATAAGTATGTGAGGTGATGGATATGTTAATTAGCCTGATTTGATCATTTCACTATATATACATGTATAAAACATCACATTATACCACATAAATATATACAATTGTCATTTATCAATTAAAACCAAAATAAAATTTAAAAAACCACCAAGTTGTACACCTTTAAAAACAAATAAGTTCTACAAAACAATGGAGGACTTTATTTTTGTATGGTTTTGCAATCTTACTCAGTGTATGCCTTTTCTATTGCTGAATAACAAATTACCACAAACTTAGTGGCTGAAAACAACACATATTAATTACTTCACAGTTTCTGTCAATTTGTAATTCAGATATGGCTTAGCTGGGTTCTCTGCTTCAAGGTCTCACCAAGCTCCACTCAAGGTGCCAGGTGGGCTGTGTTCTTATCTGGGAGTTTGACTGGGGAAGTGTTCATTCTAAGTTCACTCAGGTTGTTGGTAGAATTCAGGTCTTTGTGGTTGTAGGACTGAGGCCCTCAACTTCTAGGGGCTTCCCTCAGTTCCTTGCCACGTGGGCCTTCTCACAGGCAGTTTTCAACATGGCTCCTTGCTTCTTTAAGGCCAGCAGTTGCAAGAAAAACTCTAGTGTGATAGATCTTATACAACCTAACATACTCGAGGGGGTGACAGTGCATCACTTTGGCCATATTCTATCAGATAGAAGCATGTTACACACAACACACAGATAGAAGCATGTTACCTGAACAAAGAGATTTGCAACAGACATGGCCACTGAGAGATTTTGTCAGAATTGGGGGCCATCCCAGTGTAGTCTTACATAAGAGTGGGATAGTTGGGAGTCATCTTACAGTCTGTGTACCACACCCAATAAGTACAGTTACAAATTCAAGTAAGTTTTACTAGCTTTAAGTGTCTTAAGTTAGCTTTTACCTAAATATTTTTAGTCATCCTTAACTCTGCATTGAATAAAAAGAGCAAGATTTATACTTACCCTTCCTATGTATAAAGCACAAACAGATATAAATGCAGTACATAAACCAACAAAGAATATATCTAAGTTATTAAAATTTCATGTTGAGGCTATTATGAGTTGAATTGTATGCCTCCAAAATATACGTTGAAGTCTTAACCCCCAGTAGCTCAGAATGTGACCTTACTTGAAAATAGAGTTGTTACAGAGAAAATCAAGTTAAAATGAGGTCATTGAGGTGGGTGCTAATCCAATATGGTGGTTGTTTTTATATGAAGTGGAAATTTGAACACAGAGACAGACATACACAGGAGTAAGATGATGTGAGGATACAGGGAGGGTGGTGCCACCTGCCATCCAACAAATGTTTGAGGCTACCACTGCCAGAAGCTCAGAGAGAGACATAGAACACAATCCTCAGAAAGAACCAACCCTGCCCACACTTCGATTTTGAGTGTCTAGTCTCCAGACCTGTGAGAAAATTAATTTATGTAATTTAAACCACCCAGTTTGCAGTACTTTTTAAGAGTAGCCAAATACAGTGGCCACAGAGAAATAAAAAACTGAATTTCACAGAAAGAAGTGTAAAACGTGCCAGGGGCCAGGCGTGGTGGCTCATGCCTATAATCTCAGCATTTTGGGAGGCTGAGGCGGGTGGATCTCTTGAGCTCAGAAGTTTGAGACCAGCCTGGGCATCATAGTGAAACCCCATCTATACAAAAAAAAGACAAAAATTAGCTGGGTTTGGTGGCACGTGCCTGTAGTCCCAGCTACTTGGGAGGTGGAGGCATGAGAATCACTTGAGCCCAGGAAGTGGAGGTTGTAGTGAGCCAAGATCGCACCACTGCACTCCAGCCTAGGTGACAGAGTGAGACCCTGTCTCAAAAAAATAAATAAAAATAAAATAAAATAAAATAAAATAAAATTAAATAAAATAAATTACACATCCTTTGATTCCAGAGGCTGGAGGGTGAGAGCTGAGATGGTTGCTGTGCCCAGCCCTGTGACCATAGGTGTGAGTCCTTTACCTGAACAAAGAGATTTGCAACAGACATGGCCACTGGGAGATTTTGTCAGAATTGGGGGCCATCCCAGTGTAGTCTTCTGAGTTCTGCCTGTTCTGGGATAAGACGGAGAAAACCCTCCCAACGGAAATTTTATGGGAACAGGTGAGGGAGGGTTCACTAAACAGGAAGAGGGGAGAACCCACCACACACACACACTGAGGCCCCACTCACCTGCCAGTTCAAGCAGCAGATACAGCAGTAAGGAAGGCAGAGGTGGGTGGAGTGGGGAGGCAGGGATGGGCATTGTGGTGAAACCTGGAGCTTGCTCTGCCTGAATGTCTGTCCTGGAGACGCCCTTGACTCAGTTCTCTGAGCAAAGAGGACAGTTCTTGCCTCTGTGATGTCAGAGGAAGGGGATTGTGATGAGAGGAAAGGTCAGGGGATTGGGACACTTTTTCCTTTGTGATTATAAAATTGAACAGACAAGATTGCTTCAAGCTAAGAAGTTGCTGCTGGAAATATTTAGCATTGCTGGGGCTGGGAGGCTTGACACCCACAGACTTATACTCCTTCCTGACTTTTATCCCATCTCAGAGGTTCTCCCCAACTTCATGGTCTTTGCCTATCTAGGAGCCTCAGACAAACAGGCTGGACCAAGGCCGCAACCTCATGATGGGCATGTGTGGGTCTAGCTCCTGCATGAGCTCAACATCTGGGCCTCTCTGAGCTGCACAGCTGAAGAAAGAGACAAGATGTCTATAGCCTCACCCACGTGATAAGAGTTGAACTTTACAATGGATGCCCTTTCTTCCACTCCAGAGTTGTCAGAGGTAAAGAAACAAGCAATATTTGCTGTGGGCTCTTGGTTTTTCTGTAGGTCCCTCCATACACTACTAGGAACTGCTTCCTTTTTCCTTCCTGCAGAGGAATCAGGCATGGCTGAGAAAGATTCAAGTTGTGGAGGTGATGATGATTTCTGCTTTAGAGGATGGACGGGGCCTGCAGGGAAGGCGGAGCTGTGGGGAACGCTCTCTAGGAGGGAGAGTAACATGCCTACAAACACCTGGGAAGGTGAGGGCTGCCTCTCCTGCTTGGGCTGGACCTGGGACCAGCTCTCAGGGATGGGATTGGAGGGGCAGAAGAAATGCTCCCAGAAAGAGGGAGGAAGCAGCATGTTGACATCCTTCTCTCTCAGCTCTGGAATGGGTTCTCCCTAAGCACAAAGGTTGTGTTCAGGGACCCTCAGCCCACACTCAGCTGGTGACCCTTTAATGTCCAAGCATCCATAGGCAGGCACTGGCTGCCATCCTGTTTCCCCATTGCCTCCTCATGACTTGTGCCTCCTCCTCAGGGACCAGCTAGATGTCAGGGCCAGGAGAGGTGTTAGACCCTCTAGGAAAAGAAAGCAAAGCCAGGCTGGCACGTTCTCTCTGAGATGACAAAACTCCCCATCCCCTGGTGATGTCATCATCCTATCCCGTTGTCCTGAAATGATGAATTCCACAAAGGAACTCCAATCCATGGCCCCTGCTTGGAACTAGACAGGAACATTCCTCCAGCCTCCTTCATCCTCCCCTTCCCCTACTCTGACGAATCTTCTCACCTTTCATTAGACTCTAAGTTCCTTGGAGAGTCAGTACTCACAGGTCAGTACCCAAGAGTGCTGGCTTTTGAATCAGACATAATCTAGGTTAAAATCCTGAATCCACCCCCTAGGAGCTGAGTAATCTTGGGGCCATGATGTAGGCCTGTATATCCTGTAACTATCTTGACATCTTCATTTGTGTGTGTGTATATATACATATGTGTGTGTGTGTGTGTTTGTGTGTGTGTGTGTGTATATATATATATATATATATATATATTTATTTTTTTTTTTTTTTTTTTTTTGAGATGGAGTTTCGCTCTTGTTGCCCAGGCTGGAGTGCAATGGTATGACCTCGGCTCACTGCAACCTCCGCTTCCTGAGTTCAAGCAATTCTCCTGCCTCAGCCTCCTGAGTAGCTGAGACTACAGGCACCCACCATCATGCCTGGATAATTTTTGTATTTTTAGTAGAGACAGGGTTTCATCATATTGGTCAGGCTGGTCTCGAACTCCTGACCTCAGGTGATCCACCTGCCTCGACATCCCAAAGTGCTGGGATTACAGGTGTGAGGGTATGAGCCACTGCGCCTGGCCCCTTTGTATACCTTAAATATTCAAGTTTGAGTTTCAGATCTGCACTCACAAACCTTATCTTCTCCCACACCATGCCTGTTTGGTGTTTGGTACCATCGTCTATGCAGTTTGTCAGACCAGGAAGGGACTCATGCTCTATACCCTCACTTATCCACTTGCTACCAAGTAAAAGGGGGTCGCTTCCTGATGTGCTAGAAGCCAATACTGTGACACCAGGCTTTTGAGAAACGAAAATATTTTTATTGCAAATTGACTAACAGGAAGACAGGAGTCTAGCTCAAATCTAGCTCCATGGGCTAGCTTCAAGGCAGTAGCTTTATTAGAAAAAGTTGAGGGCATGGATTCTGGGATTAGTATGATTTATGAAAGGAAAGGGGAGGTCTGGAAAGTGCTTGGGCAGGTACGGTTATCTCTCCATGCCTCTTCACAGGTCCCATGTGCAAAACCCTGGGGCATTATTATGAAATATGTGGTAGAAATTCAGGCTGTGACATCAGCAAGCTCATTCTGAGCAAAATCCAGTTGGCCATATTGGTTCCAACAGATTTTAGTCAGTTTTGTTATCTTACAAGTGGAGGAAGTTTCAGCAGTTTAGCAAGCTTTTTTTTTTTTTTTTTTTTTTCTTATCTGCGATCCTGTAAACTCAAGAATTTCTGTTAGTAATTGGTTTTTTTTAACTCTTTGGGGGCATAGTTTCACACTCATATCTTGCTCCTGCCAGGCCCTATTGGATTTACCTCCTAAATCCCTTCTGAATTAATCTCTTTCTTCATCTCTATCATCATCTCTTGCCTGAATAAAACAATTGCCTTCTTACTAGAGTATCCCCATTTTTATTTGCCCCCTATAATCTCCTTCTCCTTCTTCAGCCAGACTGGTCTTTTTACAACATAGATTTAATTA
This sequence comes from Rhinopithecus roxellana, assembly GCF_007565055.1. Classification (NCBI taxonomy): domain Eukaryota; kingdom Metazoa; phylum Chordata; class Mammalia; order Primates; family Cercopithecidae; genus Rhinopithecus; species Rhinopithecus roxellana. Next base: position 102,057,125 of record NC_044561.1, on the reverse strand, counting down.
TGTCCCTCTCTTGAATAAACATGTTTGTGGATTCTCATTAACCTGGAGGTACTATAAACAAGGCCTTCTTCCATGACTGACTTGCTCCCTTAGAGATGAAGGGATCCCCACCTTTCTGATATGTAGCACAGCCTCACTGTCCCACGCTGGCTTTCCTGGGAGACAGACTCTGGGGTGAAGATGAGCAAGTAGGTTTTTTTTCAGGGAGTACTTTTAGGATCAACAGTTGTGAATGGGAGAAGAGGGAAGCAGGACTGGGTAGAAAAAGAAGGTGGGCTGCAATGAAGTCCCAGTGAAGACCTCAGCTGTCCTTGCATGGAGCCTGGTACTAAGACGTTCCTCCAGAGTTGCTCTGAGTTAGGATAAGAGAGCTGGGCCTTTATACGACTAGGTTGATGAGTCCGATGAGATGTGGTCTGTTCCCAGATATGACCTAAGCAAAGGTGCTCCCTTCAGCTGAGACAATCCCCAATAGGGCTGATGCTGAGGACCATCTCCACAGCCAGGTGCCTCTCAGCATCCATTACACTCCTCTTGGGAACAACTTGTTCCTGTGAAGACTTGGGCTCAGGACATTATTCACTCACTCATAGTCAGGTCCTCAGAGCTATCCCAGCTCACTCACATAACCCAGAGTTTTCTGATCTCACATGGTCTGACCTGGGTTTTACTAATGGGAAAAGTTTAGGGTGAGCATCATGGGGGATTGAGAAGCCACTTCCTCTGGGATCTGAGTGCCAAGGTCTGGGGTGAGCTCTGGTAGGGGACAGAGGAAGGATGAGAGGAAAGGAAACCTCAGGCTTGTGAAGTGAGATAAAACTTTGGAATATTAACAAAGTCTCCCTACCACACATTTCTTTGCATTGCTCCCCACGGGGTGCAAGAGGCAAATAAAACCTAGCTGAGGACAAGACGTTAATTTTTTTAAATAGACTTAATTTGTTAAGGACAGTTTTAGATTTACAGAAAAATTGAGCCCTATCATTAGCATCTTACATTAGTATGACAAATTATTGTAATCAGTGAACCCATATTGATACATTATGATTAATCAAAGTTCATAGTTTATTTAGATCTTTTCTTTTTACCTAATGTCCTTTTTCTGTTCCAGCATCCCATCCAGGATACCTGTTACATTTACTTGTCATATCTCCTCAAGCTTCTCTTGGCTATGACAGTTTTTTAGACTTTCCTTGATTTTGATGACCTTGACCATTTTGAGGAGTTCTGGGCCCGATATTGCAGGATACCTCCTTATTGAAATTAGTCTGATGTTTTCCTCATGATTAGATTGGGGCTGTGAGTTTTGGGGGGAAGGTAACAGAGGAAAAGTGTCATCTTCATCACATCATATTAAAGGTACATATTAGTGACATGATTTATGATTGTTAATGTTGATTTATAACTGTTGATGAACTCTTGATCACCTGGCTGAAGCTGTATTTGTCAGGTTTTTCCACTGGAAAGTTATTTTTTTCTCCTTTTTTTCATGCTGTACTCTTTGCAAAGAAGTCACAACGCACAGCCCACACTTCTGGAGTGGAAGTTATGTTCCACCTCCTTTAGGGGGGAGTGTATAAATAAATTATCTGGGACTTTTCTGCACTGGAGATTCTTCTCTTCTTCCCCATTAATTTATTCAATCATTTATTTATATCGGTATGGACTCAGATATTTATTTTATACTTTGGATTATAACTCATTACTACTTTACTTATTTTTTTGCTGAAAGTGTTCCAGTTTTGTCCTTTGGGAGCTCTTTCAGTTGGTTCCTGTGCCCCTTTGATGTACTCCAGTCACCGTGGGTTTTGGTTTTGGGGTTGACTTTGTTTTCTTTTTAGCACTTTCTTACTTTCTAGAGGATGTTTAATTTTTGATGGAATGTTTTAAACAGAAAGAAGAGAGAGTAGTCTTTAAAGAAATAACTTGAGAATACAGCACACAAGCCAAGTGATCAAATGAAGAGAAGTGTTTCTTTTGAAATCCAACACCTAGTAGAAACCAAGGGTCTCAATGATGTATTCACTCATTTTAAAAAATTGACAGCCTATTATATGGCAGACACAGTTCTGGCAACTGAGGATACAGATAATCCTCCCCCACCCCCAACCCGCCATGATAGAACTGACATTCTATTTGTGTAAGATAGACAAATACAGGCAGCTCTCACTTTGGTGCTGACATGCATGCATTTCACTTACCATAGTTTAGTTAAGTAACATCAGTCCCACAACACAAGTCTCAAAATTTAGGTGCCATAGTAAATTTACTGTAATTTGCATAGAATGCAAATTTCTGGGCTAGCTCTTCAGTCCACAAATCACCATGGAAATAACAAAAGCTTGTCATGATCAGTAACCAGTCATGTTGCATCTTTCAAAGTCTGTTGGTGATTGGTCCTTATGAATCTCCTACTTATACAACAAAGCCTATAGTTGGGTTGCCTCCTTGTGTCCCAGTGATGAGCCCATATGACATTTTAGAGAAATGAATAATTGAAAGAGGAATTTTGCAACCAAGATGACATTACAGTGAAGAAATGAGAAGTGAAAATGCTGCAAGTGAAGTTCAAATTGAATGTGAGTGGAATTCTAGAAGTACAAATAGTTGACCATGGCAATGTAGACCCTGACGCAGGAACTTCAGATAGGCAGCCAGAGGGAGGTAGTAAAGACAAACTCCCACAAATGGGAGAGGAGTGGTAATAAAAGGGCTGAAGATGTCCCAAAGGTTGAAATACCAGCAAAAATCTTCACATGAAAGGACCTTCTGGAGTGATTTCACAATATTGAAAATGCAAGGGATAACATGTTGGAAGCTAGTCCAAACTTAGAAAGATGGCAAAACACGAAGGTATAATAGAAATGATGCTTCCTGGTTGGGCATGGCAGCTCATGCCTATAATCCCAGCACTTTGGGAGGCCAAGGCAGGTGGATCACCTGAGGTCAGGAGTTCGAGACTAGCCTGACCAACATGGAGAAACCCCATCTCTACTAAAAATACAAAATTAGCTGGGTGATGCATGCCTGCAATCCCAGCTACTCAGGAGGCTGAGGCAGGAGAATCGCAGGAACCAGGGAGGTGGGGGTTGCAGCGAGCCAAGATCACAACATTGCACTCCAGCCCGGGCAATAAAAGTGAAACTCCATCTCAAAAAAAATAAAAAAATAAATAAAAAATAAAAAGAAATGATGCTTGCTCCATGTATTAGCCTACTCTCACACTGTTATAAAGAACTACCAGAGACTGGATAATTTATGAAGAAAAGAGGTTTAATTGACTCACAGTTCCACAGGCTTAACAGGAAGCATGACTGGGAGGCCTCAGGAAACTTACAATCATGGTGGAAGCAGAAAAGGAAGCAGGGACCTTCTTCACATGGTGGCAGAAGAGAGAGAGAGAGCGCGAAGGGGGAAATGCCACACACTTTCAAAAAACCAGATCTCATGAGAACTCACTGAGATCTTACGAGAACTCACTGTCACGAGAACAGCAAGGGGGAAGTCCACCCCCATGATTCAGTCACCTCCTACCAGGCCCATCCCACAACACATGCAGATTACAATTTGAGATGAGATTTGGATGGAGACACAGAGCCAAACCATATCACTCCACATCAGAAATATACAAGAAAATGGCAAGCAGTCTTCCAACTACTCTTGATACATTTTTGCAAAGAAATAACACTTGAACTCTCAATGTTTCTAATGCTTTGAATTGCAGTGCACAAATAAATACTTATTTCATTATATTTTCATTGTCCTCTACATTTGTAACTGAGAGTGTGAGAGTTTCTAATATTTTGACAAAAAATGGTAAAGGTCACAAACTGATAATTGTTTTTCTAATTGGATATGGAGAATGCTTTCCTAGGTTTCAGGTTGCACAGTCATTTTTGCAATCCTGCACCGCCATGAAAAGCGAGAGCTGCCTGTATTCAGCATAATACGTAAATAAGGGCTAAAGAAAAATTAATTAGGATAAGAGAAATGAGAATGCTGGGACAGAGAAAAGAAATAATATTTTCTACAGGGTAGTTTATAGAAAGTGCCTTTAACAAAGTGACATTGAGCAGAGACTTGAAGGAGGGAGAGTGGGAGCCATGCGGCTGTGTTGGGTAAGAAGCAGAGAAGTGATATGATTTGACTTTTCCAAAGAATTGCTGTGGCTGAAAAATGAAAGCCAGAGGAGTGGTCCCAAAAGAGATGATGCTGGTTGGGACAGGGAGTGGTGGTGGAAGTGAGAAGTGTGCAGATATGGATGTAACTCAGATGTGTCCTGCAGCAGGCTTGGACTGGCCCTTGGAAACCAATTGTTAAATTTCAGGAATTTTGCAATCTGGTTGTTTAACTGTTGGCAGTGTGAAATTGGTCAGGTTGGGAGTTATTACACTAGAGAAATTGGCAAGCACTACAAAACAGCTTTTGGTTTTTTCCTTTCAGGAAGTCCACTGTTAAACATTTACCATCGCATGTAAGTGGACATAGGCATTTTGTAGGCAGAATTGAATACGAGTTGTAAAGGGAAGTCAAGGAGGACTCGTCGATGTTGGAGTGTGGCAGCATTTCTTCCATGAGCAGCAGGACTGGGAAGTCTGCAGGATGCTAGAAGAAATACTGTTCCCATCTCAGAGAGAGAAGGTAGAGCTTCTTTCTTTTTGGGTTTGAGGGAAAGGATGCTTGGACAAAGAGGAAAGAGAATCATTTTTTCTTAAAATCAGTATAGGGGTTCATGTATATTCAGGAGGCAATAGAGAACCTCAACAAGGCTGGGGGAGTTGGAGTGGGCAGGAATCCGGAAGATGGGATAACTCTTGAGAGCCTGGAGAGCATCTGTGGTTTATGTTCAGTCCCAAGGCGATGGATGGGAGGAGTCCTGGTGTGTTTAGATTTGGCGTGTTTCTCACCTTCTAGGGAGGTGCTGTGAGTCAGTGCCCGGAGCCCAATCCCATGGCCCCTGCTCAGGACCATGAATGGAGACACTGCTCTGGGGCATCAACGTCTTGTGAAGGAGCAACAGGAGCCTGTGGGCAGGCAGACGTCACGGGAGAGGAGGCGTCTGGAGCTGAGTCTGGAGAAACTTCTCACTGGCTCCGTCTCTCAGGTTGAACCTCTCAAGAAAGGAAGGAGGCAGCAGAGACTGAGGGTCCCACATGGCAGGGGAGGAGCAAAGGAGCTGTGGGAAAACACATTCACACTTATTCATCTGCTCATCATTCAAGAAATGCTTCCTGAGAGTCTGTTATGTTTCTGGGGCTGGTCTCTTGGGATGCCTGTTGTAGGGGGACAGGCAGGCCTCAGGTAGGACTCTGCCAGCTCAGCCCTCCTCCCAAGTCCTGATGTCCCCTCCTCCCTCCCTTCCACTCAGACACACAGAGGATCAGAGCAGGAGCAGCCCTCAGAGCAGCCCATCTGGGGATTCTCAACATTACTCTACAGTGGGGATTCCTTTAGCCCCATGGAGTCCCAGCAGTGGCCTGGAAGGGACCACCCACTCAGTTGCCCCTCACTTAGACCCCTCTGTCCACCTTTTCCATGAGACTTCAAGGGCACTGGGGACACCTTTGAACCCCCTTGAAACATCCCAACTCCTGCACACCTCCTGTGGGTTGGGAGTCCCACACAGGGTTCCCTGAAACTCCTAGGTGTCATAAAGGAGCCCTGTCACCTTCTGTAAACTCCACTGACCCTGAAGCTGCATGGCAAGTGAGCTGGGCCCTCCTGCTGGCCTGGCCCTTCTCGGCAGCCCTTGGTCAGTCCTCCCTCTCCCACACTTACAGTCAGGCCTTCTGTTTCCAGCAAATGTAGACGGCAGAGACACCAACCACCAGTAGGACCTTGGGGCCCAGGAGGAGAGCTACTGAGGAGTGAAGCAGTAGGAGCCAGTGCCAGGCCTGGAAATCAGGGAAGAGGAGGAGCCATGAGAAGAGCCACTTGGGAGCTCATCTCAGGGGCCTCCACTTACCCCATCTGAGGCTACCTGGGCCCATCAATGCTCTGAAGCTTTTGAACTTGCATCTGGCTCTGGCTTCCCAGACTCCAGCCGAAAGCAAAGGCCAGGGAAAGTGGCTCCTCATTCTCACTCACCCTGTCCCAGGCTGTCAGCTTATCCTCCTGGAGGGAAAAGGTGGAGAGAGTATGTGCTCAGGAATTCATATGTATGGCAACTGGGTTCCTCACTTGATCCTCATAAGCCTGTGGGGCAGGGAGTATTCTTCCATTCTGATGGGGAAACTGAGGCCAGAGAGTTTAGGGAGTGCCAGGAGATTAGTGGGATCCAAATCTAGGGGAGCCCGTCATTATGTCCCCAAGGGTGACTCCTGAGTCCAAAACAAGTCCAACACCCCAGGGTCATAAGAATGATTAGGAAAGGGTGGGCAGGTGGTGTGAGGATGGATTCAGAGTGAGAGAGTTGCACGCTGCCCTTCTTAGCCCCAGGGGTAGGCGGATGACCCCATATACTCATGATCTCAGGGAGTCCTCCAGGGACAAGAACTAATGAAACCTGCTGTCTGGAAAAGACCCTAGGTGAGTCAGGGAATGGGTGTCATGCTTGGGAGGGCCTCAGACATCATCTATCCCACCTCAACTCCAGTGCAGATGTCATCTGAAATCTTTCTGTTGGACACAGAGAGTCAGATCTACAGAAGCACATGTTTGGACTCTGCATTTTTTAAATAAGGGGTTTCGGCTGGTAAAAGTAACAAAGGTATTAATTTTTTCTCTCTCTTTTTTAAATTAAATGGTGCTGGTGGGTCCTTAAGGAAGGAAGGGAGACCTCAGCATCTGTGGCCGCTGGGGTGTTGCAAGCCGGCAGTTCTCAGCTGGGTGGTTCTCTGGGGCTTTCTCTCCCTTGAGGAGAGCTGGACTGCCCAAATTTACTCCTTCTAGGGGGCAGCCCACGTGAGCGATAGACTGCATTGGGAATATGAAGGGCCAGCCCCTACCCTCAATTTAAAACAACTCTACAGGACCCTCCAGCCTTTGGCCTCTCTGCAGGAGCAGCTCCGTGTTTGTCCTGCCTGCACTGTGGCTCAGCACCTCCCTCTTCCTACACTCCTGCCTCCTCATTCCCTGAGGCATGTTGACCCTGACAGCATTCTAGGATGCTTCCTGCATTCCTTTATCCATCCCCAGTTGGCCTCCCAGAGAAACTGACCTTGGAAAGTGGTCTGGAAAGCAGACTCTAAAATATAAGTTTGGAATCTGATTACTCATCAGCTGGCAAGGAGGACCCCAGGGCTGGTGGTGAGTGGGGCGGATGATGTAACCCCAGGAAGAAATTCCTTTCCCTCAGCCTTTTGAAAACAGATTGGGAAATGGTCCTTATAAGAACTAAGGTGTTAGCTGTTGCTGGGCATGAATCCTTGGAAGAAAGACAATGAGAAACTAAGAGTGATTGATCATGAGTTAAGGTTCAGTGCTGAAGCCAGAGGACTTCTTGGCAGCAGTGTAGATTCTTATTTTTTGGAGCCACAGGGCAGAAGGAATAGAGGATCGGGTCCTGGGCATCACAGAAGAGTAGCAGAATCACAGAGGAGGATGAATCTCAGTTTCAATGGCTGCTATGCTGGGGTAGGGCCCTGATGGGGAAGTTGTGGGACCCTGAGATGTGGGAGGAGACATCTGGGTCAAAGTACTCAAAGATTGTCAGTTAACTTAGGAGCTGCTGGGGACAATTGCAGTAGCATAGCTACTTGTCTCTATAAATATCCACCCCAAGCCAAAAGAAAAAATAAAAAAGGAAAAGTAAATTCTACACAATCCAGGCTCTAAATATTACTTGAAGAGAGAAGGCCAAACTGCAAAATGACTGTGAGTCAAAAGGGAACACTCACCTAACCCTAGTGCACAGTCTCTCACTAGGCTCCCACGCCACTGATGCAGCACGTCACAGAAGGCATCCTGCAGTTTGCCTGCCAGCCTAGACAACCTGAAATGCATTTCCAGACTTAGCATATGAGCCAGGATGCTATGTCAGACACACTGAAAGCACCCAAAAATGGCAGCCCTGGTCTGAGTGCCAGTGGGTGGTAGGAAGTCTAAGGAAAAACTCAACCTTGTCCAGATGGTACAGAATCATCTCATCCTGTGCTACCTTGAGAAGTACAACTATGAACCTAAGAAATATCATGAGGAGCAGGCATAGGAGAACTTCCAAGGTGGAAGAGCAAGGTTAAGAACCCGAGGACTGAGGAACAGCCCAGCAGCCAGACACCAGGGAGCCAACCCCCAAATACCAGCTCCCAGCTATGGAAAGTGATGAAGGGAAGACACCGAAAAGAGGAAGTCTCAAGTCAATAAACATAAACTCCCACTTTAAGAAACTACAAAAAGTAGGGCAAAGTAAACCTAAAGCAAGCAGGAGTGATAGGAATTAATAAAAAGAAAAAGAAAAAAAAAGAGAGAACAGAACAGATAATCAATGAAACTGAAAACACAAAAACAATACAAAAACCCACTGAAACAGAGTCGATCTTTCGAAAACACCAATAAAATGGGAAAAAACTCTAGCATGACTGCAGAAAAAGAAAAGAGAAATGGCACATTTTCAGTATCAGTATGAAACGTGGGATACCATTGCAGACCCTGCAGATACCATTGAGTTATAAGAGGATATTGTGAACAACTCTACATACATAAATGTGACAACTTAGATAAAATGGATCAAAAATTATGCAAATCACAACTCACCAGGACTCAGTCAATAGGAAATGAAAAGGGTGAATAACCCAAAACTATTAAGGAAATTGAATCTATGATTTTAAAATACCCAAAAATATTCCTGAGGCCCAGATCTTTCATAGGAAAACATAAGTATTTAAAGATAAATTTAAACCAAATTTGATACACAGGGAAATGGAGCTGAAAAGTTTTGGTAAAATTTGTATGTATACTCCATTTTAGATGATATGAGGAAATTATTTTAATAACTTAATGAATTTAGTTATTTGAATGCTTAAAATGTCAGTGGACAATGACATTGGTTTTGTGAAAAATATCCTTGATCACATGATCACTCAACGTGCAACTGCAGAGTGCGTGCGTGAGAAAGTTTTCAGCAGACGTGACTATGCACCTTCCACACATCTCTGATGATTGGGGACTGTTTTTTCTCCTCTATGTCCTGTCTTTACTCTTCCAGCAGGCAGGGACATGAACAAATCAGTGACTCAGCCCTGACCAGGAGATGATGCAAACATCATACTGTTTTGGAAGGAACCTGAGTCCTTATTCTTATTTTCTGGCGCCTCAGGGCAGAAAGAATAGAAGATTGGGCCCCGGCCGTCATTAGAAGAGTAGCAGAATCACGAAGGAGGATGAATCTCAGCTTCAGTGGCTTCTATGCTGGGATAGGGCCCTGTTGGGGAAGCTGTGGGACCCTGAGAAGTGGGAGGAGACATTTGGGTCAAAGCACGCAAAGATTGTCATTCGACTGGAGGAGAGGGTCCCCCTCCTGGTATTATATGAGAGGGAAATAAGACATATTTTGGTTATAGAGAGGGTAAACACTGGCCAAATTCGGGTCCTTGAGACAAAGTCCCAGCAGAAGGGGAGAGTTTCTCTAATTAGCACAAATTCACATGATAGCCTGGTAGTGAGCCTGTCTTCAGGGACTAGATTTACCATCATTAGTTTGGACTAATAACCTGATGTAATGGCCAGAAGTCTTCAACATCATCCCTTATCACTTCCTGAGTCCTGGTTTCCCCTTTGGTAAAACTGCAAAGTCACTGGGTGTTTGAAGAAGGAAAGGAGATCGGAGATGAACAGGAATTGCACATGGTCCATGCGCAGAGTGGCTGGGATTATTGTTGGTCAAATATCACCATCGGAACACAGAAGAGGCCTGTGCTGTGACCAGGTCACCTGGGGGCCTGCTCCAGGCTTCAACTTCACTTGTCTTTCTGAAATTTATATAGCAGATGCCGGAGACTGCTGGGTGAGGTCACAGACGCGGATGGAAAAGTTTAGAATAGAACAGAGACAAGGTAGAGGTTAGAAAGTGTAAAGGGGAAGGTGGTGCACTGACTGAGACATGCAGAAGAAGGCGAGACACAGGACTTCATAAACAAATGCATCGCGTCCGTCTCTCCTTTTTCCTTTAATGTATATTTACGCCAAAAGATTGATCAAGGTGCGCATCAAACTCTTGATGCACAGTTTCTTTTGTAGATGGGTTTTAAGGGTGTCTGCAAGTTGCCAATTGTCACCTTGAACCTTCTAAGTAGTAGTGACCCATGGAGTGTAGGATTTGGGGTCATGGAGCTGACATTAAAATTTTACTTTATATTTATAGACTTCTAGCTTATTTTATGACAAGCATGAATACTACTTTTAAGATTAAAGAAAAAGACAAAATTTAAAAATGGGAAGTAACCACACCATGGGTGACATCTGAGCCCTGCTCCTTCCGGTGGGCTGAGACCTTCAGGGAAAAGCTTTTGTTCACCGCTGGCTGCCCATCATGCTCCACCTGGCAGGTGAGCTTCACATCATCCCTATGGGCAGATACATTCACCAGGAGCCAGCTCGTCCAGTTATAGGTGCCATCCTTGTTCTCTGGAGGGCTTGAGGCCATTTCTGTCCGGGACACGTTTCCGTTCTCCAACCAGGTCAGCTGTAGTCTCTGGGGGTAGAACTTCGTCACCTGGCAGGTGACGTTCGCCTGGTTCTCTGCCCTCATGGGCTGTTGAGCAACCTCCAAGAAGGGTGGAACTGAAACAGCACAGGGCAGAAGCTGTGACCTTGTGGCACAGACAGATCACAGGGAGGGCTCCATAACATAGCTCCTACCACCACAGTGATAGGAGCGTCACCAGGACAGTGCTAGGCAGGCAGCATGTGCTCAGACATTGAGGATGCTCTTTGCATATGAGTGAAATTACTAAGCACAGTGCCTGGCACACAGCTCCTACTAGGCTAAGAATGGGTGAAATCTACAAGCACCACCCCTGGCATACAGTTGGAAGGTAAGAACTGTAGCAAAATCAGTGAAATCACCAAGCACATAGGGATTTGGCTCCCAGTAGGTGCTCACTAATTGTAGTTGCTCTTGGTGAAATAAATGAAACTCTCTAGCACAGAGCTTGGCACGTGGTTGCTGGTCCCCTGACAGCTGCCATTTAAATGATGGTAAGTGACCAGCACACCTAGGTGCATGGCAGGTAGGCAGCATCGTCAGGGATTCGATTCCGGGCCATTCAAGATCTAGAGCAGTAGCCTGTGGAGAGGGGAGTGGGCTTGGCAGCCAGAAGTGGGCTTAGGCTGGGTTTGAGGGTCCTCTACCTCGGATGGCCTCAGACAAGTTGGCAGTCCCACGAAGAGGGTCCCCCTGCAAGGTGACATGGGCCACCTCACAGATGACTTGAGAGTGAACGTCCCCGCGGGTCAGCACCACCCTGGCTGTGCTGCGGATGCCGTAGGACACGCTCTCTCCTGCGGGGTCCACGTTGGTCTGGAAGTCTGAGAGCTCATTCCCATTTTTAAACCATTTCAGGGTGATGTCTTTGGGGGAGAAGCCGTGGGACTCGCAGGTGAAGCTCACTGTGTGCTCAGCTGTGGCCCTCGCTGTGGGACCCGATACCACGGGGGCAGAGGGTTTGGCTGCAAAAGGAGCATCGATAATCAGGAGACATGACTGAGATGACCATCACTAATGATAAGTGTGTGACACGTTAAGAACCTTCTGAGACGTTCATTTTTAATCTTTCTAATAATTAATCTTTCTAATAATTTAATCTTTCTAATAAAGGAAGGCAGTCTCCTTTTCTCTTTTACAGCTCAGGCCACAAGAGCTCTGAGAGGTGAGAACCAGCCCATGGTCAGACAGTGAGTAGGGGCAGGTCCCAGAAGGAAGTCTAGGCCTGAGTTCACAGTCCTCTCCACATAGGGTGACTTCCACCAATCTTGGCATGGGAACAAAATTACTGACTGGTCTCTCTCCTTGTTAATAACTAGTCCTAGCTGGCCTCCACCGGAGAGCTCACCAACCTCTGAGAGGGCGTTTATAGAAGCCAGTGTCAGGAACAGTGGCAAAGTGGCACCACCATGAGAGCTGCAGCCAGGCTGCTTCGCCCAGGAGAAGGGTGGCCTGACACACCCAGTTCCTTATCTGCAAAATAGGAGGACAGCATTTCTACTTCCTGGGATGTCGCCAGGATTAAATGGGGTGATGGAAGCAGTTTTGCTCTGGATCAAACACAAAAGATGCTTCTCAAAATTAAACACAAATCTATCTTTAACCCAGACTTTACAGATACACAGAGGTCTCTCTTTAGGTATTATACAAATAGGAATCGTTCCATATTTTTATTATTTTCACAAATATTTCATTCTGTCAAATAAAAGGCATTAATTAAGGATAAAGCTTTAATGTAGAACCCACAGTTTGTAAGAGCATTGGAATGACACCTGCTAAAGGTCAAGCCATAGTACATTGCTGTAGACCTGGGTAACAACTAACTGAAGCCAGGGTCCGTGGGATTTTGATCTCTCTCACCTGGAGTACTTTAATTAAATAGCCAATGAGAACAGGTTTGCAGTTTAGGATTTTTGACCAGCTAATGAACTGTTCCCGAAAACAATGTTTTGTGAAAGCCCCCTATAAAAAACCTTGCCTGTGTTTCCATACCGGACACTATTCAGGGTTTTGCTGACTCACTGTACCCAAATTGCACCTCTTTATTTTTCCAATAAATGCTCTTTCCTTTGGCCTTCCTAACAATCGTTGTTGTTGTTGTTGTTGTTGTTGTTGTTAGTAGTTCTAACCTGCTGTAAGTCCTACATTTGAAAATAGGAAATTTGTTTTTGGCATCCGGATCTTCAATTAGGTCAGGTTTGGGTCAAAAACAAGAATCGCTGAGTTCTAAGAAAGCCAAAGGGGGTTAATTTTTTCATTGCTAATTAATTACAAGGGACAAAGACCCAGGCCACACCAACAGGCAGAAACCTATTCTGGGCCCTGAAAGCAAACACATTGGAGAATCAGAACAATGAGGCAGTTTCTCCCTGTAGATGAGTTTTAAGGGTGTCTGCAAATTGCTAATTGTTACCTTGAACCTTCTGCCGCCGTCTTAGAAAGCACATATTACACATGTTTGCCTTTGCCAATATTAACTTGCTCCCTAATATGCGTGAAATATTTTGAGAGCACAGTAAAGAGGGTGTCACTTGAAGATGTCAAGTCTTTGAGAGACCAGCAAATGGGTGTCCCTAGAGGGCTGAGAGGCTGTCTTCAGTTCCCGTTTATTGAGGGCTTCTTGGCCGCCTGACGCTGGCTGCTCTCTCTGTACCTCTCAGCACTTTAATCCTCCCTCCATTTCTTAGAGGGGGTCCTCATGTGAGCCCTTGTATATGGCGAGACTCTGAGAGGATCTTTGTTGGCCAAGGACCAAAAGTAGATAGAAACCCCACCCTGGGAAGATGAGCGAGGGTAAATGCAAGTGCATAGCCTGGCATGTAGTAGGTGCTTAATAAATAACCCCTGTGACTGTAATCATGAGGTTTGGTCATTACTGCTACTGGAGCTGCATAGCTGTTCTTCAGGCAACAGAACAAAGAGGAGCAGAAACACCAAGGAAAGGCTCAAACCCTACTCACTGCAGCTGCCAGAAAAACCCAAATGATAAAAGGAGCAGCAACCACCATGTTTGGTGAACTGGCTTTCAAGTAAGATCACAGGTGAAGCTGGAAGCGTTTTGGAAGAAGGAGAGAAAAGATACCTCAGTGACATCTGGGAGTGCTGAGGGAGGGAGGCTTCTGGGGCTGAGGAGTGAGGATTTGCTGGGACTCTAGCACCTGCTTAGATACAAACGTTTTCAAGACAGAAGGTTCCCCAGCACTGAGGCTGCATCTGAGCGAGGCTTTGTCCCAGTCTCCTATCTTGGGCCCTGAGGCCAGTAGCATGGGAGGGGTCCTGTCCAGGCTTCTGGGGCCTCCCAGAATGTTCCCAGCATGTCTGTGTTGAAGCACCCATGGCCCAAAAAGCTGTTCTCAAAGCCCCAGTACCTGGGGCACCACTTTTGCTAGGGGGATGTGTGTGAGAATCTTCTGGAGCCATTCAGAACTTTAGATGCCAGGCCCATGTTAGACAAATTAAACTGGCATTTTTAGGGGGATCCTGGGTCCAGCTTTGCTAACTTTTTTTTTTTTTAACTAGTTTTCCCAGTGATTGTAATGAGCAGCCAAAGTTGAAAGCCACTGGACCCCAACCCAAACCCCATTTATACCTGCGGCCTAGTGATGCCCTGACCTGTCTGAGGTCACACAGCTTCACCCTAACAAGCTCACATTTATTGAGCATTTACTGTGTGCTTGTTGATGCCCTAAGCATTTAACACGATTTCACTTCTTCAGACTCTGCTCAGTCTGTGAGGTCAGTGTTACCATTAAAAGGGTGAGGACATCGAGGCCTATGGTGGCAAAGTGCCTTGTCCCAGGTGGCAGAGCCAGGAAGAGTCAGAGCCGGGAAGAGGCCCAGGCAGCTGGGATACTGCCCGTGCTCTCCTAACCATAGTTCTGCAGAAGCTCAGTAATAACCTGAACACCACCACCATGAGGGGCTCTGTGCACATCCTCTGCAATCCTCACAGAACCCGGAACGGGGCCATGATAATCAGCATCACACCGATGGGGAACCCAAGGACTCAAGGGAAGGCAAGACTGGCTCAAGATCACATGATCTTGAAATAATACCTCACTATGGGGGTGCCTACAGGGTGCTAGGTGATTTACAGAGAGAACCTTAAATCCTTTCCACTTTGCTAAAGGAGTCCTTGATTGTCTCCATTCTACAGATGAGGAAACTGAGGCTGAACAAAATGAAGGCATTGTCTCCTCATCCTCCATGTGTCCCAGTGGGCATTTCCTGTGTCCCAACAAGCAGTTACGTCCATTAACAGAGCAAGTGTTTTAGGTTCTTGAGCCCCAACACTGACTGCCACCTCAATTGTCCCCTTGAGATTCTAGACGTCATGCAATGTTAGGGAGAAGCCTCCCTCCTGGGTGTCCAGACCTGCTTACCCTGCAGCCATAAACAAAAGACAGTGGGCTCCTGACAGCCAGAGGGGAGAATCTAAACTCTTGCTCACATGGTCGCCAAACACTCTCTAGGAACTGCCTCATCTGCTTATCCTTAGTTCTCAGCGCCATGAGCAGGACAGATATATGCTCTGCTGGGCTTCAGGAGGCTCTACTCTGTTCAATGGATGCTGCTGAGTGAAGGAGAAACAGCATAACATGAGGGGAGAGTCCTAAATGCTTCACGTGTGCTGAGACCTGTGCTTTAGGAACCAGCTTGGCATATGATGGGACACATGCAGGACCTTTCTGATGGGAGTGTAAAGCCAGCCCCTCCTACCCCTACAGGGTTATTGGTTTATTTTTAACACCTTGTGCTGTAGAACTGAACAATGCAAGAGTTTAGAAAGAGAAGGTTGGAGCATTTCTCCACACTTGAAAAACCACAGCTGAGTGTTGCAGAGACAAGGGCTGTGAGTCAGGCTGGGGGGGTTCCAGCTTTGTCTCCCTGACCCAGTCCCAAGTCAGTTCTCTTCTCTGATCTTCAGTGTCCTCATCTTTAAAGGAGGTAGCAAATGGCTCTTCCCTCATACACTGGTTACAAGGAAACTCTGGCACAGCCACTGCTCTCTGGCCCCATTCCCCGCCTCCCTCCTTTCTCATCTAACTCATCATTTAGGCTGAGAGCGTGGCAAAGAGGAGTGAGCACTTTACTAGAAGTTAGCAGATCTGAGTCACACCTGAGCCACCACTGGCTGTGATTGCCTGGGCTGGGGAGACACCATCTGGAAACTTCAGTGTCTTTGCCAATATTATCTGCACAGTCAGGATAAAGTCACCTTCCCTGTCTAAGTTGAAGGGTTACGAGGAGCTGATTTCAGACATTACTGGGCAACGCACATTTTCATGTACATACATGTACATGAAAGCATCATGTTTTATGCTTTACATATACACGTTTTTTAAAAAAGCTGTTAGTAAAGCTATGTGTCTTCTGGAGGCTCTGTTTTTTGCCTTTCCAAATTCCAGAGGCTGCCCACATTCCTTTCTCACAGTTACATCTTCCCATCACTCTAACCTCTTGCTTGCATCCTCACAAGTCCTTCTGCAATAATTAATCTCCTTCCTCTTTCTTGTAAGGACATTTCTTATATATTGTGTCCACCCTGATACCAGAGCCAGATGTTAAAACCACTGTCTTAAAAATGTTTGAAGTAGGGCGAACACGGTGGCTGATGCCTGTAATCCCAGCACTTTGGGAGGCAGAGGTGGGCAGATCACCTGAGGTCGGGAGTTCAAGACCAGCCTGAACAACATGGAGAAACCCTGTCTCTACAAAATACAAAATTAGCCAGGCATGGTGGCTTACGCCTGTAATCTCTGATTGCTACATCATCTAGTAGGGAAATTGGGCAATATTCTCAAATATGAAAACACACTATCCTCTGACGTAGGAATGCCACTTCCAGTGGGTGTCTCCCGCCTGAGCAGCGTGACACAGGTACAAGGTCATCCACTGCATGATTGTTTTAGTGGCTAAGGTGGGAATAACTTACATATCCATCAACAGAAGACTGTAAAATAAAATTTGATATTTCCATAGATTAGAGTATTTTTCAGCTGTAAAGAAACTGGAGCAGCTCTCTATGTCCTGATGTGGAATCTCGCTATGGAGTGATAGGGTGTACATTTGGGAGAAGTTTTCCAATCACCAATGAGCTTTAGTGTCTGAATGTGAGGTGCATTGTGAACCTGTGGGAAACTGATGAAAAGAGAAATGCTGGCTCTCTGACCTGTGGTTCTGTTTGAGGAGCTTTTATTGAGCACCTATGATGCACCCGGCTCTTCTATGGAGACAGGTCTAATACTGGGGAAGGAAGGAGACTGCCTCGATTCAGACATGGACTCTGGCTCCAATTCTGTCACTAACTGGCCCTGTGACCATGGACAAGGCCCCTGTCATGTCTTGGCTTCAGTCCCCCATCTGTAAAGGGGGTTGGGCTGGATGGTCTGAAGTTCCTTCCTGTGCTGACGTTCCAGAATTCAGGAGTTAGGAAGAGGCTCTTGAGCCTCTGGCAGGAAACCCCAAATGACCCTTGTTGCTGCCTTATATGGGGAACCCCTAAGTCACCCAGTTGTGGGACCTCTTTCCTGAGGTGAGGGACGTTCTGAGATGACGCAGCTCTGCTCGGAGCCCATGGTGACTGTGTGACTCAGTCCCTGAATCCCACAAGGATTTCCCAAATGGATCCACAGCAAATCCCAAACTTATTGGCATCTCCTCCCACCAGGCCATCAGATTCAATAGTGAATGTGCCTCCCAGGAATCTTCCCTGTAGGGTGTTTCTGAAGATTAAATTAAAAAAAGAAAAAAACATGATTTACCCTCTCCATGCCCTGGATGGATTTCTCTTCATTAGAAGGGAAGAGAATGTAAGCTTGGTGGGGAAGTGCTTTGGGCTGTTTCATTCACTGCTGTTTGCACAGCATCCAGGGCAGAGCCTGGTGCACAGTGGGGTCTCAGTGAGTGCCTGCTGCATAAAGAAGAGACTCAGCCACCCTGAGGGGGTAGCCTTCTCTGGAGGCAGAAGGCAAAGTCCAGACCTGTGCCTGGGCCAGTCACTCAAATTGTCAGTTCCCTCATCTGTGAAACTAAAGGGCTGGGTCAGCTTTGGAAAGACAAGAGCTGTAGAGCCACAGACTGGGGATGCCGTCTTTTCCATCATTTACAAGCCATGGAGCCTCGAGCAACTACCATGACATCTCCAAGCCTCAACTCACGTGATCCGGAGAAGGGGTGACATCAGATCATGAAAATGAGCAGCCTGCCACCACACCTGATTGTTGCTCTAAGAATGGATAATGTAATTATTGACTTACTGTCACACACCAGGGGACGAAGGAGGCCTGCGCTGTACTCACCACGCACAGACAGCTCAGTGCCTGCTCCAGACTTCAACTCCACACTGGGGCTCCCTTTCCGGAACTTCACACAGTAGTAGGTGCCGGCATCTGCTGGGGTGATGTTACTGATGCGGATGGAAAAGTCCATGTTGCTTCTCTTTGTGGGGTCTGAAACAGGTGTTACCCGGGGGAAGTGGCCTTCTTTCTGACTGTAGATTAATTCCCGGCCTGGTCCAGCTCCTCTGAACCACTGGATGGGCCCCACAGGGATCAGGGAGGTCACAGTGCAGTTCAGAGTGGCTGACTCTCCAGCTGCGACTGACACGGACTTCTCAGGCTGAATCACCTGCAGCTCCTCCTCACACAACCTTCCTGGAAAGTAGCACAAAGCAGTCATTTTTTCTTCCTTATGTGATCCTGTGTGTTTCCCCAAGTGTTTATTAATGACTTTCATTGACTGGATGTACACTAGGAGCAGGTCTTGAGCTCAGCCCACTACATGCATTATCTCATTTAAGCCTCACAACTGGCCTGTAACATAAGGCTGCAATAGAAGTGAGGACACTGAGGCACAGAGAGGTTCACTTTCCTTTTCCTTATTTTCTTTTCCTCTTTCTGTTTGCTTTCTTTTCTTTTCTTTTTGAGACAGGGTCTTGCTGTGTCTGCTGCCCAGGCTGGGGTGCAGTGGCTCAATCACAGCTCACTGTAGCCTCAACCTCCCAGGCTCAAGTGATCCTTTCACCTTGGCCTCCCAAGTAGCTGGGACCACAGGTGCGTTCCACCATACCTGGCCAATTATTGTATTTTTTGTAGAGACACAGTCTCACCATGTTGCCCAGACGGGTCTCTAACTCTTGGGCTCAAGCAATCCATCTGCCTTGGTCTTCCAAACTGTTGAGATTATAGGCGTTAGCCACTGCGCCTGGCCAAGAGGTTCAATTTCAGTGTAGAGCTTTGGGTTGAGGACCTGAGTAGAACTATTGAGCCCTCCTTGAAAGTGCCATGTTTTGCCAAATATGGCCTCCAACTGTGGCTACATGGAGTGTGGCACTTTTTGTATCGCTGGATTGGGTGGGGCCCTGTGACTTCTTTAGACCCTTGAGTTTTGAGCAGAAGTGATGGGTATAATTTGTGGGTTGTGCAGTCAATTGCAAGAGCCTCTATGGATCAATTTCTCCCTTTCAGAGACCCACAAGGCTCTGATGGGGCCTGCTCCATTGCCTGGATGTGTGAATGACCGTTGCATGCAGAACTGCCAATACACACTGAATATGTAGCTTTCAGTAGAAATACAACATTGTTTTAAGCCCCTGGTAATTTTTCACCCATAGCATAATCACATTACCTAAGTTTCCTAATGCTGATGTGACAAATTACCAAAACTTAGTGTCTTAAAAGAAATGTAACATTTTATAGTTCTGGAGGTTAGAAGTCCAAAATAGTGTTACTGGGATACAATCAAGAAGAAATGATAAAAGTCAAATACACAAAGATAGAGAATGAAACAGTGGTGACTAGGGGTGAACTTGGGGGAGGTGATGGGGAAGTCAAAAGATACAAAATTGCAGTAAGTCTGACAAAGAAGTCCAGAGAATAAACTTGCAATCTGAGGGTTTTAGTTAATAATGCTGTACTGAATTCAGTATTTTGCTTCAAAAGCACATTTTAGGTGCTGTTGACATAAAACACATGCAGCATAACTATGGGAGATGATGGATGTGTCCATTTGCTTAACTTTAATAATTATTTCACCATATATATGTATATGTATATGAAGGCATCATGTTTTACACCTTCCATTTTGACAATTTTTAAAGAGCTTTCAGCAGAGCTATGTGTCTTCTGGAGGCCTTTCCAAATTCTAGAGTTTTCTCATATTCCTTTCTCACAGTTACATATTCCCACCACTCTAACCTCTTGCTTGCATCTTCACATGCAAACATCCTGGAATACAAGGATGTTTCAATGTCCTTCTCCAAGAATTAATCTCCTTCCTCGTTCTTATAAGCACCCTTGTGATGTATTAGCTCCACCCTGATACTAAACCCAGATGTTAAAATCGCTGTCTTAAAAATGCTGAGAGGTAAAGGAAATAACTGATGAAGAACTAAAGGAGTATAAATGTCTTAACAAAATGAGAATGTAAAAAAGAGAAATTAGTATGAAGAAATAAAACAAACTTAGGAATTGAAAGTACAATAACTAAAAGTTCACTAGAGGAGTTCCCTAATGAGTCTAAGCAGGTGGAAGAATAATCAGAAAACTGGAGGATGGAATAATTGAAATTATTGAGACTGAGGTATGGGTGGAAAATAGAATAAAGTCTAGAGCACAGAATCTAAGGGAACTACGAGACATCATCAAATGTATCAACATACACCTTACTAGAGTTCCAGGGAGAAAAAAGAGAAAGAGAGAAAGGAATAGAAGATTATTTGAAGACATAGTGGGCAAAAATCTTCTCAAACTTGATAAAATACAGGAATCTACAAATTTAAGGCACAGAAGAAATGCAAGTTGAACTAAAAAATAAACTCAGAGATCCACACTAAGACACATTATAACCCACCTGTTGAAAACTAAAGTCAAAGAGAGAATCCTTAAAGCAGCAGGACAGAAGCGATTCCTTGCATACAGGAGACCCTCAATAAGATTTTCAGCTGAGCTCTTATACAAAGCACTGAAGTCCAGAAGATAGAGGGATGGTAAGTTCAAAACATTACAAGAGGAAAAACATGTCAATCATGAATTCTATACCCAGCAAAGTGTCCTTCAAATACAAGGGAGAAATTAAGATATTCTCAGATAAACAAAAGCTAACAGAGTTCATGACCACTAAACCTTACCTACAGGAAATACTAAAGGGAGTGCTTCAGGTGGAAATGAAAGGATGCTGCATGGTAACTCAAAGTTGTATGAAGAAATAAAGATGTCCAGTTGTGTGTATACTTTTAAAGAATCATGCTTCAATATCCCACAAACAAGCTGTGAGCATCCTGCCCAGGTGACCAGGTAACCAGTATTTTAAAGCTGGTCCCTGCCACAATTCCTCTTCTTGTCCTCCCCTACTGTGACCTAGTGACATTGAAACACTCTAGTAAAACCTATCATGGTTTTTGCTTGTGTCCCTCACCTTGACTGCCAGTAAAGGCACTTGCCCAGGAATCCAACCTCTCTTGCCTACCCATCTGTTTGATTGAGCCTGCTCCTTGGGTGCTCCTCCCACATGGCTTCCTTCATGGCCTGCCCTTCTCCCTTCTCTAGGAACTGTGAATACGCCTCTTCATATGAACTTTTCATGGCCATGCTAGAGTGATCCTCCAAGATTCAACCAGCAGGAGTCACTCTAGCATTTTCAATAGTAATGGCAATGAGGATGGGATCATTCTAAACTCCGGTGGAAAGTTTGTAGGAATTGCCTTTGACTCCTCATGACTTACAGAATTGCTACTCTGTTTGGCTCCACAATTTGAGAAGGCTTTTTACCCTGATGACTTTCTTGTACTATGCTATGTACAGCTTTGTGTTGCCTTTTGGAGTGCTGCCATGGCTCTCCATCCTGAAGCAAGGATCCTGTTCCAATATCAATAATGACATCCACCTTTCTTCAGGAGCACAAGTAGATATAACATTGGTAACACCTCTTCAAAGAAGATTCATGTGATATGCATATTAATGTCACATAATCCAGCATCTGTAAGTTTTTTTTGGGATGCCCGTGGCAACATATTTACAAATTTTACTTACAAATTAAAATCAATGGGTACTCCTGTTAGTGTCTTTAAATGAATTAACAAACAAAAATATCTCTTCTCTGTGGAGTCTTCGGCGATGTCTTTCATGCCTCTTGGAGTCTCTAGACCACTCATGATGGCTATATATTTCCTCAGGGCCTTGATGCAAAAATAGTGTTCTTTGTGGCCTATGCTATACTCCATTAAAACAACTGACTGGTTACCTACTAGAATCTTCTGACTTGGAGTCCAGATTTAAGGATAATATTCTCCTGTTGCAAATCATTAACCATAAATTGTCCCACAGGCCAGGCTATGCTCATCTGAAATGACACCCATTGAAATTTAAACTTCCACTACAACACAAAATTAAAATCGCTGCCAGGTACAGTTGCGCACCTTTCTGTTGACAGTTGGCATTATTACTACTTGGTTTGTTGATGCAACAATCCTCAACCAAATACTAGCAAACTGAATTGAACATCATATTAGAAGAATTATACAATACAAGCAAGCGATATTTATTTCTGGAATACAAGGATGTTTCCATGCGCAAATGATCAACAATGTAATATATATATTTATAGAAGAAAGAGAAGAAACACATGATTAACTCATTTGATACTGAAGACCATTTGACAAATTTGGAGATCTTTTTATGACAAAAACCATCAATAAAATGAATATATGAAACTTCTATAAAATAATAAAAGTCATATACACATACTTTATTTTCACTTATTGCTGTCTAATATACTATTTTATTTGCCTATTTATCATGTATATTGATTACTGTCATTCTCCCCAGTGGAGACAAGCAACAAAAGGGCACATACTTTTTCTTTTTCATTCAACAATGTTCTTTGTTAGGTCCTGGCACATAGTAGGCATTTGTTAAATATGTGTATAATGTGTGAATTGCTCAGTGGAACATTTTCCCAGGAGACTAAATATTGTATTTTAAGTGAATTGCTTTTATGAAATTTGCCAGAAAATGTGTTTCCCATGTGGGTGAATTGGTGAAAAAATATTGAGTTGTATACACGCAGAAATCAGAAGAGTCAAGGAGAAGAAAACCACAAACCCTCTTCACACCACATCACCTTCTCGCCCTCATGAGCAGCACCTGCAGAAATTTCATGGAATAAGATCAAGACCAAAAGTGTTTGAGAAGAGCAGTGGTGAAACCTGTGATCTCTAGAGTCAAAGTGCCTGAGTTCAAATCGTAGCTCTACCAGTTACCAGTGAGTAACCTAGGAGCACTTTGTGCTTCTGTTTCCTTATTTGTGTTGGAGGGTGAACTTGGATATAATGGTTACCCGAGGTCAGAAATGTAAGCGATTTCCCACAGTATCTGGCTCATGGTGGGTATTCAAAAATTGTAAAGTTATTACTTGGTAGATTTCCTGAGGCTTGGAGGCTTCAATGGACATTAGGTGATGATATGGATATGGACATGGATATGAGTATAATGATAGATATAGATAATATAAGCATGATTCTCTGTTACTTTTATCCCCTTCTTTCTTCTTCACCCCTACCATTAATAGAAGAGCAAACTCCAAGAGAGGAATGCGCAAAAGTTCTGTTTTGAGGGAAAGTGTAATTTACTAAGAAGCCTGCTTACCTGTTGCTTAGCTTAACAGATTGGGGGATTTTCAGGGGTAAGGTGACTGAGGTAGAAAGGAGGGAGAATGACTGGGCAACAGAGAAAATCAAACATCTCTTTAATGTGCTTTCCTGTAGACTAAAAAATGAGTTGAAGATTACAGTAAGGGAAGTCTTACCACTACTACTACTACTACTACTACTACTACTACTACTGCTGCTACTACTAGTACTACTACTGCTCTATGTTTCCACATGATCAAGTTAGATTTATCCCAGGAATTCAAGGATGGTACAACATTCATAAATCTCTACATGTGATACACTATTTCAACAGAACAAGGGACAAAAACCATATGACCATACAACACAGGCAAAAAAAGCATTTGACAATATTTAACATTTTTTAATGATAAAAACTCTCAAGAAATTAGATATCAAATAAATGTTCCTCAACACAATAAAGGCCATACAGGACATATCCATAGCAAACATCATACCCAATGGTGAAAAGTTGTCAGCTTTTACTCTAAGATCAGGAATAAAACAGAGATGTCCACTCTCAAGATCTCTATTCAACATATAGTATCAGAAGTTCTATCCAGAATAATTGCACAAAAGAAGTAAATAAAAGTCATTCAAATCAAAAAGGAAGAAAATAAATTGTCCCTGTTTGCATATGATACTGTCTTACATAGAGAAAACCCTAAAATCTCTAAAAACTTTTAGAATCAACAAACAAATAGGCCACAGATATAACATATGAAATCAATGAGTAAAAATCTGTAGTTTCATACACTTATAGCAAATTATTGGGAAAAGAAATCAGTAAAACAATTTTATTTACAATTGCTACCAGAAAGGGTAAGATAGCTAGGAATAAACTTAATCAAGGAACTGAAATACCTGCACACTGAATAACTATAAAACCCAGATAAAAAAATAGAAAACAAATAACAGAAAGATACCCATGTTTGTGGATTGGAGAATTACTATTGTAAAATGTTCATACTACCCAAAGAGATCCACAGATTCAATTCAATATCAGCAAAATTTCAATGAAATTCCACAGAAATGGACCAAACAATCCTTAAGTTCATATTAGCCATAGAAAACCATGAATAGCTAAGGCAAGCTTTAGCAAAAAGAACAAAGCTAGAGGCATCACATAGCTTGATTTCAAAATCTTCTAGAGTGCCATAGTAATCAAAACAGCAGGGCGTTGGCACAAAAAGAGACACATGGACCAATGGATCAGACCAGAGAGCCCAGCAATAAATTCACACATTTGCACTCAACTGACTTTTGACAAAAAGGTCAAGAAGACACAATGGGGAAAGGTCAGTCTCTTCAAAAAGGGGTGTTGGGAAACCTGAATATCCGTGTATGGAGAAATGAAATTAGACCTCCATCTCATGCCACATACAAAAATCAACTCAAAATGTATTAAAGACTTCAATGTAAGATCTGAAACTGTAAAAGTACTAGAAGAAAAGTTCCATGATGTTGGTCTGGGCAATGAATTTTTGGATATGACCCCAAAACACAGGCAACAAAAGCAGAAATAAATAAATGGCACTACAACAAACTAAAAAGTTTCTACACAGCCAAGGAAACAATCAACAAAGTAAAGAGACAACCTACAAAATGGGAGAAGATATTTTCAAACCATACATGTGATGAAGAGTTAATATGCAAAATATGTAAGGAAGTCAAACAACTCAAACATAAGAAAACAACCGGAGTAAAATATGAGCCAAATAGTCATTTCTCAAAAGAATACATTAAAATGGTCAGTCAACATATAAATAATATCCAACCTCACCATTCTTAAGATAAATGCAAATTAAAACCACAGTGATCTATCATCTCATACTTGTTAGAATGACTATTATTAAAAAGATGATAACTAGTGTTGGAAAGTATGTGGAGAACAGGAAACCCTTACACACAGTTGGTGGGAATGAAAATTAGGCCATCCATTAGTGAAAACAGTATGGAGTGTCCTCAAAAATTTAAAAATAAAATTATCATAGGATCCAGCAATCTCACTACTGAGCGTATATCCAAGGGAAGTGACATCAGCATGTCACAGAGATATCTGCACTCCCATGTCCATTGCAGCATTATTTACAATAGCCAAGATATGGAATCAACCTAGGTGTGTATCAACAGATAAGTGGATAAAGAAAATGTGGTCTACATACATACACAATGGAATTCTAATCAGTTGTACAAAAGAAGGAAATCCTGTCATTTACAACAATATGAATGAACCGGGACGGTATTATGCTAAGTGAAACAAGCCAGGCACAGAAAGACAAACACCGTGTGATCTCTCTCATATATGGAATCTAAAAAAGTTGAACTCAAAGAACTAGAGTAGAATGGTGGTTACCAGGGCTAGACAAGGGGTGCAGCTGGGTAAGAATTAGTCAAAGGACACAAAATTTTTGTTCAGAAAGGAGACATTAGCTCCAGATATCTACTGTACAATATGGAGTCTATAGTTAATAAGATGATTTATATCCTTCAAAATTGCTAAGTGCATAAATTTTAGGAGTTCTCACCATAAAAATTGTCAGTGTGTAAGATTATGCATATGTTAATTAGCTGAAGTTAGTCATCCAGAAATGTACACATGTCATAACATGTTGTACATGAGAAGTGTACTTTTCTCAAATCAAAATAAAAAACATTTTCTTAAACTTTAATTGAAATTAAAGTTGAAGAAACTGATAAAAAATGAAATCTCATGTGTGTGTGTGTACACACTTACAATCACTTATATGTACACATGCAGGGATCTCTAACCCCCAGGCTGTGGTTGGGTACAGGACCGTGGCCTGTTATGAACTGGGCTGCACAGCAGGAGGTGAGCAGCCACTATGTGAGCATTATTGCCTGAGCTCCGCCTCCTGTCACATCAGCAGCAGCATTAGGTTCTCATAGGAGTGTCAACCCTATTGTGAACTGTGCATGTGAAGGATCTAGGTTGTGTGCTCCTTATCAGAATTTAACTAATCCCTGATGATCTGAGGTGCCACAGTCTCATCCCAAAACCGTCCACCCCACCCACCCACTCTAGGTCCTTGCAAAAATTATCCTCCATGAAACCAGTCCCAGGTGCCAAAAAGATTGGGGACAACTGCACACGTGTGTGTGTGTGTTGGTATCTGTTATGGGCAGAATGTGTCCCCTAAAATGCATGTGTTGAAGCTCCAACCCTAGTACCTCAGAATATGACTGTATTTGGAGACAGGGTTTTTAAGAAGCAATTCAGTTAAATGAAGTCATTGGAGTGGGCCTTAATCCAATATGAGTGACGGTCTCATAAGAAGAGATGAGGACACAGACACACACATAGAGGGAAGACCATAGGTTGAGACACAGGGAGGAGATGTCTTCTACAAGTCAAAGAGAAAGACCTCAGTAGAAACTAATCCTGCCAACACTTTGATCTTGGACTTTGGCCTCCACAACTGCAAGGAAGTAAATGTCTAGTTTCAGCCACCCAATCTGTGGTTCTTTATTACGGAAGCCCTAGGAAAGGAATATAGGCCCCAATAAGCAGCAAATGCAGAACTTCTTAAAGAGGAAGAGGCGACCGAAAAATGGGTGGTAAGACTCAAGTCACAGGGGAGGAAGGATCACGGGGGAACACAGGACAATGTAAAGAGCACCCTTAGGGAGGACAGTGACTGAACATCCCTGGGAAACACTGCACCTCTGCCCAACTCAAGAAGGCACCATTTCAGACTTCACTTCCTCTGGGTGTTGAATACAGAAGGCTGGGTCTGGAGTCACACAGCCCTCTCAGGCTGTCTCTGAGCTTGCTCTGTCCTTGGGTAGGTTGTTTGGCCCCAGAGTCTCAAAACTGGTAAGGATTTAAATAATGATTGTTCTGTGTTAGTCAAATGAAATAGATCAAAATGTAAGTAATTGTGGTGGTAGTGATTCAACCAACCGTGACTCTGGTAGCCAGCTGCCCCTGGTAGCCAGTTGCTGATCCACAGAGAAAGTGCTCAGCTCCCTCCTGATTTCCTGCTCTGAGGTCCCATCTTTGGCCTTCCTTGGCAGCACTTGTGGTTGTATGGAATCTCCAAAGGTCCAGGGGCAGGGCATTGCCACGGCAGCAGAGAGAAAGGGTTGTAGCCCAAGGCAATGTTTACCTGTGAGTCCCAGCAGTAGAGTCAGCAGCAGGAAAGGACCAGGAGGGTGGGGCCAGGAGGCTGCGACAGGCATCCTGGAGACCTCAGGAGCCTGCTCTGTTCAAACGTCTGTGGTGGGGAGATGTCAGGCTCTGCTCTGAGGAAAGAAGACAAGCCCTGCCTCCCTCGATTCAAGAGGAAGTGGCTATGATGGATTGGGACAGTAACTTGCTTTTAGATTGTAACATAGAAATCAGGCACAGCAGGCAGCTACAAAGCACAGAGTTACTCATGCTCCATTTTCAGGAGAATCAGACAGGCTGAGCAAAACTAATGCTCCCTCCTCAACTGAGGCCTGTGTTCTCTCCACATGGCCCCCTCCCCCATCTTCAGGTCTTCTTGGTGATTTGCCAGCTGAGGGTCTTGGGTCAAGAAGTTCTGTGGTTGTGATCTGTGCCCTAAACTCTCCATCTTAAGACCCTAGGATGTGGTTGGCTTGTTGCTTCCTTCTGCACCAGCCTCAACCAAGTGCTATTCAGCAAGGGGCAGCAGGAGGGATCCCAAGGACCCTCTTGATGTTGGAGAGGAAACAGGTCTGCTTTTGAAATGATTCTTTATTCTAACTTTTTTTTTTTTTTTAGGCGGTGTCTTGCTCTGTCGCCCAGGCTGGAGTGCAGTGGCCCGATCTCTGCTCACTACAAGCTCTGCCTCCCAGGTTCACACCATTCTCCTGCCTCAGCCTCCGGAGTAGCTGGGACTACAGGCGCCCGCCACCACGCCCGGCTAATTTTTTGTATTTTTAGTAGAGATGGGGTTTCACTGTGTTAGACAGGATGGTCTCGATCTCCTGACCTCGTGATCTGCTCGCCTCGGCCTCCCAAATGCTAGGATTACAGATCTGAGCCACCGCGCCCGGGTATTCTAAGCTTTTACTGATATAACTGGCGAAACGTAGCCCAAATTCAGTCTAATCTGGACTTTGGCACTTTCATGGGCCTGAATCCAGTAGAAGAAATCATTTCCTGACTTCTTCCAGGAGAGCCAGTAGTTTTAGTTTACTAAGGATCTGTTTTGTGGGGTGAAGTGAGGGTTGTGGGTTATGGAAAAAGGATAGGGTTATGATTGGGGGAGAATATGGCGGACAGGTTCCTGAGGCCATCACATCAACTTTAATATCCTTTGTTCTGCACGGAGGACCTACAGGATTCACCAGTGTTCAGATGGGAAATGGGGAGAGAGGAAGTATAATTGCCCTGACCAAGAGGGTGTACTAAGGAGTTGGGGAAGTCATTGCACCCACCTACGCTCAGTTTTGGTCTCTAAACTGGGCGTTATTAGTATTTCATTGCAGTGTTTTAGTGGCAATTAAAGAAGATAATGACTGTACCATGCCTGAAACCCAGTAGGTTATTATTGATGCTAATGGTGCCAGGTGAAGAGCGGGAACTCAATTGGTGCTTTTGAATGGATCTCTACTGCACGGTGAGTTGCCCACCAGTGGCTTTCTCCCAGCAACCCAGGCCTCCTGAGACCCAGATTATATGATGTACTTGGACTATCCCTGCCACTCTGAGATCAATTGCTTTCTCTTGGATTCTCTGCATCCTGCTCCTTATAATCTACAAATTAATTTGTTCTCTCACTATTCTCAGCTGTGTGACTTTCAAGAAGACACTTGACTTCTCTGAGCCTTATTTTGATTGTATGTAAATGGAAGTTATAACATGCACCAACATGTACCTTGTAGAAATGTGGTAGGAATAATATAAACCATAATGAGTGCTTGACTCATAATTAATTTTAACCAAAAAAATGCGGCTATAATTTTTTTTATGGGAAGGGTTCACTGCTTTCCTGCCACAGTTGTGCTTTAGAAAAACCACCTTGTTAGGAGAAATGGTTGTATCATCTATGACTAAGAAAGGCCTGTCTGGAAGCCTCCCTGTCACCTGCTGGGTTTTAGGTCCTTCATCTGTTATTGTCAAATGAAAGTGTAAAGGTTATCATATTCTCATTCAAAGTTCTGTTCAATGTGGCACATGTGCACAGGTGAAATCTTCCCATCCTACTCTATACCAACAAAAATGAAAATGAAAAAGGATAAAATTGTGTTGATCCATGTCAAATTACACTTAAAAACAAGACAATCGTCTTCATGTGACGTGAAGGAATAGTAGCAGTTATCATTTACTGAGGATGTCCTGTGCCCCAGAAATGGTGTCAAGCATTTTATGTCAGTTACCTCATTAATTCATCACTCTGACTCCATCAGGTAAGCACTGCTACTAACCTACCTCCTTTCACAGGTGAGGAAACCTGAGGTACACAGAGAGTGATGGATTTCCTCAAGAACACTCAGCTTTTAGAACTAGAGCATAGGTTGCCACATGCCACAGACTTCACTTTTAATGTTTGCACTACGACATCTGTCATATGAAAGGAGAGACATCCCTCAGGAAGATGCAGAGAAGAAGCCATAGCCTCAATTAGGAACAGCCCCCACCCCACAGTGAGGCTGTGGCAGGTGCCATGCTCCAGGAGGCCCTGAAAACCCCATCACATGGGGTGGGGCATTATTTCTGGAAAGACGGCAGCGCAAGAAGGAATCACTGAAGATTTGGGGAACAGTAGCACCATGAGAGATAGCTAACCAATCCAAGAACAACAATAACTCAAAAACATTAACAGCAATCAAGAGAACTTCACAACTGAGAACATATGAAAAAATAAAATATAAAAAGGTGTTTAAAATTAGTATACATAGTAACCTTATAAAGATAGCAAAAGGGAAGTAAATCCATAAAACAACATCAGGCATGTATGAAACAGGAATAATCAGGCATGAAGTAACAGGTTTCTTGGAGCAATAACCAAAACAGAGACTTTGGAAATGAAAACGTAATTACTGAAGACAGTTTTAAAAAATGTAATAGGTTGACTAGGTGACAATATATACGTAAGTAGTAAGTTATTGGGTTGGGGGATCATGTGGGGCAATCCCTTAGGATTCAGCACAGACACACCTAAAGAGAGTAATGTAAATAGGTGTAAATATAGGAATAACAAAAGATATCTCACAAAACGTGTCAAAAAAGTTCCCAGAAACAACTGAGGAGTTGAGCGCTTGCAGAGAGGGTGGCGGTGCCCAGGGCTGGCTCTGAAGGCACAGTAATGATTATACTGAAGATATTTCACTGTTTGATTTAGAAGGGTAGACAACTAATAGACCAAGGAAATCTAAACCCAGATATCCAGTGGCATCGCTTTTTCTTTAATTATTTTGAGTCAGTGCAATCACCATCTATTTTCTCCATGAACTGCCCAGAAGTAGCTTTCTTGACTGTGTGGTGACAATGATCTCTTTGTCAGGTGGCTTTTGTGCAGTGAAGAATGTGACCGGCAGAGTAATGATTGGACTATGTTGGTGGAATCACATTGACGACAATGGAAAGGGCCATCGGGCATTTGAGTCTTGGGAGGCATCCTCTTAAGAGAGTAAAACTGTCTTAGAGGCTGAAATAAGAATCTTCTGGTTGGGACTAATGGCCTGTCCATGCTGTGAGTGATATTTGCCTTTAGTGTCTGATTTGATTTGGCTCTGTGTCCCCACCCAAATCTCATCTCAAATTACAATCCCCACTTGTCAAGGGAATGACCTGGTGGGAGGTGATTGGATCATGTGGGTGGTTCCCCCATGCTGTTCTCATGATAGTGAGTGAGTTATCACAAGATCTGATGGTTTCAAAGTGTTCGGCATTTCTCCCCTTGCTCTTTCTCCCTTCTGCTGCCATGTAAGACATTCCTTGTTTCCCCTTCACCTTCCACCATGATTGTAAGTTTCCTCAGGCCTCCCAAGCCATGCAGAACTGTGAGTCCATTACACATCTTTTATTTATAAATTACCCAGTCTCAGGTAGTTTTGTTTGCTTCTTTGCTTGTTTTTGAGATGGAGTCTCACTCTGTCACCCAGGCTGGAGGGCAATGGCATGATCTCGGCCCACTGCAACCTTCGCCTCCTGGGTTCAAGCGATTCTCCCACCTCAGCCTCCTGAGTAGCTGGGATTACAGGCACCCACCATCATGCCTGGCTACTTTTTGTATTTTAGTAGAGACAGGGTTTCACCATGTTGGCCAGGCTGGTCTTGAACTCCTGACTTCAGGTAGTCCTCCCACTTCAGCCTCTCAAAGTGCTGGAATTACAAGTGTGAGCCACTGCACCCAGCCTCAGGTAGTTCTTTATAGTCGTGTGAGAACGGACTAATACAGTGCCCTCTTCTCCTTCAGAGTAAACACTAGACATGATCGGATTTCTTAAATAGAGGGAGAAAGCTTATGTGTTTTATGATGTTGGGGTGCAACCTAAGAGATTCTTGAGTCTGAACCTTTTAGATCTCAGTTTATATTGCAACAAAAAGCATTGGCTTTTTTTTTTTCTCACTTGATAACTTTATTTGAAACAAATGAAAGTAGTTTTCATATTAAGTTTTTATTTTCTTTCCAGCACTGGGGGCTAGAAAGTGTGTTGTCACTACAAATGTCCAAATTTATTTAATGGTATACAGAGGTATGCACAAGGTCATGTAATATCAATATATCCCAAGTTAACCAAAGTGTGTTTATTGATATATGTAATGTAGGCCTTTGCTATTTGATCCATAGAACATAGGATGTTCTTAGTGTATCTCAAAACTTTATGTGTTTACATATTATTTCTGTAGATGGTTTTCAGAAGCAAGTTTTGTTTCCATGGTACGAGTGAGCACAATGGCTTATGTGTAAATTAGAAATAATTGTTAATTTTTAACATGTACTTCATGGTAAAATTTCTTAGACATACACAAATGAGTAAAAACCAAATTTAGTGAATTGATATTACCTAGTTTCTAAAGTTTTGTTTATTTTCATTTGTAAGAAGTAATTTACTTAAGGCCCAATTAATATAAATGAAATTATCATAGTTTGTGTTTAAGAAATACTCAGAAATTGTGCTGTTCTATTTATTTTATAAGAGGGTAACCAGATTTTACTTTGGAACCTCCTGGAGCTCTTTAATGCTCTTTGACCTAATGAAATTTATCTTTTATTACTCAAAACACATTATTCTTATATTTTAATGAGAATAATCATTTACATACTTCACATAATGGGTAAAGACATTTTGTTTCATGAATCTATATTTTTTCTTACTATAATGAGAATGTTATAGATTATGCATTTGTATTAATGGTATTTCTTAAAGTAGTAGATTTAATTATAAACCAAACCAACCTAGAAACTATTGTAGGCATCTGTAAATTGTGTTGTAGGTACTATAAACTTAGTGGAGTCTCTTAATCAGGATATTATGTTGTGAATACATTTGTACATTGTTAAAATATATTTCAAGATGTTTTGCTGATTTTAACAGGTGTCTTTATTGGAGTGGTAACTTTGAAGGTGCAAAAGTTTATATTTGTATAAAAGTCTACTGTTTACAAAGCAAAAAAGAAAGAAAAACCCAGAAATATTAATATCTAAAGATACATAATTTAAGGTAAAACACACCAGTGGTTGAAAGAGGAATATTTCCTTCCATGAAAATAGCAATTGGCTTGGAAGGCTTGAGACATAAAGTTTCATGCCTCCAAAAATCATAGTTTGGAATATAGGACTCCAAAATTGATACAATAGGCCAGGTGCAGTGGCTCACGCCTGTAACCCCAGCACTTTGGGAGGCCAAGGCGGGTGGATTCCCTGAGGTCAGGAGTTCAAGATCAGCCTGACCAACATGGAGAAACCGTGGCTCTACTAAAAATACAAAATTAGCCGGGCACGGTGGCGCGTGCCTGTAATCTCAGCTACTAGGGGGCTGAGGCAGGAGAATCACTTGAACCCGGGAGGTGGAGGTTGCAGTGAGCCAAGATTGCGCCATTGCACTCCAGCCTGGGCAACAAGAGCAAAACTCCGTCTCAAAAAAAAAAAAACAACAAAAAATTTTTTTTAAATTGATGCAATAGTGTCAGAAGATGGCAGGATCTGTGCTTGGAGCAGCAAGTTGTCTTCCCAAGGAAGGAACTGTCAAGGAGTTCTCAAGGAACTCTAATCCTTCAATAAAGATAAGCTAGATCCATCGATGCTTATTCAAGTAAAAAATTTTGTGGAAATCACATGCAGAATTCAGTTTCAACTTTAGGTTGACTTGGTACAGCATGGATAAAATTTGAATGCTTGAAAGAACTGGGAGCCTGGAATCCGTGAGCTAAAATTCTCCCTTCATCTACCATATTTCACCCCGACTCACGACAATAGGTGCAGATGACCAGAGAAGACTTTGGGACACATGAGGAACTGGGAGCCCATGGATGCTTCCTCCAGAAGACTAAAGATTAAGACTGTGGGCTTAGGAATTAAAACGTCCTAGTCTGAAATCAAGCTCTACCAGCTCCCAAGTGTGTGACCCTGGGGATACTATTAACTTCTCTGTTTCTTGAGTTTCCTCAGCTGTAAAATGGACATAATAATCACACCAACCTCATAAGATTGTTATGGGAATTAAATGAACTAATATATGCAAAATGCCCTAATAATAGCTGACTGTGTCCCCAAACCTAGATATTCAGTTTTGCTATTATTATTATAGATATTAGTTAGACGTTATTGTTATTAGGTAGAGTTTTAGTAATAGTAACAATTTTAAAAAACAGATCCTCTGCCCTCAAGGATTTATGATGCAGTGTGACAACCTCGGCCAGTGTCTAGGGGAGGTGGGGGTACCATGGTGATGAGCTGAGGTCATGTGCTTAGCCCTAGAATCATGGGTGCTGAGGTCGTGTGCTCAGCACCAGGGTCATGGTGCAGCCATGGCCTCTGGGGGAATCACTATGACTAGAGCAAGGTGCATCCTAATTAGAGCCTACATAGATGCTCATAGAAAAAGTGCTCCAAATCTTGCCTCATGCTGGGATAAGAGACAAGAAAATGCTCCCAAGTGGAAATCTAGAGGAACAGGTGAGATAGACTGAGAGGGAGAGGAGACATCACATAGAAATACACCTGTGTAGAGCAGGCTGCACACAACTGTGAGTCCTACAAGCAGAGGAGGTGGCAGGGCCTGTCCAGGCTAGCTGGGCCACAGGGCTGGGGATATCTGTCTGAATGATTGTCATGAAGAGACCTCAGACTCTGTGCTCTGCAGGAGAGGAGAAGCCCCACCTTGCCATGATGCCCCAGGAGGGAAGTTGCTGTGGGAGGAAGAGGCCATGAGACTGGGGCCATCCTCCATTGTGAAAGAGGAAGTGGACACAGATGCCACTGCTGGGAAGTTGCTGACATCTGTGCTTGGGGTTCCCAGACCTGGGAGCCTTGGACAGTACCGGAGAGAGGTTGACTGCCACAGAGCCTGCTCTATATCCCAGAGACTCTCATCTCATGCCAGGGGTCCCGTGACCCTTCCTAATTTGAGAGCTCAGACCTATAGGGTTCTGTAGCCAAGGATTGAGCTTGCAGCTTCAGAGACCATAATTCCAGGTGTGGCACATTTGAGGGCTTGTGGCTATGGAAGCCTTTAGGGATGGAACCAAATCTCCTGGGTGACCCCTATAAAAAGTCTCTCAAACCAACATCAAGTAACAAGCTGAGCAAATCAAAAAACAACAACTCCTCTTAGATCTGTCGGAGAAATGAGGTCACAGGGCAAAAATTAGAGAGACAGACAGGGTGATATGGAGAATTACAACTTCCTGAATTGGAAACCTCCACGGGAATGACTGCTGGGGTCAGAAAACCTGCACCGTGAATGGTGAATTGTTGTAAGTTCAGTGAGGGCCAGTCTGAGTTAAAAACTCAGGAGAACCCAGTCATGGGAGCTCCCACACTTCTGCGAATTTTACCCACAGTAGCTTGATTGGTCCTCACAGTGAGTATGAGAGAAATATTCAGTAGTGCTTCCTGAAGAGGAAGGGGAAAGGGCACCGTTTCAAAATATACCAGTGTTCTCATCATCTTATGCTTGCTCCACATCAGAAATATACAAGAAGACAAGCACTGTTCCAACTATCCTTGCTATGTTTTACAAAGAAATAATAATTTAATCCTCAATGTTTCTAATCCTTTGAATTACCATGAACTAAATATTTTTCCCTTCTGTCTACATTTGCAACTGACGTATTGTATTTTCTAATATTTTGATAAATATTATGAGGATCACAGAGGAGTCATTATTTTCCCCTTTGGATGTAGAGTTGTTTTCCAGGGTCTCAGTGTTTTCAGTCATTTTTATAATCTTGCACTGCCATGCAAAGTAAGGACTGCCCTATATTTAGTATAATATATATAATAATATAATACAGTGTTAGGGAGAAAAGCTAATCAAGTTAAGAGACATTGGAGTGCTAGGGTGGAGAGGAAAATGGATATTTTATGTAGGGTGGTTTACAGAAGTTACCTTTAATAAACTGAAGGACAGAAGAGAGTGAGCCATGCAGCTGTCGCGGGGAGGAAGCCGAGGAATGACAGGATTTGACTTTTCCAAAAAATAACTGAGGCTAAAAAATGCAATCCAGCAGAAGCTCTGTAAGTGGTCCAGGAGGAGATGATGCTGGCTGGGACCATGCAGGAGTGGTGAAGGTGAGAGGTGTGCAGGTTATGTGTACAACTCCTTTGTGCGCCGGAGCAGGCTGGGACTGGCTCAGGAGAGCCAACTGTTAAATTTTCAGGAATTGTGTATTCTAGTTGTTAAAGTGTTAGAAGCTTGAAATGGGCCATGTTGGGAGTATTCACCCCACAGAAATTGACAAACACTACAATTCAGCTTTCTTTGTTCTTTCGAAGAGTCAATTGTCAAACACTTACCATCTCACCAGGGGATGTAAGCATTTTGAAGCAGAACTGAATATGAGGTATAAACAAAGAAGAAATCGAGAAGGACTCCACGGCTTTAGGACTGTCACGGTATTTTTACCATGAGCAACAGATCTGGGAAGGTTGCAGGATGATAGAAAAAGTAGTGTTTCCATTACAGAGAGAAGAGGGAGAGCTGCTTTCTTTCTAGGTGTGAGGAGTAGCACACTGTCTTAGTCCATGTGTGTTGCTATAAAAGAATACCTGAGGCTGGGTAATTTATAAAGAAGAGGTTTATTTGGCTTTTGGTTCTGCAGACTGTACAAGAAGCATGGTACTTGCATCTGCTGCTGAGGAGGGCCTCAGAGTGCTTCTACTCACAGTGGACAGTGAAGTGGAGTTGGCATAACATGGGGAGAGAGGAAGAGAAAGAGAGAAGAGGGAGCTGCTAGGCACTTATAAACAATCAGATCTTGTGGGTACTAATAGACCAAAATAGCACCAAGTCATTCATGATGAATCCATCCCCATGACCCAAACACCTCCCACCTGACCCCACCTCCCACGTAGGGGATGAAATTTCACATTGAGATTTGTAGGGGAAAAATATCCAAACTATATCATATGTTTAAACAAAGAGGAAGGAGAATCATTTTTTCTCCTTAAAACCAGGATGAGTGTTAATTTGTATTCAGCAGGCAATAGAGAATCTCAACAAGGCTGGGTAATTGGGTAGGCAGGAATCCAGAAGGTAGAATAACTCTTGAGAATCTGAACTGCAGTTTGTGGCTTATGGACAGTCCAAGATGATGGAGGAGAGGTGTCCTGATGGGTTTAGATTTGGCGTGTTTCCCACATCCTAGGGAGGTGTCATGAGTCACTCCCCAGAGCCCCATCCCATGGCCTCTGCTCAGGACCATGAATGAAGACTGCTCTGGAGAATCAAGGACTCTGCAAAGGAGCAACAGGAACCTGTGGGCAGGAAGATGTCCTGGGAGGGGAGGCATTTGGAGCTGAGTCTGAGGAAGCTTCTCACCAGCCCCTTCTTCAGTCAGAGCCCTTCAAGGAAGGAAGGAGGCGGCAGAGACTGGGGCTCCCATGAGGCAGGGGAGGAGGGAAGGAGCTGTGGATAACATGTCCATATTTAATCATCTGCTCATCATTTAAGAAACATTTCCTGGGAGGCTGTTATATTCCCGGTGCTGGTCCCCTTCTGGGATGCCTACTGCAAGTGGACAGGCAGCCCTGAGACAGGACTCTGCTGGCTCAGCCCTCTTCCTGAGTCCTGGTTCCTTCCCTCATTGCTTCCACTCAGGCATAAAGAGGGTCAGAACGGGTACAGCCCTAAGAGCTGCCCATCTGTGGTTTCTCAACATTACTTGACACTGGGGATTCCTTTGGGCCCATGGAGTTCAGCATCAAATAATCTAGAGATGGCCTGCAAGGGACCACCCACTCAGTAGCCCCTGATTCAGGCTCCTCTTCTCACCTCCTCATGAGACCCCTGGGGTGCTGTAAAAACATTTGAACACCCTGGCTTATGCCTCCTCAAGCACCCACATACTTACTGGGGTTTGGGAGCCTCTTAGAAGGTTCCCTGAGTGTTCTGAGGATGTGGAGTGAGCTCTGTCACCTTCTCTAAGCTCCACTGACCCTGATGCTGCATGATATGTGGGCTGGGCCCTCCTGCTGGCCCTGCCCTTTTGGGGCAGCCCTTGGTCAGGCCTCCATCCCCCACACTTACAGTCAGTCCTTCTGCTTCCAGTAGACATAGATGACAGAGACACCAACCACCAGCAGCACCTTGGGGCCCAGGAGGAGAGCTATGAGAAGTGGAGCAGTGGGAGCCAGTACTGGGCCTGGTAATCAGGAGACAGAAGTTAGGAAGGGGCTACCCAGGATGCCATCCCAGAGGACCCCACTTACCCCATCTGAGGCTACCTGGGACTGTCACTGCTCCAAATCTTTGGAAACTGCATCTTACCCTGGCTGCCTTAGCTGCAACATAAGGCAGAAGCCAGGGAAAGAGGTTCCTCATTCCCTTACCCTGTCCCAGGCTGCCAGGCTGTCCTCCCGGAGGGACAAAATGGACAGAATGTGTACTCACGTATTCATATGTGTGGCACCTGAGTCCCTCACTTGATCCTCACAAGCCTGTAGGGCAGGGTTTATTATTCCATTCTGATGGGGAGATTAGGTTCAGAAAATTTAGGGAGGGTCACAAGGTTACTTGCATCCAAACTTATGGAAGCCCATCATTAGGTCCCTTAGGATGATTCCTGAGACTGTGTCCTTTTGAACAAGACAAGTCCAATTTTGCAGGGTCATAGGAACAATTATGAAAGGGCAGGTAGGGGTCATGAGTATAACCGAGTACCCCCAGTTTGCTAAGAGGTAGTTTATTTTCTCTTTGTTTTCTTTCCCGTTTCCCCCTGCTCCCAGTTTCCTAATTAGCCCTTCAGAAATGCAAATATAACCTTTCACCTACCCCTCACCAGATATTCCCTGCAGGGCAAGTTCTTTTGTGTGCTCCAAGACAGATCTCTCCTGGCAAGTTGGCACACCAAAGCATACCCACCACGGAAACTTCACCTCCAGGGGTAGCT
The DNA here is from genome assembly GCF_007565055.1 of Rhinopithecus roxellana. Lineage (NCBI taxonomy): Eukaryota > Metazoa > Chordata > Mammalia > Primates > Cercopithecidae > Rhinopithecus > Rhinopithecus roxellana. Next base: position 102,018,284 of record NC_044561.1, on the reverse strand, counting down.
TCCAGACTTTCATCCACCAAGAGGGCATATGGAAAGCATGCCCCCTTGGCCACTTTTACAACTGACTTCTGCCCAGGATGGCGCCAACTCAACTGTCGGGTAGCTAAGTCACCAGGCACTAGCAGAGGGACCCCTGCCCTTGGTCCCATCCCCATTACCTTATGAAAGTGTCTGCTTTCTGCTCCAAAGGGGAAGTGGCACATTTAAAGGCAGGACACTTTGTGCCCTTTCCCCAGCCTAGCTTTGGAATAAATTCACTTTTTTTTGTATCAGACCTCACTCTCCTTGATTGGATTCTACATGCAGCAAGCAACTAACATGCTTTTTGTTTATATGAGGATGGCTTCAAAGTGAAAGATTTGCAGGCTGCCCTGTTTAGCCCCAGCAGTGAGGGGGGACCCCGTGTTTTTGAGAGCTGGGGAGGCCCTTGAGGGGCTGGGCCTAATATACTGTGTTGGATAGAAAACACCCTGGTAAGTCAAAGCATGACTCTCATGCTTGGAAGGGACTCAGACATCAAGCTCTCCTCGACCCCAGAGCGGGTGCCATCTGAAATCTCTCTGTTGGACAGACAGTCAGGTCTGGGGGAGCACACATTTGGATTCTTTGCATTTTTACAATGAGCATTTTTTTGCTGTTAAAAGCAAACAAATGAAGTTATGTTTACTTCTGTTTTCATGTATGTTTTCTGGGAAATAAAATGGTGCTGGTGGGTCCTTAAGGAAGGAATGGAGATCTCAGCATCTGTGGCTGGAATGTTGGAGGCCGGCAGTTCTCAGCTGGGTGGCTCTCTGGAACTTTGTCTCCCTTGAGGAGAGTTGCACTCTCCAAGTTCACTCCTCCTTCTATGGAGCAGCCCATAGAAAGATTGGCTGAATTGAAAATAGGAAGTCCACGCCGCTCTCCTCAATTAACACAACTCTAAGGGACTCTCTCAGCCCTTGGCTTCTTTGAAGAAACAGCTGGGTCTTTGTCCTGCCTGCACTGTGGCTCAGCACGTCCCTTTCCTACACTTCTGCCCTACTCCCTCAGGCATATTGACCCTGACAGCTCTCTAACGTGCTTCCTGAATTCCTGTATCCACCTCCAGTTGACCTCCTAGCAAAACTGACAGTGGAAATGGTCTGAAAAGTAGACTCTAAAATGTAAGTTTGGAAACTGACCACTCATCAAGATTAGCTGGCAATGAGGACCCCAGGGCTGGTAGTGAGTGGAGCTGGGCTGGCCCTGGCTTGCAGCTATGGTGCAATTAATACAACTTTCGCTGGCAGTGAAGTCGGAAGAAATTCCTTGGCATCAGCCGTTTGAAACTGGATTGGGAAATGGTAGTTATGAGGACTAAGATGTTTGATGGCTGTTGCTGGGCATCAGTTCTTTGGGGAAAGATGATGAAAAGCTAAAAGTAACTTATCATGAATTAAGGCCCAGTGTGAAAACCAGAGGACTTCTTGGCAGCAGTGTAGATTGTTATCTCCTGGAGCCTGAGGGCAGAAAGAATAGAAGATTGGGTTCCGGATCATTATAAGAGTAGCAGAACCACAGAGGTGGATGAATCTCAGCTTCAACAGGCTGCTGTGCTGGGCTAGGGCCTTGATGGGGAAGTTGCGGGACCCTGAGATGTGGGAGGGAATGTTTGGGTCAAAGAACTTTTGATCATCAGTCATCTTCTGGGTTTCTGGGGACAGTTGCAGCAGCGTAACTAATTATCTCTATAACTAACCTCCCCAAACCAAAAGAAAAAGCAAAAAAGGAAAAGTAAGTTTTGCACAAACCTGGCTCTGAGTATTACTTGAACAAAGAATGCCAAACTGCAAAATGACTGTGGGTCAAAAGAGAACCTTCACCACACCCTAGTGCACAATCTCACTAGGCTGCCACACTGCTGGTGCAGCACATCACATAAGGCATGTTGCATGTTGTGTACCAGCCTAGACAACCTAACATGCATTTCCAGCCATAGTACTTGAGCAAGGATGCTACATCCAGCACACTGAAAGCATCCAAAAATGGCAGCCCTGGTCAGAGCTCCAGTGAGTGGATGGAAGTCTAAAAAGCAAATTCTGCTTCAGACAGATGGTGCAGATTCATGTCTTCCCGCTCCGCCTCGAGAAGCAAGACTAAGAACTCTGGAAACATGAGGAGCAGGCATAGGAGAACTTCCAAGGTGAAAAAGGAAGGCAGACTGGTTAGGGACCTGAGGACTGAGGAACAGCCCTGAGGCCAGGCACCTGGGACCCATCCCCTCAGTATGAGCTCCCAGCCATAGAACATGACCCAAAAAAAAGACACAGAAAAGAGAAAACGTCTCTATTCAATAATATAAATCCCCCACTTCAAGAAACTGTAAGAAGTAGAGCAAAATAAACCCAAAACAAGCCAGAGATAAGAATTAATAAAAAGAGAAGAGAGCAGAAAATTAATGAAATTAAAATATAAAAAAAATACAAAAACCAACTGAAGCAGCTGATCCTTTGAAAGGATCAATAAAATGGGAAAAATTATAACAAGGTTGATGAATAAGAAAAAAGAAATGGCACATTTTAAATATCAGGATGAAACGAGGGCTATCACTACAGACCCTGCAGACATCAAAAGGATCATAAGGGATATTATAAACAACTCTATACACAGAAATATGATGACATAGATAAAATGGACCAAAAACTCTTTGAAAAGCACAAGTTGCCAGATCTCACCCAATATGAAATGAATAATGTGAATAGCCCTAAACTATTGAGGAAAGTGAATTCATAATTTCAAAGTACCCCAAAATATTCTTGAGGTACAGATACTTCATAGAAAAATACTACCAAACATTTAAAGATAAATTGAAACCAAATTTGGTGCACAGAAAAATGGTTACAAAAGAAATTTGGGGAAATTTGAATGTATGCTACATTTTAGGTGATGTGAGAGAATTATTTTAACAATTTTATGAAATTTAATGGTATAAAATTTCACATTTTATTAAGTTCATAATGATATTGTTTTTGTAAAAAATGTCCTCAATTATCAGATCACCCAGTTGTGGACTCCTCTTGCAACTACATGGGCACGCATAACTGGGTGAGCAGTGGACGTGACTATGCACCTTCCATACATCTCTGATTATAGGGGACATTGTTGTCCTTCACTTCCTGTCTTCACTCTTCCAGCAGGCAGAGACATGGACAAATGAGCGACCCGGCATTGACCCAATGCCATAGAGTATGTGGGAAGGAACCTGGGCCTTCTAAAAGTCTTCTGGAATAGAGACCCCTCCTGGTATTATATGAGAGGGAAATAAGATCTATTTTGGTCATAGATGGGGGAACACTGGCCAAATTCACACCCTTGGGACAATTTGTGTCCCAGCAGAAAGGGAACATTTCTCAAACTAGCATAAATTTGCATTATAGGCTGGTAGTGACCCTGTCCTCAGGACCTCAGACTTACCTTGATTAGTTCGGACCAGTCATCTGGTCTAATGCCTTGCTCTAATTGTCTTCAACAATATCCCCTATTGCTTCCCAAGTCCTGGTTTCCCCTTCTGTAAAACTCCAGACTCACTGGATGGTTGAAGCAGGAAAGGAGATCATAGATGAACAGAACTTTGCACATAATAAATCTGCAGAGCGCTGTTGTGATTGTTATTGGTCAAATATCATCATCAGGACCCAAATGAGGCCCATGCTTTTACCACTTATGGTCACCTGGGGGCCTGGTCCAGGCTTAGACTCCACATGTCTTTCTGAAATTCATACAGCAGATGCGGGAGTCTGCTGGTGGCAGGTCACAGATATGAATGGATAAGTTTAGGAAGGAACAGACAAGGTAGAGGTCAGAAGGAGTAGGAAGGAGACAGGGAGGCTGATGAAAAACGGGAATGTAATAACTGTCAGGGGTAAAAAGCAAGATGCAGAATGCGACGAACACAGGATCCCTTTGCCTCCTTTCTCCCTCATTCAGTATACATTTATGTCAAAAAGTCTGTCAGGTTGTACCTCCAACTCTTAATAGTGATGACTCTTGGAGGGTGAGGTTTGGAAGAATGATGCTGACTTTAAAATTCTACTTTATATTTATAGGCTTCTAGCTTATTTTATGACAAACGTAAATATTAATTTTAACATGAAAGAAAAAGATAAAAATTAAAAATTTGAAGTAACCTTACCAGAAGTGGTATCTGAGCACTGTTCTTTCTGGTGGGCTGAGACCTCCAGGGTATGGCTTTTGCTAACCGCTGGCTGCCCATCATGTTCCACCTGGCAGGTGAGCACCACACCATTCCTGTGGGCACAGGTGTTCACCAGGAGCCAGCTCATCCAGTTGTAGGTACCATCCTTGTTTTCTATGAGGGTCGAAGCTATTTCTGTCCGGGACACATTTCCATTCTCCAACCAGGTCAGCTGCAGTCTCTGGGGGTAGAACTTCCTCACTTGGCAGGTGACGTTCGTCTGGTTCTCTGCCCTCATGGGCTGTTGAGCAACCTCCAAGGTGGGTCGAACTGAAACAGCACAGGGCAGAAGCTCTGACCTTGTGGCACAGACAGATCACAGGGAGGGCTCCATAATGTAGCTCCCACCACCACGGCGAGGGCCTCACCAGGACAGTGCTAGGCAGGCAGCACGTGCTCAGACATTGAGAGTGCTCTTTGCATATGAGTGAAATTACTAAGCACAGTGCCTGGCACACAGTAGGTGCTGAAGGACTGGTAGCTCCTACTAGGCTAAGAATGAGTGATATCTACAAGCACAACCCCTTGCATGCAGTTGGAAGGTAAGAACAGTAGCAAAATCAGTGAAATCACCAAGCACACAGGGATTTGGCTCCCAGTAGGTGCTCACTAATTGTAGTTGCTCTTGGTGAAATAAATGAAACTCTCTAGCACAGAGCTTGGCACGTGGTTGCTGGTCCCCTGACAGCTGCCATTTAAATGATGGTAAGTGACCAGCACACCTAGGTGCATGGCAGGTAGGCAGCATCGTCAGGGATTCGATTCCGGGCCATTCAAGATCTAGAGCAGTAGCCTGTGGAGAGGGGAGTGGGCTTGGCAGCCAGAAGTGGGCTTAGGCTGGGTTTGAGGGTCCTCTACCTCGGATGGCCTCAGACAAGTTGGCAGTCCCACGAAGAGGGTCCCCCTGCAAGGTGACATGGGCCACCTCGCAGATGACTTGAGAGCGAACGTCCCCGCGGGTCAGCACCACCCTGGCTGTGCTGCGGATGCTGTAGGACACGCTCTCTCCTGCGGGGTCCACTTTGGTCTGGAAGTCTGAGAGCTCATTCCCATTTTTGAACCATTTCAGGGTGATGTCTTTGGGGGAGAAGCCGTGGGACTCGCAGGTAAAGCTCACTGTGTGCTCAGCTGTGGCCCTCGCTGTGGGGCCCGATACCACGGGGGCAGAGGGTTTGGCTGCAAAAGGAGCATCGATAATCAGGAGACATGACTGAGATGACCATCACTAACGATAAGCGTGTGACATGTTAAGGACCTTCATGGACATTAATCTTTAATCTTTCTAATAATGTCGGGAAGGCAGTCTCCTTATTCTCCTTTTACAGCTCAGGCCACAACAGCTCTGAGAGGTGAGAACCAGCCCATGGTCAGACAGTGAGTAGGGGCAGGGCCCAGAGGGAAGTCCAGGCCTGAGTTCACAGTCCTTTCCACACAGGTTGACTTCCACCAGTCTGGGCATAGGAACAAAATTACTGACTGGTCTCCCTCCATGCTAATAACTGGTCCTAGCCGGCCTCCCCCGAAGAGCTCAGCAACCTCTGAGAGGGCATTTATAGAGCCAATACAGGGAAAAATGGCAAAGTGGCACCACCATGAGAGCTGCAACCAGGCTGCTCAGCTCAGGAGACAGGTGGCCTGGCACACCCAGTTCCTCATCTGCAAAATAGGAGGACAACATTTCTACTTCCTGGGATGTAGCCAGGATTAAATGGGGCAATGGAAGCAGTTCTGCTTTGGATCAAACACAGAAGATGCTTCTCAAAAATAAACACAGAACTATCTTTAACCCAGACTTTACAGATACACAGAGGTCTCTCTTTAGGTATTTGTGAATTATCCCGTATTTTTATTCTTTTCACCAATATTTCAGTCTGTTTTGCTTTTGATAGTTTTTGCTGTATAACTGAATAATGCAAGTGTTTGGAAAGAGAAGGTTGGAGCATTACTCCACACTTTAAAAAGTAAAGCTGAGTGAGTGCTGCGGAGACAGGGGCTGTAAGTCTGTCTGGTGGAGATGAACTTTGGCTCCCCAGCCGGCTCACCACTCAGGTCTCCTCTCTGAGCCTCAGTGTCTTCATCTTTAAAGGAGGCAACAAATAGCTCCTCCCCCATAGCACTGGTTTTAAGGAGATTCTGGCACAACTGGTGGTCTCTGGCCTCCCTCTGCCTCCCTCTGCCTCCCTCCTGTCTCATCAAGAGAATCATTTAGGCCGGCAGCATGGCTAAGAGGGGTGAGTACCCTTCTAGGAGTTAGCCAGTCTGAATCACACCTGAGCCACCGGCTGTGATTGCCTGGGCTGGGGAGACACCACCTGGAAACTTCCGTGCCTTTGCCTGTGATACCTGCACAATCAGGATAAAGCCACCTTCCCCACCTATGTTTAAGGGTTGTGGGGAGCCCTGATTGCTACATCATCTAGGAGGGAAATTGGGCAATATTCTCAAATATGAAAACATACATATCCTCTGGCCTAGGAAAGTCACGTCCAGTTGGAATTTCCCATCTGAAGAGGGTGACACATGTATAAGGTCATCCACTGAAGAATTGCTCTAGTAGCTCAGAGTTGGGAATAAATTACATATCCATTGACAGAAGACTGTAAAATAAAATTTGATATTTCCATTAATTGGAGTATTCTGCAGCTTTAAACAATGGAGCAAGCCTTTATGTCCTGATATGGAATCTCCATATGGAAAGATTTTCATGGGAGAAGTTTTCCAATCACCAACAGACTTTAGTGTCTGCATGTGAGGTGCATTGTGAACCTGTGGGAAACTGATGAAAAGAGAAATGCTGGCTCTCTGACCTGTGGTTCTGTTTGAGGAGCTTTTATTGAGCACCTATGATGCACCCGGCTCTTCTATGGAGACAGCATCCAACACTGGGGAAGGAAGGAGACTGCCTCAATTCAGACATGGACTCTGGCTCCAATTCTGTCAGTAATTGGCCCTGTGACCATGGACAAGGCCCCGTCATGTCTTGGCTTCAGTCTCCCATTTGTAAAGGGGGTTGGGCTGGATGGTCTGAAGTTCCTTCCTGTGCTGACGTTCCAGAATTCAAGAGTGAGGACGAGGTTCTTGAGCCTCTAGCAGGAAACCTCAAATGACCCTTGTTGCTGCCTTATATGGGGAACTCCTAAGTCACCCAGTTGTGGGACCTCTTTCCTGAGGTGAGGGACGTTCTGAGATGATGCAGCTCTGCTCGGAGCCCGTGGTGACTGTGTGACTCAGTCCCCGAATCCCACAAGGGTTTCCCAAATGGACCCGCAGCAAATGCTAAACTTATTGGCATCTCCTCCCACCAGGCCATCAGATTTAACAGTGAATATACCTTCCAGGAATCTTCCCCGTGGGGTGTTTCTGAAGATTAAATAAAGAAAAACACGATTTACACTCTCCATGCCCTGGATGGATTTCTCTTCATTAGAAGGGAAGAGAATGTAAGCTTGGTGGGGAAGTGCTTTGGGCTGTTTCATTCACTGCTGTTTGCACAGCATCCAGGGCAGAGCCTGGTGCACAGTGGGGTCTCAGTGAGTGCCTGCTGCATAAAGAAGAGACTGGGCCACCCTGAGGGGGTAGCCTTCTCTGGAGGCAGAAGGCAAAGTCCAGACCTGTGCCTGGGCAAGTCACTCAAATTGTCGGTTCCCTCGTATATGAAACCAAAGGGCTGGGTCAGACTGGAAAGACAAGAACTGTAGAGCCACAGACTGGGGATGCCGTCTTTTCCATCAAACATAAGCTGTGGTGCCTCGAGCAACTACCATGACATCTCCAAGCCTCAACTCATGTGATCTGGCGAAGGGGTGACATCAGATCATGAAAATGAGCAGCCAACCACCACACCTGATTGTTGCTCTAAGAATGGATAATGTAATTATTGACTTATTGTCACATACTAGGGGACGAATGAGGCCCGCGCTGTACTCACCACGCACAGACAGCTCAGTGCCTGCTCCAGACTTCAACTCCACGTCGGGGCTCCCTTTCCGGAACTTCACACAGTAGTAGGTGCCGGCATCTGCTGGGGTGATGTTACTGATGCGGATGGAAAAGTCCATGTTGCTTCTCTTTGTGGGGTCTGAAACAGCTGTTACCCGGGGGAAGTGGCCTTCTTTCTGACTGTAGATTAATTCCCGGCCTGGTCCAGCTCCTCTGAACCACTGGGTGGGCCCCACAGGGATCAGGGAGGTCATAGTGCAGTTCAGAGTGGCCGAATCTCCAGCTGCGACTGACACGGACTTCTCAGGCTGAATCACCTGCAGCTCCTCCTCACCCAACACTCCTGAAAAGGAGCACAAAGCAGTCATTTTTTCATCCTTACATGATCCTGTGTGTTTCCTCAAGTGTTTATCAATGACTTTCATTGACTGTGGACACACAAAGAGCAGGCCTTGAGCTCAGCACACTCTGTATATTATCTCATTTAACCCTCACAACAAGCCTGTAACATATGACTGTATTACATGTAAAGACATGGAAGCACAGAGGTTCAATTTCAAGGTAGCACTTTGGCTTGAGGACCTGAGTGGAGCTCCTGAGCCCTCCTTGGAAGTGTCATGCCTTGGCAGATGTATGATCCTCCACTCTCTGGCCACATGGAGTGTTGTACTTTCTGGACCATTGCATTGATTCTACAAGGCCTTATGACTTCTTTAGACCACTGAGTTGTGAACAGAAGTGATGGGTATAATTTGTGGGCTGTATATTCAACTGCAAGAGCACCTATGGATTAACCTCTGCCTTCCACAGAGACCCAGGAGACTCTGACGGTGTTCGTTTGCTCCATCAGCCTGAATGCATGAATGACAATAGCGTGCAGAATCCTCACCCACACTGAACATTCAGCTTAAAATGTAAACACAAGCAATGTTTTAAGCCCCTAGGGATTGCTCACTCAGAGCTTAATCAGATTACATTAATTTCCTAATGCTGATGGGACAAATTACCAAAATTTAGTGTCATAAAACAAAAGAAATTTATCATATTATAGTTGCAGAGGTTAGGAGTCCAAAATAATGTTACTGTGGTACAACCAAGGGGTAATGACGAAAGAAAAATACACAATGGTAGAGAATAAAACAGTGGTGACTAGGGGTGAAATTGGGGGAGGTGATGGGGAGATGTAGGTCAGAAAATACAAATTGCAGATGGTTGATAAAGAAGTCCAGAGAATGAAGGTACAATATGAGGCCTCCAATTAAAAATGTTGTGTTGAATTCAGTATTTTTGTTAAAAGCATATTTTATGTGCTCTTGACATACACACAGGTGCAGGGTAACTATAGGAGATGCTGGGTGTCTCCAATTGCTTCACTAAATACATGCACATGAAAGCATCATGTTTTAGCTTTACATATGCGCAATTTTTAAAAAAGTTGTCAGTAAAGCTATGTGTCTTCTGGAGGCTCTGTTTTTTGCCTTTCCAAATTCTAGAGGCTGCCCATGTTCCTTTTTTGCAGTTACATCTTCCCATCACTCTAACCTCTTGCTTGCATCCTCACATGTCCTTCTCTAGGCATTAATCTCCTTCCTCCTTCTTGTAAGGACCTTTCTTACATATGGTGTCTGCCCTGATGCTAGACCCAGATGTTAAAACCACTGTCTTCAAAATGTTTGAAGTGGTTTTGGGCACGGTGACTCATGTCTATAATCCAGCACTTCGGGAGGCAGAGGTGGGCCGAGCACCTGAGGTTGGGAGTTCAAGACCAGCCTGTCCAACATGGAGAAACCCTCGTTTCTATGAAATACAAAATTAGTCAGGCATGGTGATGCATGCCTGTAATCCCTACTTGGGAGGCTGAGGCCAGAGAATTGCTTGAACCTGGGAGGCGGAGGTTGAGGTGAGCCGAGATCACGCCATTGAAGTGGTAAAGGAAACAATGGATAAAAAAGTAAAACCACAGGATTATACATGCATTAACAAAATAATATCAAGAAATAAAAATTATAAAACAAATCAAATGGAAACTTAGGATTTGAAAGTACAATAAATACAGTTCACTAGAGATTTCCCCAACAGGTGTGAGCTGGTAGAAAAAAATCAGAAAACTGGAAGATGGGATAATTGAAATTATTGAGACTGAAGTATGGATGAAAAAAGGAATAAAATAAAGAGAATAGAATTAAGGGAATTGCGGGACATAATCAAATGAATCAAAATAACATTATTAGAGTCCCAGGGGGAATAAAAAGGGAAGAGAGAAAGGAGCAGAAGATTATTTGAAGACATATTGGCCAAAATGTTTGCAAACTTTTTTTTTTTTTTTTTTTTTTTTTTTTTTTTTTTTTTTTTTTGAGACGGAGTCTTGCTCTGTCTCCCGGGCTGGAGTGCTCTGTCTCCTGGGCTGGAGTGCAGTGGCCGGATCTCAGCTCACTGCAAGCTCCGCCTCCCGGGTTTACGCCATTCTCCTGCCTCAGCCTCCCGAGTAGCTGGGACTACAGGCGCCTGTCACCTCGCCCGGCTAGTTTTTTTTGTATTTTTTAGTAGAGACGGGGTTTCACCGTGTTAGCCAGGACGGTCTCAAACTCCTGACCTCGTGATCCGCCCGTCTCGGCCTCCCAAAGTGCTGGGATTACAGGCTTGAGCCACCGCGTCCGGCCAATGTTTGCAAACTTGATAAAACTCTTAAATCTAGAAATTAAGATGCTGAGGAAATGCAAATTTAACTCAAGGACAAGCCCAGAGATCCACAATAATACATATCATATTCCAACTCTTGAAAAACCAAAAAAGAGAGAATTCTGAAAACAGCAAGAGAGAAGTGATTTCTTATATACAAGGAACCCTCAATAAGATTTGTCAACTGAGTTCTTTTCAGAAGCATTGCAGGCCAGAAGACAGCGGGATGATATGTTTAAAATGCTGAACGTGGGAAAAAACCTGTCAACCACGAATTCTATACGTGGGAAGACAAGTGTTCTTCAAACATGAGGGAGAAATTCAGATATTCTTAGATAAGCAAAAGCAAAGAGAGTCCATTACCACTAAACCTTACCTACAAAAAAATGCTAAAGGGAGTGCTTCAGGTGGAAATAAAAGGATGCTACATGGCAACTAAAAGTTGTATGAAGAAATAAAGGTGTCCAGTTATGTGTACATTTAAAAAAGATCATATTTTCCTGATGCCTCAACATCCCACAAACAAGCTGTGAGCACCCTAAACACATGATGAGGTAATCAGTGTGACAATGCTGGTCCCTGCCACAATTCCTCTTCTTGTCCTCCTCTGCTGTGACCTAGTGACACTGAAACACTCTAGTAAAACCCATCGTGCTTTTTCTTTGTGTCCTCCATCATGACTCCCAGTAAAGGTAATTGCTTCCCATCTCTCTTCTTCTGCTTGGTTGAGGCTACTCCGTGGAACTCCACCCATATGGCTTCCTGTGTGGCATGCCCCACCCCCTCTAGGACCTGTGAATAGAATAAATCATTCCATTTCATATGCCTCTCTACAAGAACTTTTCATGGCCATGTTAGAGTGATGCTTTAAGACTCAACCAGCAAGACTTACTCTACCATTTTCAACACTAATGGCAATGAGGATAGAATCATTCTAAATTGGGGTGGAAAGTTCCTGGGAGAAGCCCTGTGACTGTTCATGCCTTACTGATTTGCTACTTTGATTGGCTACTTTAATTTAAGAAGGCTTTTTACCCTGATGGCTTTCCTGTGCTGTGCTATGTACAGCTTTGTGTTGCCTTTTGGAGTGCGACCAAGACTCTATCCTAAGGTGTAGACCTATTCCAATATCGATAATGACATCCACGTTTCTTCAAGGGCACGGGATGACATAAACTGATAACAACCTCTTCAAAGGAGATTCAAGTGATACACATATTAATGACACATAATCCAGCATCTCTAAGTTGTTTTGGGGTGCCGGTGGCAACATATTCTTCTTTACAAATTTTACTTATAAATTAAAAGCAACAACCACTCCTGTTTGTGTCTTCAAATGATCAACCTAAAAGTAGAGAGTTTGGCAATGTCTTTCATGCCTCTTGAATCTAAACCACTCATGATGGCCACACATTTTCCCCAGGGCCTTTGAGGCAAATATAATGCCCCTCTCGGCCTTTGCTATACTCCATTACAACAACAAATTTCTGGTTATCTGTTGGGCTCTCCTGGCTTAGAGTCCAGATCTGAGGAGCATACTCTCCTGTTGTAATTATTAACCATAAATTGTCCCAGAGCCATGCTCTGCTTATCTGAAATGGAGCTCATTGGAATCTAAACTTCCATGAAAACACAAAATTAAGATCACTGCCAGGTAGAGCTGCACACCTTTCTGTTACCAGTTGGCATTACTATTACTGGGTTTGTTGATGCAATAATCCTCAACCAAATACTAGCTGAGTTCAACAGCATAATAGAAGGAATATATACAATGAGCAAGTGGTATTTATTCCTGGAATACAAGAATGTTTCAATATACAAATGACAAACAATGTAGTACACCATATTTATAGAAGAAAGAGAAGAAACACATGATTATCTCATTTGATGTAAAACAGCATTTGACAAATGTGGACATCTTTTGCAGACAAAAACATCAATAATAGGAATATATGAAAACTTCTCTAAGGTAAAAAAAGTTATATACACATACCTTATTTTATTTTCACTCATGACTGATTAATTTACTATTTTATTGACCTATTTATCATGTATATTACTGTCATTACTATGACATTATTGGAAAAAGAAATCAGTAAGACAATCTCATTCATGATTACTATCAACAAAGCTAAAATAGCGAGAAACAAATTTAACGAAGGACATGAAAGAACTCCACACAAAAAACTGTAAAACCCTGATGAAAAATAAATAGAAGACAAATAATGGAAAGATATTCATGCTTGTGGATTAGATAATTACTTTTGTTAAAAGCGTACATACTACCCAGAGAGATCTACAGATTCAATTCATTATTAGTAAAATTTTAATGACATTTTCCTCAGAAACGGACAAAACAATCCTCAAGTTCACATTAGTCATAGAAAATTGTGACTAGAAAAGGCAATCTTGAGCAAAAAGACTGGAGACATCACACTGCCTGATTTCAAAATTGACTACCGTGCCATAGTAATCAAAACAGCATGGCACTGGCATAAAAATAGACACATAGGACCAACGGATCAGACCAGGGAGCCCAGAAATAAACTCACACATTTACACTCAATTGACTTTTGACAAAAATGTCAAGAAGACACAATGAGGAAGGTCAGTCTCTTCAAAAAGTGGTGTTGGGAAACCTGGATATCCATGTGTAGAGGAATGAATTAGAACTTTGTCTCATATGACATACAAAAATCAACTCAAAACGTATTAAAGTCTTAAATGTAAGATCTGAAACTGTTAAAGTACTAGAAGAAAAGTGCCATGACACTGGTGTGGGCAATGAATTTTCGGATATGAATCCCAAAGCACAGGCAACAACAACAACAAAATAGACAAATGGCAAATTACAAATGAACAAATTACGACAAACTAAAAAGCTTATACACAGCCAAGGAAACAATCAACAGAGTGAAAAGACAACCAGCAGAATGGAAGAAGGTATTTGATAGCCATACATCTGATGAAAAGTCAATATACAAAATATGTAAGGAAGTGAAATGACTCAATATTAAGAAAATAATCCAACCAAAACATGGGCCAAAGATCTTAAGAGCCATTTCTCAAAAGAATAAACTAAAATGACCAGCAGGCCTGTAAAAATACTCAACCTTACTATTCATCTGATAAATGCAAATTAAAACCACAGTAAGCTAGCATCTCACACTTGTTAGAATGGCTATTATTAAAAAGATGATAATTAGTTTTGGAGAGGATGTGGAGAAAAGGGGATTCTTGCATATAGCTAGTGGGAATGTAATTTAGTAGAGCCATTAGCGAAAACAGGATGGAGGCTCCTCCAATAATTAAAAATAGAACTATCATATGATCTGGCAATCTCACCGCTGGGCATATATCCAAAGGAAACGACATCGACATGTCACAGAGATGTCTGCACTCCCATGTCCATTGCAGCATTATTTATAATAACCAGGATATTGACTCAACCTAGGTGTCCATCAGTAGATAAATGGAGAAAGAAAATGTGGTATATACACAATGGAATTCTAATCAGCTTGACCAAAGAAGGAAATCCTGTCATTTCCAACAACATAAATGATCCTGGAAGATGTTATGCTGAGTACAACAAGCCAGGCACAGAAAGACAAATATTGCATAATGCCACTCATATGTAGAATTTTAAAATGTTGAACTCATAGAAGTAGAGAGTAGAATAGTGGTTACCAGGCACTAGGCAGAGGGTGCATTTTGGGAGATATTGGTCAAAGGATACAAAATTTCAGTTTAATTAGGAGAAATTAGTTCCATAATTTTGTACAATATGGAGTCTTGAGTTCATAACACGATTTGTATTCTCAAAAATTGTTGAGAGCAGATTTTAAGAGATCTCACCACAAAAATGACATATATACAAGGTAGTTCATATGTTAATTACCTCAAATTAGTCATTCTGAAATGTACACATATTTCATTAATATGATATACAAGATAAGTATATAGTTTTATAAGTATAAGTATAACTTATAAGTATAAGTATAAGTATAGTTATATATATATACTATAAGTATATAGTATAGTTTTCTCAAGTAAAAATAAAATATTTTATTAACAATTTCATTGACATTAGCAACTTGGAGAAACAATGATAAAAAATGAAATCTCCTGTGTGTGCCTGTACACTTACTTATATGCACACATGCATATACATATGTATGCACACACGTATATACACACATTTGCAAATATACATACATACATACATATATATACATATGTATAAACACACATATAGATACATTCACAAATATATATCAAAGTGTGACCCATTGTGATAGTATATAAGTTTGTTTTGTGTGTTAAATAAAATCACAACACACGTTAAAATCTCAGGAAAATATTTGGCCCATAGAAAGCATCCAACACGTTATTAACAAACTTAGAAGTACATACATCACAATCGTAACTCTGGTTGTTGCTAAATAGTGTGGTAGGCGATAATTAATTCTACGTTTACTTCCCTGCATTTTCTAATATCTCTGCTAGTAGCATAACATGACTAAAAGAATGAACTCTGGAGCTGGTCGACCTGGACTTGAATTCCAGCTGCTCCACTGACTGAGGTAGAAGACAATGAATGGAGAAGTTCTTCCCTCTCCTTGACTCCTTGTTTGCAAGTAGGAAATAATAGTTGTAGCTTTCACACAGGGATGTTGTGAGGATTAGTGGAGTTAAAACGGGCAAAATGCTAGTAACTGTGTCTGCGTGGTAGGAAGAGCTCAATTGTTAAACTCTTACTGCTATCATTTGTGTACAGTGTACGTGTGAGAAAAATAATTTGAAAAGTGAGACCCCTGCCCTCTAGGGCCTGTGAGGTGACATCACAGCAGGGCCCAGTGGGGAACTGAGGGGCTGCTGTACTCAGCCCTCTGGTTCTGGGGTCGGCTCCATGGCCTGAGAAGGGATCAGGACAGGCAACTTGCCTGGATGCAGTAAGCAGGGCTCTCCCAGGCTGCACAAGGAAAGAGCCTCCAATCCTGCCTGTCTTGGGGAAGGGGAAAGAAATTATCCAAGGGAAAGTTAAGAGAACCAAGGGAGGTTGTAGTACCTGTTATGGGCTGAATGTGTTCCCCAAAATGCACGTGTTGAAGCTCTAATCCCCAGCACCTCTGAATGTTACAGTTTGGGAGACAGGGTCTTTAAGAGGGAATTTAGTTAAATGAGGTCATTGGGGTGGGCCTTAATCCAACATGACTGATATTCTCAAAAGAAGAGGAGATGAGGACACAGACACACACACAGTAAGATCATATGTTAAGACACAGAGAGAAAATGGCCCTCTACAATCCAATGAGAGAGACCTCAGTAGAAACTAACCCTGCTGACACCTTGATCTTGGACTACAGCCTCCCTAACCACAAGGAAGTAAATGTCTGTAGTTTTAGCTGCACAGCAGGCAGGTCTTTGTCATGGAAGCCCTAGGAAAGGAATATAGGACCCAGTAAGCAGCAAATGTGGAACTTCTTAAAGAGGAAGAGGTCACAGAGAAATGGGTGGTAAGATTCAGGTCACAGGGGAGGGAGGTGCATGGGGGAACAGAGGACACAGTGAGGAGCACCCTTAGGTAGAACCATGGCTGAACATTCCCAGGACACACTGCACCACTGGCCATCTCAAGGGAGCACCATTACAGACTTCATCTCCTCACAGTGGTGAAGAGAGAGGGCTGGGCTTGGAGTCACATAACCCTGTTAGGGTGCCTCTGAGCTCAGTCTGTGGCCTTGGGAATGTTGCTTGACCCTAGGGCCTCAGCACTGGTAAGGATTTAAATAATGATTCTTCTCTGCTTTGTCCATTGAAATATCAAAATGTAAGTAATTGTAGTGGTGGTTGAATCATCCTGTGGTTCAGTGCCTCTGGTAGCCAGCTGCAGATCCACAGAGAAAGTGCTCAGCTCCCTGATTTTCTTCTCTCAGTCAAGGCCTAATCCTTGGCCTTTCTTGGCAGCCCTTGTCATTGTCTGGAATCCCTGGAAGTGCAGGGGCAGGCCATGGCTCAATGGGCAGGGAAAGAGGACTTTAATCCAAAGCAATGCTCACCTGGTAGTCCCCCCAACAGTAGATTCATCAGCAGGAAAGGACCAGGAAAGTGGGGCCAGGAGGCTGGGATGGGCATTCTGGAGCCTTAGGAGCCTGCTCCGTCCAAACTTCTGTACTGGGAAGATCGCAGACTCTGCTCTGAGGAGAGAAGACAAGCCTTGCCTCCCTCGGTTCAAGAGGAAGTGGCTGTGATGGAGTGAGGCAGTAACCTGCTTCTGGGTTGTGAAATAGAAAAAAGGCACAGCAAGCAGCTACAACGCAAGCAGTTACTCACGCTCCATTTCAGGAGAATCAGACAGGCTTAGCAGAGAGAATACCTCCTTCCCACTTGGGGTCTGACTTCCTTCCACATGGCTCCTCACCCCATCTTTATGTCTTCTTGGTGATTTGCCATTTGGTGCTCTTCAGCCAAGAAGGACCTGTGGTTATGAAATCTTTCCTAAACTCTCCATCTCAAGACCCCAGGATGTGGTTGGCTTGTGGTCTCACTCTGCACCAGCCTCAACCACATGCTACTCATTTGGAGACAGGAGGAGGGATCACAGGACCTGCTCAGTGTTGGAGAGGAATCAGATCTGCTCTTGAAATGGTTCCCTATTCCAAACTTTTATCAATATAACTGGCAAAACTTTGCCCAAGTTTAGTTTCGTGTGGACCTTAGCACTTTCATGTGCCTGCACCCAGAAGAAGGAATTACTTCCTGACTTCTTCCAGGAAAGGAAGTGGGCTTAGGGTAATAAGGATCTGTTTTGTGGGGTGAGGTGGGGATTATGGGTTATGGAGAGGGTATAGGCTTATTATGGGGGAGAATATGGAGGGCAGATTCCTGGGGCAGTCACATCAATTTCAATACTCTTTGCTCTGTACACAGAACACCTATTCCATTCATCACTGTGTTCAGATGGGAACTGAGGAGGGTGGGAGAATAAATACCCTGACTAAGGGTGTGCTAAGGAGTTGGTGAAGTTGCTGGGCCTTCCTAGGTTCAGTTTTGCCTTCTAACCTTGGGATAAGTCTCACTGCCATGTTTTAGTGGACTTCAAAGGAGGTAATGACTACACATGCCTGAGACTCAGTAGGTCATTATTGATACTCATGGTGCCAGGTGAAGAGAGGAACTAAAAATATTGCTTTTATATGTATTCCTACTGCATGCTGAGTTTCCCACCAGTGGCCTTCTCCCAGCTTCCCAGGACTTCTGGGACCCAGCTTATATGGTGTACTTAGACTACCCCTGCCACTCTGAGATCAATTGCTCCCTCTGGATCCTCTTCACCCTGCCTCTTGTTCATCTGTAGATGAATTCCTTTTCTTACAATCTCCAGCTGTGTGACTTTCAACAAGACACTTGAATTCTCTAAGCCCTAATTTAAATATGTGTACATGTATGTTATAACATGCACCTTGTAGTGATATGGTAAGAGTAATATAAACCATACACAAGGCCTGATTCATATTTAATTGTAACCAAAAATTGTGGCTATAATTATATTTGTGTACAGGAAGAGTTCACTGTTTTCCTGATATGCTTGTGCTTTAGAAAAATTACCTTGTTAGGAGAAATGGTTTTCTCCTCCTTCATCTATGACTAAGAAAGACTTGTCTGGAAATCTCTCTTTCCCAGGCTGGGTTTACGGTCCTTCACCTATCACAAGTAATTGTCAAATGAAAATTTAAACGTCATTACCTTTCCATCCAAATTTCTTTTTCAATGTGGCAGATGCAGAGAGGGTGAAATCATCACCTCCTGTTCCACACCCACAGAAGTGAATATAAAAATAATAAAATCATGGTAATCGATGTCAAATTACGCTTTAAAACAAGAAACTAGTCTCTATATGACATGAAGAGTAGTAGCAGCTATTGTTTATTGCAGATGTCCTGTGCTCCAGTTACTGTAATAAGCATTTCATGTCAGTTACCTCATTAATTCCTCACTCTGACCCCATGAGATTAGCACTACCATTAACTTTCTTTTACCGGTGAGGAAACTTGAGGCACATAGGCAATAATAAATTTGCTCAACATCACCCAGCTTTTAGAATTAGAACACAGGTTGTCATACTCCATGGCCTTCACTGTTAATGGTTGTACTATGACACTTCTCATAAGAAGGGAGAGACATCTCTCAGGAAGGAAGCAGAGAAGAAGCCATAATCTCAATTAGGAGCAGCCTCCACAGCAATGTTGGGATAGGTGCCATGTTCCACAAAGTGCTGACAACACATGATCACTCAGGGTATTATTCCTGGAAAGATGACAGTGAAAGGAGTAATCACTAAACAAGTGGTCAAGAGTGGCATCATGAAAGATAAATGATAAATTCAAGAACAATAACTCAAAAACAAAAACAGCAATGAGACTAATATCTCAGAAAATAATATGAAGAGGTTTTTAACATTAGCATATTTAGTAACCATATAGAGATAACAAAAGGAATGTAAATTCATAAAACAACGTCAGTCATGTATGAAACAAGAATAGATAGGCATGAAGTAACAACAGGTATCTGAGAAAAGTAACAAAACAGAGAATTTTGAAAAAATATAATTAGTGCTAAGTTGTTTAAAAAATAAATAGGTTGATGAGTTAATCCGTTCTTGCTATAATTATTTTAATAAAATACCTGAGACTGGATAATTGATAAAGAAAAGAGGTTTAATTGGCTCATGGTTCCAGAGGCTTTACAGGAAGCATAATAATGGTATCAGCTTCTTGGAGGTCTCTGGAAACTTACAAAAATGGCAGAAGGTGAAGGGGAAGTGGGCATATGGTATATGGCTAGAGCAGGAGGGAAAGAGAGAGTGAAGAGGTGCCACACACTTGTAAACAAACAGATATCATAAGAACTCAGTATCATGAGAACAAAACCAATAGGGAAATGTGACCCAAAGACCGAGTCACCTCCCACCAGGTGCTACCTCCAACATTTTCTCCTGCCCACTTTCAAATATTATGTCCTTATAACATTGCAAAATACAATCACTCCTGTTGCAGGCTTTCGCCTGGATATCTAGGCTTTTCCATATATTCTCTGACATCTAGGCAGAGGTTTCCAAGCCTCAACTCTAGTACTCTGCATATCTGCAGGCTTAACACCACATGGAGCCACCAGGGCTCATGGTTGGCACTCTCTGAAGCCACAGCCCAAGATATACTGGAGCCCCTTTGAGCCAAGGCTGGAGCTGGAGTGAATAGGATGCAGTGAGCCATGTCCCAAGGCTGCACAGGGCAGCGGGTCCTAGGCAAGGCCCTAAAAACCATTCTTCTGTTCTAAGCCCCTGTGCCTGTAATGAGAGGGTCTCTGAAATGCCTTTAAAGCCTTTTCCCATTGTTTTGGATATTAGCATTAGGCTTCTTTTTACTTATGCTATTTTCACAGCCTGCTTGAATTCCTCTCCTGAAAATGGGCTTTTCTTTTCTACCACATGGCCAGGCTGCAAATTTTCCAAACTTTTATGCTTTGCTTCCCTTTTAAATATAAGTTCGAGTTTCAAGTCATTTCTGTGCTTACATGTATGAATTAGGCTGTTAGAAGCAGCCAGCTCACTTTTGGAATGCTTTGCTGCTTAGAAAGTTTCTTTCAACAGATACTGTAAATTGTCACTTTCAACTTCAATGTTTCATGGACTCACAGTTCCACATGCTTAACAGAAAGCATGACTGGGAGGCCTCAGGAAACTTACAATCATGGTGGAAGGAGAAAAGGAAGCAGGGAGTTTCTCCATATGGTGGCAGGAGAGAGACAGAGAGAGAGAGCGAAGGGGAAAATGCCACACACTTCAAAAAACCAGATCTCTTGAGAATGCACTGAGATCTCACGAGAACCCACTATCACCACTATCACAAGAACAGCAACGGGGAAGTCTGACCCCATGATTCAATTACCTCCTACCAGGCTCCTCCCACAACACACGCAGATTATAATTCCAGATGAGATTTGGGTGGGAACACAGAGACAAACCATATCATTCCATATCAGAAATATATAAGAAAAGGGCAAGCACTCTTCCAACTACTCTTGATACATTATTATAAAGAAACAACACTTGAACTCTCAATGTTTCTAATAGTTTGAATTGCAGTGCACAAATAAATATTTATTTCATTATATTTTCATTGTCCTCTGCATTTCTAACTGGGAGTGTGAATTTCTAACATTTTGACAGAAAATGGTAAAGGTCACAGAATGATCATTGTTTTTCTGATTGGATATGGAGACTACTTTCCTGGGTTTCAGGTTGCACAGTCATTTTTGCAATCCTGCACCTACGTGAAAAGTGAGGGGTGCCTGTATTCAGCATAATACTTATGGAAATAACGGCTAAAAATTAATTAGGATTAGAGAAATCGGAATGCCGGGATAGAGAAAAGAAATGATATTTTCTACAGGGTCGTTTACATGAGGTGCCTTTAATAAAGTGACATTGAGCAGAGACTTGAAGGAGGGAGAGTGGGAGCCATGCATCTGTGTTGGGAAAGAAGCAGAGAAGTGATATGATGTGACTTTTCCAAAGAACCGCTGTGGCTGAAAAATGAAAGCCAGAGGAGTGGTCCCCAAAGAGATGATGCTAGCTGGCACAGGGACTGGTGGTGGAGATGAGAAGTGTGTAAATTAGGAATGTAACAAAGAGGTGTCCAGCAGTAGGCTTGGACTGGAGCTGAAAAGCAATTTTTAAATTTCAGGAATTTTGCAATCTGGTTGTTTAACTGTTGGTAGTTTGAAACTGGCCATGTTGGGAGCTATTGCACTACAGAAATTGGCAAGCACTACAGAACAGGTTTTGGTTTTTCCCTTTCATGAAGTCCGTTGTTAAACATTTACCATCTCACATAAGTGGACATAAGCATTTTGGGGCAGAGCTGAATACGAGGTGTAAAGGGAAGTCAAGGAGGACTCCTCGATGTTGGACTGTGGCAGCATTTCTACCATGAGCAGCAGGGCTGGGAAGACTGCAGGATGCTAGAAGAAATACTGTCCCCATCACAGAGAGAGAAGAGAGAACTTCTTTCTCTTTGGGTGTGAGGGGAAGGACGCTTGGACAAAGAGAAAGGAGAATCATTTTTTTCTTTCTTAAAAATAGTATAAGGATTCATGTGTATTCAGGAGGCAACAGAGAACCTCAACAAGGCTGGGGAGTTGGAGTGGGCAGGAATCCGGAAGATGGGATAACTCTTGAGAGCCTGGAAAGAGTCTATGGTTTATGGCCAGTCCAAAGGTGATGGATAGGAGGAGTCCTGGTGTGTTTAGATTGAGCGTGTTTCTCACATTTTAGCAGGTGCCATGAGTCAGTGCGCAGAGCCCAATCCCATGGCCCCTGCTCAGGTCTCCATTAATGGAGACCCTGCTCTGGGGCATCATGGTCTTGTGAAGGAGCAACAGGAGCCTGTGGGCAGGCAGACGTCCTGGGATTGGAGGCGTTTGGAGCTGAGTCTAGAGAAGGTTCTTGCTGGCTCCTTCTCTCAGGCTGAGCCTCTCAAGAAAGGAAAAAGGCAGCAGAAACTGAGGGTCCCACATAGCAGGGGAGGAAGGAAGGAGCTGTGAGAAAACACATCCACATTTAGTTATCTGCTCATCATTCAAGAAATGTTTCCTGAGAGCCTGATATGTCCCTGGTGCTGGTATCCTCTTGGGACGCCTGTTGTGGGTGGACAGGCAGGCCTGAGATAGGACTCTGCCAGCTTAGCCCTCCTCCCAAGTCCTGATGCTCCCTCCTCCCTCCCTTCCACTCAGGCACACAGAGGGTCAGAGCAAGAGCAGCCCTCAGAGCAACCCATCAGGGCTTTTTCAACATTACTCTACAGTAGAGAGTCCTTTGACCCCCTGGAGTCCCAGCAGTGGCCTGGAAGGGACCACCCACTCAGTTGTCCCTCGCTTAGACCCCTCTGTCCACCTCCTCCATGGGGCTCCTAGGGCACTGGGGATACCTTTGAACCCCCTTGAGCATCCCACCTCCTGTAACACCCTTGAGACATCTCACCTCCTGGACACCTCCTGGGGTTAGGAGCCCCATACAGTGTTCCCTGAGACTCCTGAGTATCCTGAGGGAGCCCTGTCACCTTCTGTAAACTTCACTGACCCTGAAGCTGCATGGCAAGTGAGCTGGGCCCTCCTGCTGGCCTGGCCCGTCTTGGCAGCCCTTGGTCAGTCCTCCCTCTCCCACACTTACAGTCAGGCCTTCTGTTTCCAGCAGATGTAGACGGCAGAGACACCAACCACCAGTAGCACCTTGGGGCCCAGGAGGAGAGCTATGAGGAGTGGAGCAGTAGGAGCCAGTGCCAGGCCTGGAAATCAGGGAAGAGGAGGAGCCATGAGAGGGGCCACCTGGGAGCTCATCTCAGGGGCCTCCACTTACCCCATCTGAGGCTACCTGGGCCCAAAATGCTCTGAAGCTTTTGAACTTGCATCCTGCTCTGGCTTCCCAGACTCTAGCCGAAAGCAAAGGCCAGGGAAAGTGGCTCCTCATTCTCACTCACCGTGTCCCAGGCTGTCAGCTTATCCTCCTGGAGGGAAAAGGTGGAGAGAGTGTGTACTCAGGTGTTCATATGTATGGAAACTGGGTTCCTCACTTGATCCTCACAAGCCTGTGGGGCAGGGATTATTATTCCATTCTAATGGGGAAACTGAGGCCAGAGAGTTTAGGGAGTGCCAGGAGATTAGTGGGATCCAAACCTAGGGGAGCCCATCATTATGTCCCCAAGGGTGACTCCTGAGTCCAAAACAAGTCCAACACCCCAGGGTCATAAGAATGATTAGGAAAGGGTGGGAAGGTGGTGTGAGGATGGATTCATAGTGACAGAGTTGCACGCTGCCCTTCTTAGCCTCAGCGGTATGGGGATGACTCCATATTCTCATGATCTCAGGGAGCCCTCCAGGGACAAGACCCAATGAAACCTGCTGGCTGGAAAATTCCCTGGTGAGTCAGGGAATGGGTGTCATGCTTGGGAGGGCCTCAGACATCATCTATCCCACCTCAACTCCAGTGCAGATGTCATCTGAAATCTTTCTGTTGGACACAGAGAATCAGATCTACAGAAGCACATGTTTGGACTGTCTGCATTTTTTAAGTAAAGGGATTTGGATGTTAAAAGCAACAAATAAAGGTATTGATTTTTTTATATATATAAAAAAATGGTGCTGGTGGGTCCTTAAGCAAGAAATGGAGACCTCAGCAACTGTGACTGCTGGAGTGTTATAGGCCGGCAGTTCTCAGCTGGGGCTTTCTCTCCCTTAAGGAGAGTTGCATTGCCCAAGTTTACTCCTTCTAGAGGGCAGCGCACATGAGAGATAGACTGCATTGGGAATATGAAGAGCCAGCCCCTCCCCTCAATTTAAAAGAACTCTACAGGACCCTCCAGCCTTTGGCCTCTCTGCAGGAGCAGCTCCGTGTTTGTCCTGCCTGCACTGTGGCTCAGCACCTCCCTCCTCCTACACTCCTGCCTCCTCATTCCCTGAGGCATGTTGACCCTGACAGCATTCTAGGATGCTTCCTGCATTCCTTTATCCATCCCCAGTTGGCCTCTCAGAGAAACTGACCTTGGGAAGTGGTTTGGAAAGCAGACTGTAAAATGTAAGTGTGTGTGCAATTTGATTACTCATCAGCTGGTAATGAGGACCCCAAGGCTGGTGGTGAGTGGAGCTGGAGAAGCCCTGACTTGCTGTTGTGTTGCAATTGATAACATTTTCACTGGCAGTAAACTGGGATAGTGTAACCACGGGAAGGAAATTCCTTGCCATCAGCCTTTTGAAAACAGATTGGGAAATGGTAGTTATAAGAACTAAGGTGTCAGCTGTTGCTGGGCATCAATCCTTGTGAGAAAGACAATGAGAAGGTCAGAGTGATTCATCATCAGTTAAGGTTCAGTGCTGAAGCCAGAGGACTTCTTGGCAGCACTGTAGATTCTTATTTTTTGGAGCCACAGGGCAGAAGGAATAGAGGATCGGGTCCTGGGCATCACAGAAGAGTAGCAGAATCACAGAGGAGGATGAATCTCAGTTTCAATGGCTGCTATGCTGGGGTAGGGCCCTGATGGGGAAGTTGTGGGACCCTGAGATGTGGGAGGAGACATTTGGGTCAAAGTACTCAAAGATTGTCAGTTAACTTAGGAGTTGCTGGGGACAATTGCAGTAGCATAGCTACTTGTCTCTATAAATATCCTCCCCAAGTCAAAAGAAGAAACAACAAAGGAAAAGTAAACTCTACACAATCCAGGCTCTAAATATTACTTGAAGAGAGAAGGCCAAACTGCAAACTGACTGTGAGTCAAAAGGGAACACTCACCTAACCCTAGTGCACAGTCTCTCACTAGGCTTCCACGCCACTGATGCAGCACGTCACAGAAGGCATCCTGCAGTTTGCCTGCCAGCCTAGACAACCTAAAATGCATTTCCAGACTTAGCATATGAGCCAGGATGCTATGTCAGACACACTGAAAGCACCCAAAAATGGCAGCCCTGGTCTGAGTGCCAGTGGGTGGATCAAAGTCTAAGAAAAGATTCAACCTTGTCCAGATGGTACAGAATCATCTCATCCTGTGCCTCCTTAAGAAGTACAACTGTGAACCTGAGAAATATCATGAGGAGCAGGCATAGGAGAACTTCCAAGGTGGAAGAGCAAGGTTAAGAACCTGAGGACTGAGGAACAGCCCAGCAGTCAGACACCGGGGACTCTACCCCCAGATACCAGCCCCCAGCTATGGAAAGTCATGAAGGGAGGACACAGAAAAGAGGAAGTCTCAAGTCAATAAATATAAACCCCACTTCAAGAAACTGCAAAAAGTAGGGCAAAGTAAACCCAAAGCACGCAGGTGATAGTAATTAAAAAAAAAAAAAGAAAGAAAGAGAAGAGAGCAGATAATTAATGAAACTGAAAAAACTGAAAACACAAAAACAATACAAAAACCCACTGAAACAGAGTGGATCTTTTGAATACACCAACAAAATGGGAAAAAACTCTAGCATGACTGATGAAAAAGAAAAGAGAAATGACACATTTTCAGTATCAGGATGAGATGTGGGATACCATTGCAGACCCTGCAGACACCAAAAGGGTTATAAGAGGATATTGTGAACAATTCTACACACAGAAATGTGACAACTTAGATAAAACAGGACCAAAAATTATGCAAAACACAACTTTCCAGGACTCACTGAATAGGAAACGAAAAATGTGAATACCCCTAAACTATTAACAACATTGTATCTATGATTATAAAATGTCCAAAAATATTCCCGAGGCCCAGATCTTTCACAGGAAAACACAAACATTTAAAGGGAAACTAAAACCAAATTTAATACACAGGGAAACGGATCTAAAAAATTTTGGTAAAATTTGAATGCATGCTCCATTTTAGATAACATGCGGAAATTATTTTAATAACTTTATGAAACAGTAATTTAAATGCTTAAAATTTAATTAGACAATGACATTGGTTTTGTGAAAAATGTCCTTGATCACATGATCACTCAATGTGCAACTGCAGGTGCGTGCGTGAGCAAGTTTTCAGCGGACGTGACTATGAACCTTCCACACATCTCTGATGATTGGGGACATTGTTTGTCTTCTATGTCCTCTCTTTACTCTTCCAGCAGGCAGGGACATGAACAAATCAGTGACTCAGCACTGACCCAGGAGATGATGCAAACATCACAGGGTGTTTTGGAAGGAACCTGAGTCCTTATTCTTATTTTCTGGCGCCTCAGGGCAGAAAGAATAGAAGATTGGGCCCCGGCCGTCATTGGAAGAGTAGCAGAATCACAAAGGAGGATGAATCTCAGCTTCAGTGGCTTCTATGCTGGGATAGGGCCCTGTTGGGGAAGCTGTGGGACCCTGAGATGTGGGAGGAGATATTTGGGTCAAAGCACGCAAAGATTGTCATTCGACTGGAGGAGAGGGACCCCTCCTGGTATTATATGAGAGGGAAATAAGACATATTTTGGTTATAGAGAGGGTAAACACTGGCCAAATTCGGGTCGCTGGGACAAAGCCCAGCAGAAGGGGAGAGTTTCTCTAATTAGCACAAATTCACATGATAGCCTGGTAGTGAGCCTGTCCTCAGGGACTAGATTTACCATCATTAGTTTGGATCAATAACCTGATGTAATGGCCAGAAGTCTTCAACATCATCCCTCATTACTTCCTGAGTCCTGGTTTCCCCTTTGGTAAAACTCCAAAGTCACTGGGTGTTTGAAGCAGGAAAGGAGATCAGAGATGAACAGGAATTTGCACATGGTCCATGCGCAGAGTGGCTGGGATTATTGTTGGTCAAATATCACCATCGGAACACAGAAGAGGCCTGTGCTGTGACCAGGTCACCTGGGGGCCTGCTCCAGGCCTCAACGTCACTTGTCTTTCTCCAGCAGATGCCGGAGACTGCTGGGTGAGGTCACAGATGCGGATGGAAAAGTTTAGAATAGAACAGAGACAAGGTAGAGGTTACAAAGTGTGAAGGGGAAGGTGGTGCACTGATGAGACATGCAGAAGAAGGCGAGACACAGGACTTCATAGACAAATGCATCGTGTCCCTCTCTCCTTTTTCCTTTAATGTATATTTACGCTGAAAGATCGATTAAGTTGTGCATCAAACTCTTGACGCAGTTTCTCCTTGTAGATGGGTTTAACGGTGTTTGCAAATTGCCGATTGCTACCTTGAACCTTCTAAGTAGTGGTGACCTGTGGAGTGTAGGATTTGGGGGCATGAAGCTGACCTTAAAATTTTACTTTATATTTATAGACTTCTAGCTTATTTTATGACAAGCATGAATATTGCTTTTAACTTTAAAGAAAAAGACAAAATTTAAAAATGGGAAGTAACCGCATCATGGGTGACATGTGAGCCCTGCTCCTTCTGGTGCACTGATATCTCCAGGGTATGGCTTTTGCTGACCACTTGCTGCCCATCATGCTCCACCTGGCAGGTGAGCACCACACCATCCCTGTGGGCACAGGTGTTCACCAGGAGCCAGCTCGTCCAGTTGTAGGTACCATCCTTGTTCTCTGTGAGGGTTGAAGCTGTTTCTGTCTGAGACACATTTCCATTCTCCAACCAGGTCAGCAGGAGCCTCGGGGGGTAGAAGTTGCTCACCTGGCAGGTGACGTTCGCCTGGTTCTCTGCCCTCATGGGCTGTTGAGTAACCTCCAAGGTGGGTGGAACTGAAACAGCACAGGGCAGAAGCTGTGACCTTGTGGCACAGACAGATCACAGGGAGGGCTGCATAATGTAGCTCCCACCACCACGGCGAGGGCCTCACCAGGACAGTGCTAGGCAGGCAGCACATGCTCAGACATTGAGGGTGCTCTTTGTATATGAATGAAATTACTAAGCACAGTGCCTGGCACACAGCAGGTGCTGAAGGACTGATAGTTCCTACTAGGCTAAGAATGAGTGAAATCTACAAGCACCACACCTGGCATACAGTTGGAAGGTAAGAACTGTAGCAAAATCAGTGAAATCACCAAGCACATATTGATTTGGCTCCTAGTAGGTGCTCACTAATTGTAGTTGCTCTTGGTGAAATAAATGAAACTCTCTAGCATAGAGTTTGGCACATGGTTGCTGGCTCCCTGACAGCTGCCATTTAAATGATGGCAAGTGACCAGCACACCTAGGTGCATGGCAGGTGGGCAGCATCGTCAGGGATTCGTATTCCGGGCCATTCAAGCTCTAGAGCAATAGCCTGGGGAGTGAGGAGTGGGCTTGGCAGCCAAGTGTGGGCTTGGGCTGGGTTTGAGGGTCCTCTACCTCGGATGGCCTCAGACTAGTTGGCAGTCCCACAAAGAAGGTCCCCCTGCAAGGTGACATGGGCCATCTCACAGATGACTTGAGAGAGAATGTCCTTGGGGATCAGCACCACCCTGGCTGTGCTGCGGATGCTGTAGGACACGCACTCTCCTGCAGCATCCACGTTGGTCTGGAAATCTGAGAGCTCATTCTCATTTTTGAACCATTTCAGGGTGATGTCTCTGGGGGAGAAGCCGTGGGACTTGCAGGTGAAGCTCACTGTGTGCCCAGCTGTGGGCCTCGCTGTGGGGCCCGATACCACGGGGGCAGAGGGTTTGGCTGCAAAAGGAGCATCGATAAACAGGAGACATGACTGAGATGACCATCACTAATGATAAGCGTGTGACACAGTTAAGAACCTTCTGAGACGTTAGTTTTTAATCTTTCTAATAATGTCAGAAAGGCAGTCTCCTTTTCTCAATTTACAGCTCAGGCCACAAGAGCTCTGAGAGGTGAGAACCAGCCCATGGTCAGACAATGAGTAGGGGCAGGTCCCACAGGGAAGTCCAGGCCTGAGTTCACAGTCCTCTCCACACAGGGTGACTTCCACCAGTCTGGGCATAGGAGCAAAATTACTGACTGGGCTCCCTCCTTGTTAATAACTGGTCCTAGCTGGCTTTCCCCAGAGAGCTCACCAACCTCAGAGAGGACGTTTATAGAAGCCAATACAGGGATCAATGGCAAAGTGGCACCACCGTGAGAGCTGCAACCAGGCTGCTCAGCCCAGGAGAGGGGTGGCCTGGCACATCCAGCTCCTCATCTGCAAAACAGGAGGACGGCATTTCTACTTCCTGGAATGTCGCCAGGATTAAATGGGGCGATGGAAGCAGTTTTGCTCTGGATCAAACACAGAAGATGCTTCTCAAAATTAAAGATGGATCTATCTTTGACTGCTGAGCCCCTGTCCGTCCGCCGCCACCACCCACTCCGGACACAGAACATCCAGTCATGGATAAAAATGAGCTGGTTCAGAAGGCCAAACTGGCCGAGCAGGCTGAGCGATATGATGGCATGGCAGCCTGCATGAAGTCTGTAACTGAGCAAGGAGCTGAATTATCCAACGAGGAGAGGAATCTTCTCTCAGTTGCTTATAAAAATGTTGTAGGAGCCTGTAGGTCATCTTGGAGGGTCGTTTCAAGTATTGAACAAAAGACGGAAGGTGCTGAGAAAAAACAGCAGATGGCTCGAGAATACAGAGAGAAAATTGAAACGGAGCTAAGAGATATCTGCAATGATGTACTGTCTCTTTTGGAAAAGTTCTTGATCCCCAATGCTTCACAAGCAGAAAGCAACGTCTTCTATTTGAAAATGAAAGGAGATTACTATCGTTACTTGGCTGAGGTTGCCGCTGGTGATGACAAGAAAGGGATTGTGGATCAGTCACAACAAGCATACCAAGAAGCTTTTGAAATCAGCAAAAAGGAAATGCAACCAACACATCCTATCAGACTGGGTCTGGCCCTTAACTTCTCTGTGTTCTATTAGGAGATTCTGAACTCCCCAGAGAAAGCCTGCTCTCTTGCAAAGACAGCTTTTGATGAAGCCATTGCTGAACTTGATACATTAAGTGAAAAGTCATACAAAGACAGCATGCTAATAATGCAATTACTGAGAGACAACTTGACATTGTGGACATCGGATACCCAAGGAGACGAAGCTGAAGCAGGAGAAGGAGGGGAAAATTAACCGGCCTTCCAACTTTTGTCTGCCTCATTCTAAAATTTACACAGTAGACCATTTGTCATCCATGCTGTCCCACAAATAGTTTTTTGTTTACGATTTATGACAGGTTTATGTTGCTTCTATTTGAATTTCTATATTTCCCATGTGGTTTTTATGTTTAATATTAGGGGAGTAGAGCCAGTTAACATTTAGGGAGTTATCTGTTTTCATCTTGAGGTGGCCAATATGGGGTGGAATTTTTATACAAGTTATAAATGTTTGGCATAGTACTTTTGGTACATTGTGGCTTCACAAGGGCCAGTGTAAAACCGCTTCCATGTCTAAGCAAAGAAAACTGCCTACATATTGGTTTGTCCTGGTGGGGAATAAAAGGGATCATTGGTTCCAGTCACAGATGTAGTAATTGTGGGTACTTTAAGGTCTGGAGCACTTAGAAGGCTGTGGTAGAAACACACTCCATGGACACCACAGCTTAAACCATGTGTATCTGTGGAACACTCAGTCTCAATGTGCACACCTTTGACTACAGCTGCAGACGTGTTCCTTTAGACAAAGTTGTGACCCATTTTACTCTGGATAAGGGCAGAAATGGTTCACATTCCATTATTTGTAAAGTTACCTGCTGTTAGCTTTCATTATTTTTGCTACACTTATTTTATTTGTATTTAAATGTTTTAGGCAACCTAAGAACAAATGTAAAAGTAAAGATGCAGTAAAAATGAATTGCTTGGTATTCATTACTTCATGTATATCAAGCACAGCAGTAAAACAAAAACCCATGTATTTAACTTTTTTTTAGGTTTTTTGCTTTCGTGATTTTTTTTTTTTTTTTTGATACTTGCCTAACATGCATGTGCTGTAAAAATAGTTAACAGGGAAATAACTTGAGATGATGGCTAGCTTTGTTTAATGTCTTATGAAATTTTCATGAACAATCCAAGAATAATTGTTAAGAACACGTGTATTAAATTCATGTAAGTGGAATAAAAGTTTTATGAATGGACTTTTCAACTACTTTCTGTACTAGCTTTTCATGTAAATTAGTCTTTTGGTTCTGAAACTTCTCTAAAGGAAATTGTACATTTTTTGAAATTTATTCCTTATTCCCTCTTGGCAGCTAATGGGCTTTTACCAAGTTTAAACACGAAATTTATCATAACAAAAATACTAATATAACTACTGTTTCCATGTCCCATGATCCCCTCTCTTCCTCTCCACCCTGAAAAAAATGAGTTCCTATTTTTTCTGAGAGAGGGAGAGATTGATTGGAATTCCATTTAAAATTTTGGTATATGGCATTTTCTAACTTAGGAAGCCACAATGTTCTTGGCCCATCATGACACTGGGTAGCATTAACTCTAAGTTTTGTGCTTCCAAATCACTTTTTGTTGTTTAAGAATTTCTTGATACTCTTACAGCCTGCCTTCGATTTTGATCCTTTATTCTATTTGTCAGGTGCACAAGATTACCTTCCTTTTTTAGCCTTCTGTCTTGTCACCAACCATTCCTACTTGGTGGTCATGTACTTGGGAAAAGGCCGCATGATCTTTCTGGCTCCACTCAATGTCTAAGGCACCCTGCTTCCTTTGCTTGCACCCCACAGACTATTTCCCTCATCCTATTTACTGCAGCAAATCTCTCCTTAGTTGATGAGATTGTGTTTATCTCCCTTTAAAACCCTACCTATCCTGAATGGTCTGTCATTGTCTGCCTTTAAAATCCTTCCTCTTTCTTCTTCCTCTCTTCTCTAAATAATGATGGGGCTAAGTTATACCCAAAGCTCACTTTAACAAAATATTTCCTCAGTACTTTGCAGAAAACACCAAACAAAAATGCCATTTTAAAAGAGGTGTATTTTTTCTTTTAGAATGTAAGCTCCTCAAGAGCAGGGACAATGTTTTCTGTATGTTCTATTGTGCCGAGTACACTGTAAATGCTCAATAAATATTGATGATGGGAGGCAGTGAGTCTTGATGATAAGGGTGAGAAACTGAAATCCTAAACACTGTTTTGTTGCTTGTTTTATTATGACCTCAGATTAAATTGGGAAATATTGGCCCTTTTGAATAATTGTCCCAAAAATTACATTCAAATAAAAGTGCAATGGAGAAAAAAAAAAAAATGGATCTATCTTTAACCCAGACTTTACAGATACATAGAGGCCTCTCTTTAGGTATTATACAAATATGAATCATTCCATATTTTTATTCTTTTCACAAATATTTCATTCTGTCACATGAAAGGCATTAATTAAGGATAAAGCTTTAGCGTAGAGCCCACGGTTTGTAAGAGCATTGGAATGACACCTGCTAAAGGTCAAGTCACAGTATGTTGCCGTAGACCTGGGTAACAATTGAAGCCAGGGTCCGTGGGATTTTGATCTCTCTCATCTGGAGTACTTTAATTAAATAACCAATGAGAACAGTTTGCAGTTTAGGATTTTTGACCAGCTAATGAACTGTTTCCAAAAACAACCTTTTGTGAAAAATCCCCTATAAAAAGCTTTTCCTGCGTTTCCATACAGGACACTATTCAGGGTTTTGCTGACTCAATAAAAATTGCACCTCTTTATTTTTCCAATAAATGCTCTTTCCTTTGGCCTTCCTAACCATCATTGTTGTTGTTGTTGTTGTTAGTAGCTCTAATCTGCTCAAGTCCTACATTTGAAAAGAGGAAATTTGTTTTTGGAATCTGTATCTTCAGTTAGATCAGGTTTGGGTCAAAACTAAGGATCACTGAGTACTAAGAAAGCCAAAGGTGATTAATTTTTTCATTGTTAATTAATTACAAGAGACAAAGACCTAGGCCACACCAACAGGCAGAAACCTATTCTGGGCCCTGAAATTGGAGAATCAGAACAATGAGGCAGTTTCTCCCTGTAGATGAGTTTTAAGGGTGTCTGCAAATTGCTAATTGTTACCTTGAACCTTCTGCCGCCGTCTCAGAAAGCACATATTACACATGTTTGCCTTTGCCAATATTAACTTGCTCCCTAATATGCGTGAAATATTTTGAGAGCACAGTAAAGAGGGTGTCACTTGAAGATGTCAAGTCTTTGAGAGACCAGCAAATGGGTGTCCCTAGAGGGCTGAGAGGCTGTCTTCAGTTCCCGTTTATTGAGGGCTTCTTGGCCGCCTGACGCTGGCTGCTCTCTCTGTACCTCTCAGCACTTTAATCCTCCCTCCATTTCTTAGAGGGGGTCCTCATGTGAGCCCTTGTATATGGCGAGACTCTGAGAGGATCTTTGCTGGCCAAGGACCAAAAGTAGATAGAAACCCCACCCTGGGAAGATGAGCGAGGGTAAATGCCAAGTGCATAGCCTGGCATGTAGTAGGTGCTTAATAAATAACCCCTGTGACTGTAATCATGAGGTTTGGTCATTACTGCTACTGGAGCTGCATAGCTGTTCTTCAGGCAACAGAACAAAGAGGAGCAGAAACACCAAGGAAAGGCTCAAACCCTACTCACTGCAGCTGCCAGAAAAACCCAAATGATAAAAGGAGCAGCAACCACCATGTTTGGTGAACTGGCTTTCAAGTAAGATCACAGGTGAAGCTGGAAGCGTTTTGGAAGAAGGAGAGAAAAGATACCTCAGTGACATCTGGGAGTGCTGAGGGAGGGAGGCTTCTGGGGCTGAGGAGTGAGGATTTGCTGGGACTCTAGCACCTGCTTAGATACAAACGTTTTCAAGACAGAAGGTTCCCCAGCACTGAGGCTGCATCTGAGCGAGGCTTTGTCCCAGTCTCCTATCTTGGGCCCTGAGGCCAGTAGCATGGGAGGGGTCCTGTCCAGGCTTCTGGGGCCTCCCAGAATGTTCCCAGCATGTCTGTGTTGAAGCACCCATGGCCCAAAAAGCTGTTCTCAAAGCCCCAGAACCTGGGGCATCACTTTTGCTAGGGGAATGTGTGTGAGAATCTTCTGGAGCCATTCAGAACTTTAGATGCCAGGCCCACGTTAGACCAATTAAACTGCCATTTTTAGGGGGATCCTGGGTCCAGCTTTGTTAACTTTTTTTTTTTTATAGTTTTCCCAGTGATTGTAATGAGCAACCAAGGTTGAAAGCCACTGGACCCCAACCCAAACCCCATTTATACTTGCGGCCTAGTGATGCCCTGACCTGTCTGAGGTCACACAGCTTCACCCTAACAAGCTCACATTTATTGAGCATTTACTATGTGCTTGTTGATGTCCTAAGCATTTAACACGATTTCACTTCTTCAGACTCTGCCCAGCCTGTGAGGTCAGCATTACCATCAAAGGGTGAGGACATCGAGGCCTATGGTGGCAAAGTGCCTTGTCCCAGGTGGCAGAGCCAGGAAGAGTCAGAGCCAGGAAGAGGCCCAGGCAGCTGGGATACTGCCCGTGCTCTCCTAACCATAGTTCTGCAGAAGCTCAGTAATAACCTGAACACCACCACCATGAGGGGCTCTGTGTACATCCTCTGCAATCCTCACAGAACCCGGAACGGGGCCATGATAATCAGCATCGCACCGATGGGGAAACCAAGGACTCAAGGGAAGGCAAGACTGGCTCAAGATCACATGATCTTGAAATAACACCTCACTTTGGGGGTGCCTACAGTGTGCTAGGTGATTTACAGAGAGAACCTTAAATCCTTTCCACTTTGCTAAAGGAGTCCATGATTGTCTCCATTCTACAGATGACGAAACTGAGGCTGAACAAAATGAAGGCATTGTCTCCTCATCCTCCATGTGTCCCAGTGGGCATTTCCTGTGTCCCAACAAGCAGTTACATCCATTAACAGAGCAAGTGTTTTAACTTCTTCAGCCCCAACACTGACTGCCACCTCAATTGTCCCTTTGAGATTCTAGACTTCATGCAATGTTAGGGAGAAGCCTCCCTCCTGGGTGCCCAGGCCTGCTTACCCTGCAGCCATAAACAAAAGACAGTGGGCTCCTGACAGCCGGAGGGGAGAACCTAAACTCTTGCTCACATGGGCGCCAAACACTCTCTAGGAAATGCCTCATCTCCTCATCCTTAGTCCTCAGCGCCATGAGCGGGCAGATATATGCTCTACTGGGCTGCAGGAGGCTTGACTCTGCTCAATGGATGCTGCTGAGTGAAGGAGAAACAGCAGAACATGGGGGGAGAATCCTAAATGCTTCACATGTGCTGAGACCTGTGCTTTAGGAACCGGCTTGGCATATCATGAGACACCTGCAGGACCTTTCTGATGGGAGTGTAAAGCCAGCCCCTCGACCCTACAGGGTTACTGTTTTGTTTTTAACACTTTTTGCTGTAGAACTGAACACTGCAAGAATTTAGAAAGAGAAGGTTGGAGCATTTCTCCACACTTGGAAAACCACAGCTGAGTGTTGCAAAGACAAGGGCTGTGAGTCAAACTGGGGGGTTAGAACCTTGGCTCCCTGACCTGCTCACAAGTCAGGTCTCCTCTCAAAGCCTCAGTGTCCTCATCTTTAAAGGAGGTAGCAAATGGCTCCTCCCTCATAGCACTGGTTGTAAGAAGACTCTGGCACAGCTGCTGCTTCCTGGCCTCCTTCCCCACCTCTCTCCTTTCTCATCTAGCTCATCATTTAGGCTGAGAGCATGGCAAAGAGGAGTGAGCACTTTACTAGGAGTTAGCAGATCTGAGTCACACCTGAGCCACCATTGGCTGTGACTGCCTGGGCTGGGGAGGCATCACCTGGAAACTTCAGTGTCTTTACCAATATTATCTGCACAATCAGGATAAAGTCACCTTCCATGTCTAAATTGAAGGGTTATGGAGAACTGATTTCAGTCATTACTGGGCAATGCACATTTTCATGTACACACATGTACATGAAAGCATCATGTTTTATGCTTTACATATACACATTTTTTTTTAAAAAACTGTTAGTAAAGCTATGTGTCTTCTGGAGGCTCTGTTTTTTGCCTTTCCAAATTCCAGAGGCTGCCCACATTCCTTTCTCACAGTTACATCTTCCCATCACTCTAACCTCTTGCTTGCATCCTCACATGTCCTCCTCTAAGAATTAATCTCCTTCCTCCTTCTTGTAAGGACCTTTCTTATATATTGTGTCCACCCTGATGCTAGAGCCAGATGTTAAAATCACTGTCTTAAAAGTGTTTGAAGTGGGGCCGGGCATGATGGCTCATGCCTTTAATCCTAGCACTTTGGGAGGCGAAGGCAGGTGGATCACCTGAGGTCAGGAGTTCGAGACCAGCCTGAACAACATGGAGAAACCCTGTCTCTACAAAATACAAAATTAGCCAGGCGTGGTGGCTTACGCCTGTAATCTCTGATTGCTACATCATCTAGTAGGGAAATTGGGCAATATTCTCAAATATGAAAGCACACTATCCTCTGACCTAGGAAAGTCACTTCCAGTGGGTGGCTCCTGCCTGAGCAGCGTGACACATGTACAAGGTCATCCACTGCATGATTGTTTTAGTAGCTAAGGTGGGAATAACTTACATATCCATCAACAGAAGACTGTAAAATAAATTTTGATATTTCCATAGATTAGAGTATTTTTCAGCTGTAAAAAACTGGAGCAGCTCTCTATGTTCTGATGTGGAATCTCGATATGGAGTGACAGGGCTTAAGTTTGGGAGAAGCTTTCCAATCACCAACGAACTTTAGTGTCTGAATGTGAGGTGCATTGTAAACCTTTGGGAAATGGGTGAAAAGAGAAATGCTGGTTCTCTGACCTGTGGTTCTGTTTGAGAAGCTTTTATTGAGCAACTATGATACACCAGGCTCTTCATGGAGACAGTGTCTAACACAGGGGAAGGAAGGAGACTGCCTCGATTCAGACATGGACTCTGGCTCCAATTCTGTCACTAACTGGCCCTGTGACCATGGACAAGGCCCCTGTCATGTCTTGGCTTCAGTCCCCCATCTGTAAAGGGGGTTGGGCTGGATGGTCTGAAGATCCCTCCTGTGCTGACATTCCAGAATTCAGGAGTTAGGAAGAGGCTCTTGAGCCTCTGGCAGGAAACCCCAAATAAGTATTGTTGCTGCCTTATATGGGGAACCCCTAAGTCACCCATTTGTGGGACCTCTTTCCTGAGGTGAGGGACATTCTGAGATGACGCAGCTCTGCTCAGAGCCCATGGTGACTGTGTGACTCAGTCCCCGAATCCCACAAGGATTTCCCAAATGGATCCACAGCAAATGCCAAACTTATTGGCATCTCCTCCCACCAGGCCATCAGATTCAACAGTGAGTGTGCCTCCCGGGAATCTTCCCCGTGGGGTGTTTCTGAAGATTAAATAAAGAAAAACACGATTTACACTCTCCATGCCCTGGATGGATTTCTCTTCATTAGAAGGGAAGAGAATGTAAGCTTGGTGGGGAAGAGCTTTAGGCTTTTTCATTCACTGCTGTTTGCACAGCATCCAGGGCAGAGCCTGGTGCACAGTGGTGTCTCAGTGAGTGCCTGCTGCATAAAGAGGAGACCCGGCCACCCTGAGGGGGAAGCCTTCTCTGGAGGCAGAAGGCAAGGTCCAGACCTGTGCCTGGGCAAGTCACTCATTCTGTCAGTTCCCTCATCTGTGGAACCAAAGGGCTGGGTCAGCTTTGCAAACACAAGAATGGTAGAGCCACAGACTAGGGATGCCGTCTTTTCCATCAAATATAAGCCGTGGACCCTCGAGCGACTACCATGACATCTCCAAGCCTCAACTCATGTGATCTGGAGAAGGGGTGACATCAGATCATGAAAATGAGCACCAACCACCACACCTGATTGTTGCTCCAAGAATGGATAATGTAATTATTGACTTAATGTCACACCAGGGGACGAAGGAGGCCCGCGGTGTACTCACCACGCACAGACAGCTCAGTGCCTGCTCCAGACTTCAACTCCACATCGGGGCTCCCTTTCCGGAACTTCACACAGTAGTAGGTGCCGGCATCTGCTGGGGTGATGTTACTGATGCGAATGGAAAAGTCCATGTTGTTTCTCTTTGTGGGGTCTAAAACAGTTGTTACCCGGGGGAAGTGGCCTTCTTTCTGATGGTAGATTACTTCCCGGCCTGGTCCAGCTCCTCTGAACCACTGGATGGGACCCACAGGGATCAGGGAGGTCACAGTGCAGTTCAGAGTGGCCGACTCTCCAGCTGCAACTGATACGGACTTCTTAGGCTGAATCACCTGCAGCTCCTCCTCACCCACCACTCCTGGAAAGGAGCACAAAGGAGTCATTTTTTCATCCTTACATGATCCTGTGTGTTTCCTCAAGTGTTTTTCAATGACTTTCATTGACTGGGTGCACACTAGGAGCAGGCCTTGAGCTCAGCCCACTACAGGTATTTTCTCATTTAACCCTCACAACTGGTCTGTAACATAAGACTGTAATATAAGCGAGGACACTGAGGCAGAGAGGTTCACTTTCCTTTTCCTTACTGTCTTTTGTTCTTTATGTTTGCTTTCTTTTCTTTTTTCTTATTTCTTTTCTTTCTTTCTTTCTTTTTTTTTTTTTTTTTTTTTTTTTTTTTTTGAGACAGGGTCTTGCTCTGTCTGCTGCCCAGGCTGCAGTGCAGTGGTGCAATCACAGCTCACTGTAGCTTCAACCACCCAGGCTCAAGTGATCCTTTCACCCTGGCCTCCCAAGTAGCTGGGTCCACAGGTGCATTCCACCATACCTGGCCAATTTTTATATTTTTCGTAGTGACACAGTTTTACTCTTTGCCCAGACTGGTCTCTAACTCTTGGGCTCAAGCAATCCATCTGCCTTGGCCTTCCAAACTGCTGGGATTACAGATGTGAGCCACCACGCCTGGTCAAGAGGTTCAATTTTAATGTAGAGCTTTGGGTTGAGGACCTGAGTAGAACTATTGAGCCCTCCTTGGAAGTGCCATGTTTTGCCAAATATGGCCTCCAACTGTGGCTACATGGAGTGTGGCACTTTTGTATCACTGGATTGGGTGGGGCCCTGTGACTTCTTTAGACCACTGAGTTTTGAGCAGAAGTGTTGGGTATAATTTGTGGGCTGTGTGTTTAACTACAAGAGCCTCTATGGATCAATTTCTCCCTTCCAGAGACTCACAAGGCTCTGATGGGGCCTGCTCCTTTGCCTGGATGTGTGAATGACCATTGCATGCAGAACTGCCAATACACACCGAATATGTAGCTTCCAGTGGAAATACAACATTGTTTTAAGCCCCTGGTAATTTTTCACCCATAGCACAATCACCTAAGTTATGTAAGTTTCCTAATGCTGATGTGACAAATTACCAAAACTTAGTGTCTTAAAAGAAATGTAACATTTTATAGTTCTGGAGGTTAGAAGTCCAAAATAGTGTTGCTGGGGTACAATTAAGAAGAAATGATGAAAGTCAAACACACAAAGATAGAGAATAAAACAGTGGTGACTGGGGGTGAACTTGTGGGAGGTGATGGGGAGATCAAAAGATACAAAATTGCGCTAAGTCTGACGAAGAAGTCCAGAGAATGAATGTGCAATCTGAGGACTCTAGTCAATAATGTTGTATTGAATTCAGTATTTTTGCTTAAAGGGCACATTTCAGGTGCTGTTGACATAGAACACATGCAGCATAACTATGGGAGATGATGGATGTGTCCCTTTGCTTAACTTTAATAATCATTTCACTATGCATATGTATATGTATATATGTATGTGTATGTATATGTATATGTGTATGTGTATGTGTATGTATATGTATATGAAAACATCATGTTTTACACCTTACATTTTGACAATTTTTAAAGCACTTTCAGCAGAGCTCTGTGTCTTCTGGAGGCTCTGTTTTTTGCCTTTCCAAATTCTAGAGTTTTCTCACATTCCTTTCTCACAGTTACATCTTCACACCGCTCTAACCTCTTGCTTGCATCTTCACATGCAAACATCCTGGAATACAAGGATGTTTCAATGTCCTTATCTAAGAATTACTTTCCTCCCTCCTTCTTGTAAGCACCCTTGTGATGTATTAGCTCCACCCTGATACTAGACCCAGATGTTAAAATCACTGTCTTAAAAATGCTGAGGTAAAGGAAACAATGGACCAAGAGTTAAAGGAATGTAAATATCTTAACAAAATGAGAACATAAAGAAAGATAAATTATAGGAAGAAATCAAACAGAAACTTAAGAATTGAAAGTATAATAACTAAAAGTTCACTAGAGGGGTCCCCCAATGGGTCTAAGCAGGTGGAAGAATAATCAGAAAACTGGAAGATGGAATAATTGAAATTATTGAGACTGAAGTATGGGTGGAAAACAGAATAAAGTCTAGAGCATAGAATCTAAGGGAACTGCGAGACATTATCAAATGTATCAACATACACCTTACTAGAGTTCCAGGGAGAAAAAAGAGAAAGAGAGAAAGGAATAGAAGATTATTTGAAGACACAGTGGTCAAAAATCTTCTCAAACTTGATAAAATACAGGAATCTACAAATTTAAGGCACAGAAGAAATGCAAGTTGAACTAAAAAATAAACTCAGAGATCCACACTAAGACACATTATAACCCACCTGTTGAAAACTAAAGTCAAAGAGAGAATCCTTAAGGCAACAGGACAGAAGCGATTCCTTACATGCAAGAGACCCTCAATAAGATTTTCAGCTGAGCTCTTATACAAAGCACTGAAAGCCAGAAGATAGAGCAATTGTAAGTTCAAAATGTTAAAAGAGGAAAAACATACCAATCATGAATTGTTTACCTGGCAAAGTGTCCTTCAAATACAAGGGAGAAATTAAGATATTCTCAGATAAACAAAAGCTAACAGAGTTCATGACCACTAAACCTTACCTACAGGAAATACTAAAGGGAGTGCTTCAGGTGGAAATGAAAGGATGCTGCATGGTAACTCAAAGTGGTATGAAGAAATAAAGATGTCCAGTTATGTGTACATTTTTAAAAAATCATGCATCAATATCCCACAAACAAGCTGTGAGCACCCTGCCCAGGTGACCAGGTAACCAGTATTTTAAAGCTGGTCCCTGCCACAATTCCTCTTCTTGTCCTCCCCTACTGTGACCTAGTGACATTAAAACACTTTAGTAAAACCCATCATAGTTTTTACGTGTGTCCTCAGCCTTGACTGCCAGTAAAGGCACTTGCCCAGGAATCTCATCTCTCTTGCCTACTCAGCTGCTTGATTGAGCCTGCTCCTTGGGAGCTCCTCCCACATGGCTTCCTGTATGGCCTGCCCTACTTCCATCTCTAGAAACTGTGAGTATGCCTCTTCATATGAACTTTTCATGGGCACGTTAGAGTGATCCTCTAAGATTTAACCAGCAGGAATCACTCTAACATTTTCAATAGTAATGGCAATGAGGATGGGATCATTCTAAACTCGGGTGGAAAGTTCCTAGGGAATGCCTTTGACTCATCATGACTTACTGATTTGCTACTCTGACTGGCTCCACAATTTGAGAAGGCTTTTTACCCTCATGACTTTCTTGTACTATGCTATGTACAGCTTTGTGTTGTCTTTTGGAGTGCTGCCATGGGTGTCCGTCCTGAAGCGAGGATCCTGTTCCAATATCAATAATGACATCCACCTTTCTTCAAGAGCACAATAATATTGGTAACACTTCTACAAAGAAGATTCATGTGATATGCATATTAATGTCACATAATCCAGCATCTGTAAGTTTTTTTTGGGATGCCCATGGCAACATATTCTTAATTTACAAATTTTACTTACAAATTAAAATCAACAGGCACTCCTGTTAGTGTCTTTAAATGAATTAACAAACAAAAATATCTCTTCTCTGTAGAGACTTTGGCAATGTCTTTCATGCCTCTTGGAGTCTCTAGAACACTCATGATGGCTATATATTTCCTCAGGGCCTTGATGCAAAAATAATGCTCTTTGTGGCCTAGGCTATACTCCATTAACACAACCAACTGGTTACCTACTAGAATCTCCTGACTTGGAGTCCAGATTCAAGGTTAATACTCTCCTGTTGCAATCATTAACCATAAATTGCCCCACAGGCCAGGCTATGCTCATCTGAAATGACACCCATTGGAATTTAAACTTCCACTACAACACAAAATTAAAATCGCTGCCAGGTACAGTTGCACACCTTTCTGTTGACAGTTGGCATTATTACTACTTGGTTTGTTGATGCAACAATCCTCAACCAAATACTAGCAAACTGAATTCAACAGCATATTAGAAAAATTATACAGCATGAGCAAGCGATATTTATTTCTGGAATACAAGGATGTTTCCATGCACAAATGACAAACAATGTAATATATCATATTTATAGAAGAAAGAGAAGAAACACATGATTAACTCATTTGATACTGAAGACAATTTGACAAATTTGGAGATCTTTTTATGACAAAAACCATCAATGAAAGGAACATATGAAACTTCTATAAAATAATAAAAGTCATATACACATACTTTATTTTCACTTATCACTGTCTAATATACTATTTTATTTGCCTATTTATAATGTATATTGATTACTGTCATTCTCCCCAGTGGAGACAAGCAACAAAAGGGCACGTACTTTTTCTCTTTTATTCAACAACGTTCTTTGTTAGGTCCTGGCACATAGTAGGTATTCATTAAATATGTGTGTAATGTGTGGATTGCTCAGTGGAACACTTTCCAAGGAGAATAAATATTGTATTTTAAGTGAATTGCTTTCATGAAATTTGCCAGAAAATGTGGGTGAATTGGTGAAAAAAAATTCACCCATGTGAATTCACCCATGTGGGTGAATTGGTGAAAAAAAAATCAACTTGTATACATGCAGAAATCAGAAGAGTCAAGGGGAAGAAAACCACCTAAATGTGAGGTGCATTCTGAACCTTCATGAAATTAATGAAAAAAGGAATGCTGGCTCTCTGACCCAGGGTTCTGTTTGAGGAGCTTTTATTTAGTGCATATGATGCACCAGCCTCTTCTGTGGAGACTGTGTCTAACACAGGGGAAGGAAGGAGACTGCCTCGATTCAGACATGGAATCTGGCTCCAATTCTGTCATTATCTGGCCCTGTGACCATGGACAAGGCCCTTGACATGTCTTGGCTTCAGTCTCCCATCTGTAAAGGGGGTTGGGCTAGATGGTCTGAAGATCCTTTCTGTGCTGACATTCCAGAATTCAGAGTTAGGATGTGGCTCTTGGGCTTCTGGCAGGAAACCCCAAATATGCACTGTTTCTGCCTTATATGGAGAACCCCTAAGTCACCCAGTTGTGGGACCTCTTTCCTGAGGTGAGGGACATTCTGAGACGATGCAGCTCTGCTCAGAGCCCATGGTGGCTGTGTGACTCAGTCCCCGAATCCCACAAAGGTTTCCCAAATGGACCCACAGCAAATGCCAAACTTATTGGCATCTCCTCCCACCAGGCCATCAGATTCAACAGTGAGGGTGCCTCCCGGGAATCTTCCCCGTGGGGTGTTTCTGAAGATTAAATTAAAAAAAGAAAAAAACATGATTTACCCTCTCCATGCCCTGGATGGATTTCTCCTCGTTAGAAGGGAAGAGAATGTAAGCTTGGTGGGGAAGTGCTTTGGGCTGTTTCATTCACTGCTCTTTGCACAGCATCCAGGGCAGAGCCTGGTGCACATTGGGGTCTCAGTGAGTGCCTGCTGCATAAAGAAGAGACTCAGCCACCCTGAGGGGGAAGCCTTCTCTGGAGGCAGAAGGCAAGGTCCAGACCTGTGCCTGGGCAAGTCACTCAAATTGTCAGTTCCCTCAT
Source organism: Rhinopithecus roxellana (assembly GCF_007565055.1). Classification (NCBI taxonomy): domain Eukaryota; kingdom Metazoa; phylum Chordata; class Mammalia; order Primates; family Cercopithecidae; genus Rhinopithecus; species Rhinopithecus roxellana. The sequence goes on along the minus strand of NC_044561.1, from coordinate 101,974,266 downwards.
CTGTGGAACCAAAGGGCTGGGTCAGCTTTGGAAAGACAAGAGCTATAGAGTCACAGACTGGGGATGCTGTCTTTTCCATCATTTACAAGCCATGGCAGCCTCGAGCGACTACCATGACATCTCCAAGCCTCAACTCACGTGATCCGGAGAAGGGGTGACATCAGATCATGAAAATGAGCACCAACCACCACACCTGATTGTTGCTCCAAGAGTGGACAATGTAATTATTGACTTACTGTCACACACCAGGGGACGAAGGAGGCCCGCGCTGTACTCACCACGCACAGACAGCTCAGTGCCTGCTCCAGACTTCAACTCCACATAGGGGCTCCCTTTCCGGAACTTCACACAGTAGTAGGTGCCAGCATCTGCTGGGGTGATGTTACTGATGCGGATGGAAAAGTCCATGTTGTTTCTCTTTGTGGGGTCTGAAACAGCTGTTACCCGGGGGAAGTGGCCTTCTTTCTGGTGGTAGATTAATTCCCGGCCTGGTCCAGCTCCTCTGAACCACTGGATGGGCCCCACAGGGATCAGGGAGGTCACAGTGCAGTTCAGAGTGGCCGAATCTCCAGCTGCAACCAACACGGACTTCTTAGGCTGAATCACCTGCAGCTCCTCCTCACCCAACACTCCTGAAAAGGAGCACAAAGCAATCATTTTTTCATCCTTACATGATCCTCTGTGTTTCCTCAAGTGTTTATCAATGACTTTCATTGACTGCGGACACACAAAGAGCAGGCCTTGAGCTCAGCACACTCTGTATATTATTTCATTTAACCCTCACAACAAGCCTGTAACATATGACTGTATTACATGTAAAGACATGGAAGCACAGAGGTTCAATTTCAAGGTAGCACTTTGGCTTGAGGACCTGAGTGGAGCTCCTGAGCCCTCCTTGGAAGTGTCATGCCTTGGCAGATGTATGATCCTCCACTCTCTGGCCACATGGAGTGTTGTACTTTCTGGACCATTGCATTGATTCTACAAGGCCTTATGACTTCTTTAGACCACTGAGTTGTGAGCAGAAGTGATGGATATAATTTGTGGGCTGTATATTCAACTGCAATAGCACCTATGGATTAACCTCTGCCTTCCACAGAGACCCAGGAGACTCTGACGGTGTTTGTTTGCTCCATCAGCCTGAATGCATGAATGACCATAGCGTGCAGAATCCTCACCCACACTGAACATTCAGCTTAAAATGTAAACACAGCAATGTTTTAAGCCCCTAGGGATTGCTCACTCATAGCTTAATCAGATTACATTAATTTCCTAATGCTGATGGGACAAATTGCCAAAATTTAGTGTCATAAAACAAAAGAAATTTATCATATTATAGGTTGCAGAGGTTAGGAGTCCAAAATAATGTTACTGTGGTACAACCAAGGAGTAATGACAAATAAAACAGTGGTGACTAGGGGTGAAATTGGGGGAGGTGATGGGGAGATGTAGGTCAGAAAATACAAATTGCAGATGGTTGATAAAGAAGTCCAGAGAATGAAGGTACAATATGAGGCCTCCAATTAAAAATGTTGTGTTGAATTCAGTATTTTTGTTAAAAGCATATTTTATGTGCTCTTGACATACACACAGGTGCGGGGTTACTATAGGAGATGCTGGGTGTCTCCAATTGCTTCACTAAATACATGCACATGAAAGCATCATGTGTTACGCTTTACATATGCGCAATTTTTAAAAAAGTTGTCAATAAAGCTATGTGTCTTCTGGAGGCTCTGTTTTTTGCCTTTCCAAATTCTAGAGGCTGCCCATGTTCCTTTTTTGCAGTTACATCTTCCCATCACTCTAACCTCTTGCTTGCATCCTCACATGTCCTTCTCTAGGCATTAATCTCCTTCCTCCTCCTTGTAAGGACCTTTCTTACATATGGTGTCCGCCCTGATGCTAGACCCAGATGTTAAAACCACTGTCTTCAAAATGTTTGAAGTGGTTTTGGGCACGGTGACTCATGTCTATAATCCAGCACTTCGGGAGGCAGAGGTGGGCCGAGCACCTGAGATTGGGAGTTCGAGACCAGCCTGTCCAACATGGAGAAACCCTCGTTTCTATGAAATACAAAATTAGTCAGGTGTGGTGATGCATGCCTGTAATCCCTACTTGGGAAGCTGAGGCCAGATAATTGCTTGAACCTGGGAGGTGGAGGTTGAGGTGAGCCGAGATCACGCCATTGAAGTGGTAAAGGAAACAATGGATAAAAAACTAAAACCACAGGATTATACATGCATTAACAAAATAATATCAAGAAATAAAAATTATAAAACAAATCAAATGGAAACTTAGGATTTGAAAGTACAATAAATACAGTTCACTAGAGATTTCCCCAACAGGTGTGAGCTGGTAGAAAAAAATCAGAAAACTGGAAGATGGGATAATTGAAATTATGGAGACTGAAGTATGGATGAAAAAAAGGAATAAAATAAAGAGAATAGAATCTAAGGGAATTGAGGGACATAATCAAATGAATCAAAATAACATTATTAGAGTCCCAGGGGGAATAAAAAGGGAAGAGAGAAAGGAGCAGAAGATTATTTGAAGACATATTGGCCAAAATGTTTGCAAACTGGATAAAACTCTTAAATCTAGAAATTAAGATGCTGAGGAAATGCAAATTTAACTCAAGGACAAGCCCAGAGATCCACAATAATACATATCATATTCCAACTCTTGAAAAACCAAAGACAAAGAGAGAATTCTGAAAACAGCAAGAGAGAAGTGATTTCTTACATACAAGGAACCCTCAATAAGATTTATCAACTGAGTTCTTTTCAGAAGCATTGCAGGCCAGAAGACAGCGGGATGATATGTTTAAAATGCTGAACGTGGGAAAAACCTGTCAACCACGAATTCTATACCTGGGAAGACAAGTGTTCTTCAAACATGAGGGAGAAATTCAGATATTCTTAGATAAGCAAAAGCAAAGAGAGTCCATTACCACTAAACCTTACCTACAAAAAATGCTAAAAGGAGTGCTTCAGGTGGAAATAAAAGAATGCTACATGGCAACTAAAAGTTGTATGAAGAAATAAAGGTGTCCAGTTATGTGTACATTTAAAAAAGATCATATTTTCCTGATGCCTCAACATCCCACAAACAAGCTGTGAGCACCCTAAACACATGATGAGGTAATCAGTGTGACAATGTTGGTCCCTGCCACAATTCCTCTTCTTGTCCTCCTCTGCTGTGACCTAGTGACACTGAAACACTCTAGTAAAACCCATCGTGCTTTTTCTTTGTGTCCTCCATCATGACTCCCAGTAAAGGTAATTGCTTCCCATCTCTCTTCTTCTGCTTGGTTGAGGCTACTCCGTGGAACTCCACCCATATGGCTTCCTGTGTGGCATGCCCCACCCCCTCTAGGACCTGTGAGTAGAATAAATCATTCCATTTCATATGCCTCTCTACAAGAACTTTTCATGGCCATGTTAGAGTGATGCTTTAAGACTCAACCAGCAAGACTTACTCTACCATTTTCAACACTAATGGCAATGAGGATAGAATCATTCTAAATTGGGGTGGAAAGTTCCTGGGAGAAGCCCTGTGACTGTTCATGCCTTACTGATTTGCTACTTTGATTGGCTACTTTAATTTAAGAAGGCTTTTTACCCTGATGGCTTTCCTGTGCTGTGCTATGTACAGCTTTGTGTTGCCTTTTGGAGTGCGACCAAGACTCTATCCTAAGGTGTAGACCTATTCCAATATCGATAATGACATCCACGTTTCTTCAAGGGCACGGGATGACATAAACTGATAACAACCTCTTCAAAGGAGATTCAAGTGATACACATATTAATGACACATAATCCAGCATCTCTAAGTTGTTTTGGGGTGCCGGTGGCAACATATTCTTCTTTACAAATTTTACTTATAAATTAAAAGCAACAACCACTCCTGTTTGTGTCTTCAAATGATCAACCTAAAAGTAGAGAGTTTGGCAATGTCTTTCATGCCTCTTGAAGTCTCTAAACCACTCATGATGGCCACACATTTTCCCCAGGGCCTTTGAGGCAAATATAATGCCCCTCTCGGTCTTTGCTATACTCCATTACAACAACAAATTTCTGGTTATCTGTTGGGCTCTCCTGGCTTAGAGTCCAGATCTGAGGAGCATACTCTCCTGTTGTAATTATTAACCATAAATTGTCCCAGAGCCATGCTCTGCTTATCTGAAATGGAGCTCATTGGAATCTAAACTTCCATGAAAACACAAAATTAAGATCACTGCCAGGTAGAGCTGCACACCTTTCTGTTACCAGTTGGCATTACTATTACTGGGTTTGTTGATGCAATAATCCTCAACCAAACACTAGCTGAGTTCAACAGCATAATAGAAGGAATATATACAATGAGCAAGTGGTATTTATTCCTGGAATACAAGAATGTTTCAATATACAAATGACAAACAATGTAGTACACCATATTTATAGAAGAAAGAGAAGAAACACATGATTATCTCATTTGATGTAAAACAGCATTTGACAAATGTGGACATCTTTTGCAGACAAAAACATCAATAATAGGAATATATGAAAACTTCTCTAAGGTAAAAAAAGTTATATACACATACCTTATTTTATTTTCACTCATGACTGATTAATTTACTATTTTATTGACCTATTTATCATGTATATTACTGTCATTACTATGACATTATTGGAAAAAGAAATCAGTAAGACAATCTCATTCATGATTACTATCAACAAAGCTAAAATAGCGAGAAACAAATTTAATGAAGGACATTAAAAAAACTCCACACAAAAAACTGTAAAACCCTGATGAAAAATAAATAGAAGACAAATAATGGAAAGATATTCATGCTTGTGGATTAGATAATTACTTTTGTTAAAAGCGTACATACTACCCAGAGAGATCTACAGATTCAATTCATTATTAGTAAAATTTTAATGACATTTTCCTCAGAAACGGACAAAACAATCCTCAAGTTCACATTAGTCATAGAAAATTGTGACTAGAAAAGGCAATCTTGAGCAAAAAGACTGGAGACATCACACTGCCTGATTTCAAAATTGACTACCGTGCCATAGTAATCAAAACAGCATGACACTGGCATAAAAATAGACACATGGACCAACGGATCAGACCAGGGAGCCCAGAAACAAGCTCACACGTTTACACTCAATTGACTTTTGACAAAAATGTCAAGAAGACACAATGAGGAAGGTCAGTCTCTTCAAAAAGTGGTGTTGGGAAACCTGGATATCCATGTGTAGAGGAATGAATTAGAACTTTGTCTCATATGACATACAAAAATCAACTCAAAACGTATTAAAGTCTTAAATGTAAGATCTGAAACTGTTAAAGTACTAGAAGAAAAGTGCCATGACACTGGTGTGGGCAATGAATTTTCGGATATGAATCCCAAAGCACAGGCAACAACAACAACAAAATAGACAAATGGCAAATTACAAATGAACAAATTACGACAAACTAAAAAGCTTATACACAGCCAAGGAAACAATCAACAGAGTGAAAAGACAACCAGCAGAATGGAAGAAGGTATTTGATAGCCATACATCTGATGAAAAGTCAATATACAAAATATGTAAGGAAGTGAAATGACTCAATATTAAGAAAATAATCCAACCAAAACATGGGCCAAAGATCTTAAGAGCCATTTCTCAAAAGAATAAACTAAAATGACCAGCAGGCCTGTAAAAATACTCAACCTTACTATTCATCTGATAAATGCAAATTAAAACCACAGTAAGCTAGCATCTCACACTTGTTAGAATGGCTATTATTAAAAAGATGATAATTAGTTTTGGAGAGGATGTGGAGAAAAGGGGATTCTTGCATATAGCTAGTGGGAATGTAATTTAGTAGAGCCATTAGCGAAAACAGGATGGAGGCTCCTCCAATAATTAAAAATAGAACTATCATATGATCTGGCAATCTCACCGCTGGGCATATATCCAAAGGAAACGACATCGACATGTCACAGAGATGTCTGCACTCCCATGTCCATTGCAGCATTATTTATAATAACCAGGATATTGACTCAACCTAGGTGTCCATCAGTAGATAAATGGAGAAAGAAAATGTGGTATATACACAATGGAATTCTAATCAGCCTGACCAAAGAAGGAAATCCTGTCATTTCCAACAACATAAATGATCCTGGAAGATGTTATGCTGAGTACAACAAGCCAGGCACAGAAAGACAAATATTGCATAATGCCACTCATATGTAGAATTTTAAAATGTTGAACTCATAGAAGTAGAGAGTAGAATAGTGGTTACCAGGCACTAGGCAGAGGGTGCATTTTGGGAGATATTGGTCAAAGGATACAAAATTTCAGTTTAATTAGGAGAAATTAGTTCCACCATTTTGTACAATATGGAGTCTTGAGTTCATAGCACGATTTGTATTCTCAAAAATTGTTGAGAGCAGATTTTAAGAGATCTCACCACAAAAATGACATACATGCAAGGTAGTTCATATGTTAATTACCTCAAATTAGTCATTCTGAAATGTACACATATTTCATTAATATGATATACATGATAAGTATATATAGTTTTCTCAAGTAAAAATAAAATATTTTATTAACAATTTCATTGACATTAGCAACTTGGAGAAACAATGATAAAAAATGAAATCTCCTGTGTGTGCCTGTACACTTACTTATATGCACACATGCATATACATATGTATGCACACACGTATATACACACATTTGCAAATATATATACATACATACATATATATACATATGTATAAACACACATATAGATACATTCACAAATATATATCAAAGTGTGACCCATTGTGATAGTATATAAGTTTGTTTTGTGTGTTAAATAAAATCACAACACACGTTAAAATCTCAGGAAAATATTTGGCCCATAGAAAGCATCCAACACGTTATTAACAAACTTAGAAGTACATACATCACAATCGTAACTCTGGTTGTTGCTAAATAGTGTGGTAGGCGATAATTAATTCTACGTTTACTTCCCTGCATTTTCTAATATCTCTGCTAGTAGCATAACATGACTAAAAGAATGAACTCTGGAGCTGGTCGACCTGGACTTGAATTCCAGCTGCTCCACTGACTGAGGTAGAAGACAATGAATGGAGAAGTTCTTCCCTCTCCTTGACTCCTTGTTTGCAAGTAGGAAATAATAGTTGTAGCTTTCACACAGGGATGTTGTGAGGATTAGTGGAGTTAAAACGGGCAAAATGCTAGTAACTGTGTCTGCGTGGTAGGAAGAGCTCAATTGTTAAACTCTTACTGCTATCATTTGTGTACAGTGTACGTGTGAGAAAAATAATTTGAAAAGTGAGACCCCTGCCCTCTAGGGCCTGTGAGGTGACATCACAGCAGGGCCCAGTGGGGAACTGAGGGGCTGCTGTACTCAGCCCTCTGGTTCTGGGGTCGGCTCCATGGCCTGAGAAGGGATCAGGACAGGCAACTTGCCTGGATGCAGTAAGCAGGGCTCTCCCAGGCTGCACAAGGAAAGAGCCTCCAATCCTGCCTGTCTTGGGGAAGGGGAAAGAAATTATCCTAGGGAAAGTTAAGAGAACCAAGGGAGGTTGTAGTACCTGTTATGGGCTGAATGTGTTCCCCAAAATGTATGTGTTGAAGCTCTAATCCCCAGCACCTCTGAATGTTACAGTTTGGGAGACAGGGTCTTTAAGAGGGAATTTAGTTAAATGAGGTCATTGGGGTGGGCCTTAATCCAACATGACTGATATTCTCAAAAGAAGAGGAGATGAGGACACAGACACACACACAGTAAGATCATATGTTAAGACACAGAGAGAAAATGGCCCTCTACAATCCAATGAGAGAGACCTCAGTAGAAACTAACCCTGCTGACACCTTGATCTTGGACTACAGCCTCCCTAACCACAAGGAAGTAAATGTCTGTAGTTTTAGCTGCACAGCAGGCAGGTCTTTGTCATGGAAGCCCTAGGAAAGGAATATAGGACCCAGTAAGCAGCAAATGTGGAACTTCTTAAAGAGGAAGAGGTCACAGAGAAATGGGTGGTAAGATTCAGGTCACAGGGGAGGGAGGAGCATGGGGGAACAGAGGACACAGTGAGGAGCACCCTTAGGTAGAACCGTGGCTGAACATTCCCAGGACACACTGCACCACTGGCCATCTCAAGGGAGCACCATTACAGACTTCATCTCCTCACAGTGGTGAAGAGAGAGGGCTGGGCTTGGAGTCACATAACCCTGTTAGGGTGCCTCTGAGCTCAGTCTGTGGCCTTGGGAATGTTGTTTGACCCTAGGGCCTCAGCACTGGTAAGGATTTAAATAATGATTCTTCTCTGCTTTGTCCATTGAAATATCAAAATGTAAGTAATTGTAGTGGTGGTTGAATCATCCTGTGGTTCAGTGCCTCTGGTAGCCAGCTGCAGATCCACAGAGAAAGTGCTCAGCTCCCTGATTTTCTTCTCTCAGTCAAGGCCTAATCCTTGGCCTTTCTTGGCAGCCCTTGTCATTGTCTGGAATCCCTGGAAGTCCAGGGGCAGGCCATGTCTCAGTGGGCAGGGAAAAAGATTTTAACCCAAGGCAATGCTCACCTGTGAGTGCCCCCAGCAGTAGTGTCATCAGCAGGAAAGGACCAGGAAGGTGGGACCAGGAGGCTGGGACAGGCATTCTGGAGAACTTAAGAGCCTGCTCTGTCCAAACGTCTGTGCTGAGAAGATCGCAGACTCTGCTCTGAGGAGACAAGACAAGCCCTACCTCCCTGAGTTCAAGAGGAAGTGGCTGTGATGGAGTGAGGCAGTAACCTGCTTCTGGATTGTGAAATAGAAGTCAGGCACAGCAAGCAGCTACAATGCAAGCAGTTACTCACGCTCCATTTCAGGAGAATCAGACAGGCTTAGCAGAAATAATGCTTCCTTCCCACCTGAGGTCTGATTTCCTTCCTCATGACTCCTAACCCCATCTTTATGTCTTCTTGGTGATTTGCCATTTGGGGCTGTTAAGCCAAGAAGGACCTGTAGTTATGAAATGTTTCCTAAACTCTCCATCTCAAGACCCCAGGATGTGGTTGGCTTGTGGTCTCATTCTGCACCAGCCTCAACCAAGTACTACTCATTTGGGGACAGGAGGAGGGATCACAGGACCTGCTCAGTGTTGGAGAGGAATCAGGTCTGCTCTTGAAATGGTTCCCTATTCCAAACCTTTATCAATATAACTGGCAAAACTTCACCCAAATTCAGTCTCAGGTGGCCCTTAGCACTTTCATGTGCCTGCACCCAGAAGAAGGAATTATTTCCTGACTTCTTCCAGGAGAGGCAGTGGGCTTAGGTAATAAGGATCTGTTTTGTGGGGTGAGATGGGGATTATGGGTTATGGAAAGGGTATAGGCTTATTATGGGGGAGAATTTGGAGGGAAGATTCCTGGGGCAGTCACATCAATTTCAATACTCTTTGCTCTGTACACAGAACACCTATTCCATTCGTCTCTGTGTTCAGATGGGAACTGAGGAGGGCGGGAGAATAAATACCCTGGCTAAGAAGATGTGTTAAGGAGTTGGGGAAGTTACTGGGCCTACCTAGGTTCAGTTTTGCCTTCTAACCTTGGGATAATAAGTCTCACTGCCATGTTTTGGTGAACATCAAAAGAGATAATGACTATATATCCCTGAGATTCAGTAGGTTATTATTGATACTCATGGTGCCAGGTGAAGAGGGAACTCAAATATTGCTTTTAAATGCATTCCTACTGCATGCTGAGTTTCCCACCAGTGGCCTTCTCCCAGCTTCCCAGGACTTCTGGGACCCAGCTTATGTGGTGTACTTGGTCTACCTCTGACATTCTGAGATCAGTCACTCCCTCTGGATCCTCTTCACCCTGCCTCTTGTCCATCTGTAGATGAATTCCTTTTCTTACAATCTCCAGCTGCGTGACTTTCAGCAAGACACTTGACTTCTCTAAGCCCTAACTTAATTACATGTAAATGGAAGTTATAACATGCACCTTGTAGTGATGTGGTAAGAGTAATATAAACCATACAGAAGGCTTGATTCATATTTAATTATAACCAAAAAATTGTGGCTATAATTACATTTGTGTACAGGAAGAGTTCACTGCTTCCCTGATATGCTTGTGCTTCAGAAAAACTTCCTTGGTAGGAGAAATGGTTTCTCCTGCATCATCTATGACTAAGAAAGACCTGTCTAGAAGCCTCTCTTTCCCATGCTGGGCTTGTAATCCTTCACCTATCATGAGTAATTGTCAAATGAAATTGTAAAAGTCATCACATTTCCACCCAAATTTCTGTTTCAATGTGGCAGATGCACAGAGGGTGAAATCATCACCTCCTCCACACTCACAGAAATGAATATAAAAATGATAGAATCATGTTAATCGATGCCAAATTACACTTTAAAACAAGAAACTAGTCTCTAGATGACATGAAGGGTAGTAGCTGCCGTGTTTATTGTAGATGTCCTGTGCTCCAGATACTGTGCCAAGCATTTTATGTCAGTTACCTTATTAATTCATCAGTCTGGCCCCAGGAAATTAGCACTACTATTAACCTTTTTTACAGGTGAGGAAACTCGAGGCACACAGGCAATAATAAATTTGTTCAACATCACCCAGCTTTTAGAACTAGAACACAGGTTGTCACACTCCATGGCCTTCACTTTTAACAGTTCAAACTTCCTCCTTTAGCTCGGAGAAGTTTGATCGTCTGGAACCTTCTTCTCTCAACACGTCAAAGTCATTCTCCATCCAGCTTTGTTCCATTGCTGGCGAGGAGCTGTGTTCCTTTGAAGGGAGAGAGTGGTGATCATTAAGAAGTCAGGAAACAACAGGTGCTGGAGAGGATGTGGAGAAATAGGAACACTTTTACACTGTTGGTGGGACTGTAAACTAGTTCAGCCATTGTGGAAAACAGTGTGGTGATTCCTCAAGCATCTAGAACTAGAAATACCATTTGACCCAGCCATCCCATTACCGGGTATACACCCAAAGGATTATAAATCATGCTGCTATAAAGACACATGCACATGTATGTTTATTGCAGCACTAATTACAATCGCAAAGACTTGGAACCAACCCAAATGTCCATCAATGACAGACTGGATTAAGAAAATGTGGCACATATACACCATGGAATACTATGCAGCCATAAAAAAAGGATGAGTTCATGTCCTTTGTAGGGACATGGATACAGCTGGAAACCATCATTCTCAGCAAACTATCGCAAGAACAGAAAACCAAACACCGCATGTTCTCACTCATAGGTGGGAAATGAACAATGAGAACACTTGGACACAGGAAGGGGAACATCACACACCAGGGCCTGTCATGGAGTGGGGGGAGGAAAGAGGGATAGTATTAGGAGATATACCTAATGACGAGTTAATGGGTGCAGCACACCAATATGGCACATGTATACATATGTAACAAACCTGCACGTTGTGCACATGTACCCTAGAACTTAAAGTATAATAAAAAATTTAAAAAAAACTAATGACAATAGGTATAAATATAGCAATGGCAAAAACTATAACACAAAATAGTTTGAAAATGTTGCAATAGAAATACTATCTTAAGAAGTATAGTTTAAGGTAAAAAGCACAAATAGTTGAAAGAGAAATGTTTCCTTTTATGAAAGTAATAGCTAACCTGAAAGATGAGTCACAAAATATTATGCCTTCAAAAATGATAATTTGAAATATATGACTCAAATATTGATAGAATAGTTTCCATACTTTGGCAGAATCTCTACTTAAAGCAGCAAGATGACTTCCTGTGAACTCCAATCCTTCACTGAAGATCTATTAGATGCATAGATACAATTCGAGTGAAAAATGTTGTGGAAATCATGTGGAGAATTGAATTTCAAATTTAGGTTGACTTTGTGCAGTACAGATACAGCCTGAATTTTTGAGAAAACCAGGAGCCTGGGGAACCATGAACTAAAATTCTCTTTCTGTCAAGTATGGCCCTGCACTCATGACACAAGGTGCAGATTATGAGATAAGGCTGTGGGACAAGTGAGGAGTCAGTAGATGTTTGAGAAGAGCAAAGGTTAAGCTTGTGGTCTTAGGAATCAGAACTTCTAGATTTGAATTTAGTTCTATCAGTTCTAGCTGTGTGACCTAAGGGAATCTATTTAACATCTCTGCTTCTTGAGTTCTCTCAAATATAAAATGGAAATAATAATCATATCAACTTCAGAGGTTTGCTATGGTGATAAAATGGATTAACATATGCAAATTCCTTAATAATTGCTGACTGTCCTCCAAAAGTTAGATGTTATAGTTATTAGGTGGTGTTTTGGTAATACCTTTAAAAAACAGACTTTCTGTCCTAGAGGATTTATGATGCAATTGCAACAATCCTGGCCAATGGCTGGGGGGTGTGCAGGTACCACCACATGATGAGTGTGGGTCATGTGTCCAGTCCTATAGTCACAAAGTCATTACTAGCAACAGGGTCATGGTACAAGCATGGCCTCGGAAAATCGCTATGGTGATTTTCGGAAAGGCACATCCCAGTAAGAGTCTACACAGATGCTCATGGAAAAGGTGCTCCAAATCTTGTCTCCTGTTGGGATGGGAGAGAAGAAAATGTTCCCAAATGGAAATCTACAGAAACGGGTGAAATGGGCTGAGAGGTGAGGATATATTACATATAAATACACCCTGGTAGAACAGGCTGCACTCACCTGTGAGTCCCAATAGCATAAAGAGGCAAGGGTTGTCCAGGTGGGCTGGAAGACAGCTATGGCCATTGCCTCCTCTGTTCAAAGGTTTATCATGGGGAGACCCCAGCCTCTAAGCCCTGCAGGAAAGGAGAAGCCCCACCTGCCATGATATCTGAGGAGGGAATTTGCCGTGGAAGGAAAAGGCCACGAGACCGGCGCAGCCTCATAGTAAAAGAGGAAACAAGCACAGTTGCCACTCCTGGGAAGTTGCTGATATCCACTTTGGGGTTCCCACGCCTGGGAGCCTTGGACAGTAGTGGAGAGAGTTTGACTGCTCTGGGCCTGCTGTCTGTCCCAGAGGCACTCCCTTCATGCCAGGGTTCCCATGGCCCTTCCTCATTGGACAGCCCTGATCCATGGGGCCCTGTAGCTAAGGACTGAGTTTGGATCTTCAGAGACTGAAATTCTGGGTGTGGAAAGTTTGAGGTCTTGTTATTGTAGTAGCTTTTAAGGATGGAACCAAAACTCCTGGATGACCCCTGCAAAAAGTCCCTAGAGCCAACATCAAGTAACAAGATGAGCAAATAAGAAATAACAACTCTTCTTAGGTCTGTCAGAGAAATGAGGTCACAGAACAGACCACTGTCTCCAACACTGGAAGTTAGACAAAATGATATAGATAATTACAACTTCCTGAAGCCAAAACCTCCATGGGAACCAGTGCCAGGGTAGGAAAACGTGCACTGTAATTGAAGAATTGCTAGAGACTTGGCGTGGGCCAGTCTGAGAAACAGATTCCAGGAGGACCCAGTCACAGGGAACTCCAACACTGTTGTGAGTTTTACCTCCAGGAGCTTGATTAGGTCCTCAGAGTGAATATGAGAGAAATATTCACTTATGCTTCCTGTGGGGTGGGGAGGGGAAAGTGAACCATTTTGAAATACACCAGAGTGCTCTTTCTTCTTACCAAGCCCAGCTCTCAGGAGAAACTATTTTACCAGAGCCTAATCTGCTGGACTTTGATCAGAGCCTAACCTACCTGGGGAAGGCAAGCACCCAACTCCAGTCCCCTCTAGCTATCCTGTCTCACCATAGGGGGAAAAACTGAGAGGCACTTGTGAAATCCACAGGCCAGGGGCACAGGCTCACACAAGACTGCAACCTCATGTAACTGGTGATGAGCCCGCGTGACATTTTCGGGAAACAAATAATTGAAAGACAGATTGGACAACCACAGTGAAAATGAAGTGAATAAATGAGCAGTGAAAATGCTGGAGGTAAGGTTCAAATTGAATGTCAGTGGCGTTATAGAAGCATAAATAGCTGGTGGAGGCAACGTAGATCCTGGTAGTGTTTGAGAAGCTTCAGATAGGCAGCCCGTAGAACTTAGAGAAGGTGAATTTAACAGATATGGGATGGGGTGCTGACAAATAGGGTGAAGGTGTCCCTGAGGATGTGACAACAGCAAAAATCTTCACGTGAAAGGAACTTTTGCAGAGATTTCACCACACTGAAAATGCAAATGCTAAGGTGCTAGAAACAAATCCAAACTTAGGAAGGTGATAAAACACCCAGGTAGAAAGGATGCTTGCTCCATATCAGAAGTGTACAAGAAGGAGGTAAGCACTCTTTCAACTACTCTTGAAACATTTTTACAAAGAAATAAAATACTTGAACGCTCGATGTTTCCAATGTTTTGAATTACGGTGTACTAATAAATATTCATTTATTATTTTTTATTGCCTTCTACATTTGTAACTGACAGTATGAGAGTTTCCGATATTTTGACAAAACATTGTAAAGGTCACAAAATGATCACTGTTTTTCTGATTGGATGTGGAGATTGCTTTCCTGGGTTTCTGGATGCACAGTCATTCTTGCAATCCTGCACTCCATGAAAAGTTAGGGCTGCCTGTATTCGGTATAATTCTTATGGTAATACATGCTAAATAAAAATTAATCAGGATAAGAGAAATTAAAATGTCAGGGTAGACGGGAGAATTGACATTACGTACAGGGTGGTTTGCAAAAGGTGCCTTTAATAAAGTGACCTTAAGCAGAGGCTTGAAGGAGGGATGAAGGGAGCCATGCAGCTGTGTTGGGGAAGAAGCAACAATTTGACTTTTCCAAAAATCACTGTAGCTGAAAAATGAAAGCCAATAGAGGCTACAGAAGTGTTCCCGGAAGAGATGATGCTGACCAGGACAGGGAGGGTTGGTGGAGGTGAGAAGTGTTCAGGTTAGGGATGGAACTCAGTGTTGTCCTGCAGCAAGCTTGGACTGGCCCCTGAAAGCCAACCGTTAAATTTCAGGAATTTTGCAATCCAGTTGTTAAACTTCTAGTAGCTTGAAACTGGCCATGTTGGGGGTGATTACACCACAGAAATTGTCAAGCACAACAAATCAGTTTTTATTTTTTTTCATTTAAGAGAGTCCATTTTTAAACACTTACCATCTCACGAGTGATCATAAGTATTTTGAAGGCAGATTTGAATATGGGATGTAAAGAGACATCAGGGAGGACTCCAGGAGTCAAGGAGGCTTTTGGACTGTGGCAGCATTTCCGCCATGAGCAACAGGGCTGGGAAGCCTGCAGGATGCTAGAACTAGTGTTCTCATCACAGAGAGAGCAGGGAGAGCTTCTTTGTTTCTGAGTGTGAGGAGTAGGACCCTTAGACAAAGAGGAAGGAGAATATTTTTATTTTCTTAAAACCACTTTGGGAGTGCATTTGTATTCAAGAGGCAATAGAGAACCTCGACAAGGCTGGGGAGTTGGGGTAGGCAGGAATCTGGAAGACAGGATAACTCTTGAAAGCCTGGAGAGAGTCTGTGGTTTATGGCCAGTCCCAAGGCGATGGATGGGAGGAGTCCTGGTGTGTTTAGATATGGCGTGTTTCTCACATTCTAGGGAGGTGTCATAAGTCGGTGCCCAGAGCCCAGTCCCATGGCCCCTGCTCAGAACCATGAATGAACACCCTGCTCTGGGGCATCAAGGTCTGTGTGAAGGAGCAACAGGAGCCTGTGGGCAGGCAGATGTCTTGGGAGGGGAGGCGTTTGGAGCCAAGTCTAGAGAAGCTTCTCACTGACTCATTCTCTCAAGCTGAGCCTCTCAAGAAAGCAAGGAGGCAGCAGAGATGAGGGTCCCACGTGGCAGGGGAGGAAGGAAGGAGCTGTGGGAAAACACATCCACATTTAGTCATCTGCTCATCATTCAAGAAATGTTTCCTGAGAGTCTGTTATGTTCCTGGGGCTGGTCTCCTGTGATGCCTGTCATGGGTGGACAGGCAGACCTGAGATAGAACTCTGCGTGCTCAGCCATCCTGCCAAGTCCTGATGCCCTTTCCCATATTCCTTCCACTCAGACACACAGAGGGTCAGAGCACAAATAGCCTTCAGAGCTTCTCATCTGGGCTTCTCAACATTGGTCTACAATGTGGATTCCTCTGACCCCATCGAGTCCCAGCATTCAAATAATCTACAGAGAGCCTGGAAGGAACCACCCACGCATCACTGCTTCCATGAAACTCCTAGGGCACTGTGGACACCTTTGAACACGTTTCAAGCATCCCACATCGTATACCACCCACATAATTTCTGGGGGTTGGGAGCCTCTTAGAGGGTTCCCCAAGACTTCCCAGGGTGCGGAGGGAGCTTAACTCCATGGACCCTGATGCTGCGTGGCATGTGGGCTGGGCCTCCCTGTTGGCCTTACCCTTCTGGAATAGCCCTTGGTCGGTCCTCCCTTCCTTGTACTTACAGTCAGGTCTTCTGCTTCCAGGGGACGTAGATGGGGCCCAGGAGGACAGCTATGAGGAGCAGCACAGTAAGAGATGATGCTGGGCCTGGAAATCACGGAAGAGGAGGAGCTATGAGAGAGGCCACTTGGGAGGCCATTGTAGGGACCTCCGCCTCCACTTATCCCATCTGAGGCTGTCTGGGCCCATCTATGCCCCACCTTTGAACCTGCATCCTGCCCTGGCTATCCTCACTCCAGCACAAGGCAGAAGCCACAGAAAGAGGCTCCCCATTCTCACTCATCCTGTCCCGGGTTGCCACCTTATTCTCCTGGAGGGAAGAGGTGGAGGGAGCGTGTACTCAGGTATTCATACATGTGGCAACGGGGTTCCTTACTTGACCCTCACAAGCTTGTGGGAGCAGGGACTATCATTCCATTCTGATAGGGAAACTGAGGCCCATGGATTTTAGGGAGGGTCACAAGGTTACTTGCATTCAAACCTAAAGAAGCTCATCACTAGTGTTCCTTAGGATGATCCATGAGACCGTATCCTTTGGAACAAAACAAGTCCAACTTCCCAGGGAAATTTTAATGACTGTAAAAGCGTAGGCAGGTGGCTTGAGGATGGCTTCACAATGAGAGTTGCAGGTTCCCTGTTTAGCTCCAGAAGTAAGGGGAGGACTCCGTGTTCTCGGAACCTGGAGGAGCCGTGGAGCGCTGGACATAATGAAACCATCTGGCTAGAAAACACCCTGGTGAGTCATGGAAATGGGTCTCATGCTTGGAAGGGCCTCAGATGTCACCTAGGCCACCTCCACCCCAGTGCAGGTGTCATCTGAAATCTTTCTGTTAGTTGGGCACATGGGGAAGCACATGTTTGGACTCTGCATTTTTAACATGAGCAGTTCGGGCTTTTAAAATCAACATTTTTAACACGAGCAGTTTGGACCATTAAAGATATTACAGTGTATTTTAAATAAATAAAATGGTGCTGGTGGGTCCTTAAGGAAGAAATGGAAATCTCAGCATCTTTGGCTGCTGGGGTGTTAGAGGCCAGCAGTTCTCGGCTGGGTGGCTCTCTGGGACTTCTCCCTTGAGGAGAGCTGCACTGCCCAAGTTCACTCCTCCTTCTAAGGGACAGCCCACAAGAAAGATTGGTTGAATTGAAAATAGGAGGGCCACGCCTTTCTCCTCAATTAAAAAACCCTCTCAGCTCTTGGGATCTCCCCAGGAGCAGCTGGGTCTTTGTCCTACCTGCACTATAGCTCAGCACCTCCCTCCTCCTACAGTCCTGCCTCCCCATTTCCTGAGGCATGTTGACCCTACAGCTCTTCAGGAAGCTTCCTGCATTCCTGTATCCATCTCTAGTCTGCCTTATAGAGAAACTGACCTTGGTAAGTGGTCTGGAAAACAGACTCTAAAATATAAGTTTGAAACCTGTATACTCATCAGCTCTTAATGAGGACCCCAGGGCTGGCAGTGAGTGGGGCTAGGCACCATGGCTTGTAGCTGTGATGCAGTTGATAAAACTTTCACTGGCAGTAAACTGGGATGGTGTAACCACAGGCAGGAAATTCCTTGGCATCAGGCTTTTGAAACAGATTGGGAAATGGTAGTTATAAGGACTAAGTTGTTCAATGGCTATCACTGGGCATCAATTTTTTGGGGGAAAGATGCTGAGAAGCTAAGAGTGATTGATTATGAGTTAAGTTTCACTGTGAAAGCAAGAGGACTTCTTGGCAGCACTGTACTTTCTTATCTCTTGTGACTAGAGGGCAGAAAGAACAGAGGGTTGGGCTCTGGACATCATTAAAAGAGTAGCAGAATCACAGAGGAGGATGAATCTCAGCTTCAACGGTTGCCATGCTGGGGTAGGGCCCTGATGGGGAAGTTGTGGGACCCTGAGATGTGGGAGTGGACATTTGGGTCAAAGCACTTAAAGATCTTCAGTTGATGTAGGAGCTGCCAGGTACAATTGCAGCAGCATAGCTACTTATCTCTACAAAATATCCTCCCCAAATCAAAATAAAAAATGAAAACAAAACAGTAAGTTCTGCACAACCCTGCTCTCAGTATTACTTGAAGATAGAAGGCCAAACTGCAAAATGACTGTGAGTCAAAAGAGAACACTCACCTAACCCTAGTGCACAGTCTGTCACCATGCTCCCACACCAATGGCGCAGCACTTACATAATCACAAGGCATCTTGCACTTTACCTGCCAGCCTAGACAACTTAAAATGCATATCCAGCCTTAGTACCTGAGCAAAGATGCTACATCTGGCAAACCGAAAGCACCCAAAAATGGCAGCCCTGGTCCTGGTCCAAGCCAGTGTGGATGAATAACTAAAAAGCAAATGCAATCCAGTCTTGATGGTGCAGTTTCACCTCCCTGAGAAGTAAAACTATGAACCTTAGAAACATCACAGGGAACAGGAATAGGAGAAATTTCAAGGTGGGAGAGGAAGAAGGGAGACTGACTAGGGCCCTCAGGACAGAGGGACAGCCCTGCAGCCAGGCACCTGGAACCCACCCCCCAATACCAGCCCCAGCCATAAACAGAGGCAAAGGAATGACATAGAAAAGAGCAAAAGCCTCAAGTCAATTAAATCACCACTTCAAGAAACTAGAAAAAGTAGAACAAAATAAACTCAAAGCAAGCAGGAGACAGGAATTAATGCAAAGAAGAGTGCAAAAAATTAATAAACTGAAAACAGAAAAACAATTTAAAAGCTCACTGAAACAAAGTGGTCCTTTGAAAAGATCAATAAAATGAGGGGAAAAAAACTATAGCAAGGCTGATGAAGAAGAAAACAGAAATGGCATATTTTCAATATCAGGTTGAAACAGGGGATATCACCATAGACCCTTCAGACACCAAAAAGATAACAAGGAGATATTATGAACAATTCTACACACAAAAATATGACAACTTAGATAAAATGGACACAAACTTCTTCAAAAAACACCACTTACCGGAACTCTCCCAATATGAAATAAGTGATATGAGTAACCCTAAACTATTGAGGAAATTGAATTCATCATTTTAAAACACCCCCCAAAATTCTTGAGACCGAAGTGTTTCAGAGGAAAATACTGCAAAGCATTTAAAGATGAATTAAATCCAAATTTAGTGCACAGAAAAATAGTCATAATAGAAATTTGAGGAAAATTTGCATGTGTACTCCATTTTAGATGATATAAGGGAATTGTTTTAATAATTTTATGAAATTCAGTGATTAAAAATTAGAAATAACATAATATATATTATATATTATAATATTATATATATTATATATATAACTACAATAATGATACTGGTTTTGTAAAGCTGTCTTTAGTCATAAGATCACCCAACTATGGACTCCATTTGCAACTGAGTGTACACGCATGACTGAGTTAGCTGTGGATGTGATCACATGCCTTCCATACATCTCTGATTATAGAAGACATTGTTTGCCCTCCATTTCCTACATCTACTCTTCCAGCAGGCAGGGACGTGAACAAATCTGTGACTTAGCACTGACCCAGCAGATAAGACTAACCACCATAAGGTATGTGGGAGGAACCTGGGCCTCTGAAAAGTCTCCTGGAGTTAAGACCCCTCTTGGTATTACCTAAGTGGGAAGTAAGACATATTTTGGTCATAGAGAGGGGAATACAGGCCAACTTCAGGTCCATGGGACAATGCCCAGCAGAAGAGGAATGTTTCTCTAACTAGCACAAATTTGCATTTTAGGCTGATACTGACCTTGCCCTCAGGGACCCAGATTTACTTTAATTAGTTTGAACCAATCACCTGATCTAAAGGCAAGAGGTCTTCAACAACATCCCCCATGACTTCCCAAGTCCTGGTTTCCCCTTCTTTAAAACTCCAGACTCACCCGGTGATTGAAGCAAAAACAGAGATCATAGATGAATGGAAATTTGCACTTAATAAATTTGCAGAGGAGGTTGTAATTATTGTTGCTCAAATATCACAATCAGGACACAGAAAAGTTCGGTTCTGTGACCATTCATGGTCACCTGCAGGCCTGGTACAGTTTTAAACTACATTTGTCTTTCTGAAATATATACACAGCAGATGTCAGGGTGTACTGGGATGAGGTCATAAATGTGGATGGAAAAGTTTAGGATGAAACAGAAACAAAGCAGAAGTTAGAAAAAGTAGGGAGCACGAGGGTGGGTTGATGAGAAACAGGGACATAACAACTCTCAAGGAATAAGGGAAGGCAAAGGACTCTATGAAAAGATGGTTCCCCCTGCCTCCCTCTTTGCTCCTTAAATACATATTTATGTCAAAAGTTCTACTAACTTGTGCATCAAATTCTTACTAGTGGTGACTCTTGGTATGTGGGATTTGGGGGGATGGAGCTGACATTAAAATTTTACTTTGTATTCATAGACTTCTAGCTTATTTTATAACAAGCATGGATATTACTTTTAACATGAAAGAAAGAGACAAAATTTAAAATTTTTGAATAACCTCACCATGGGTGGCATCTGAGCTCTGGTCCTTCTGGTGGGCTGAGACCTCCAGGACAAGGCTTTTGTTGACCGCCAGCTGTCCATCATGCTTCACCTGGCAGGTGAGGACCACATCATCCCTTTGGTCAGATGTGTCCACCAGGAGCCAGCTTGTCCAGTTGTAGGTACCATCCTTGTTCTCTGTAAGGGTCGAGGCCATTTCTGTCCGGCACACATTTCCATTCTCCAACCAGGTCAGCTGTAGTCTCTGGGGGTAGAAATTCCTCACCTGGCAGGTGATGTTTACCTGGTTCCCTGCCCTCATGGGCTGTTGAGTAACCTCCAAGGTGGGTGGAACTGAAACAGCACAGGGCAGAAGCTCTGACCTTGTGGCACAGACAGATCACAGGGAGGGCTCCATAATGTAGCTCCCACCACCACAGCGAGGGCCTCACCAGGACAGTGCTAGGCAGGCAGCAGGTGCTCAGACATTGAGGGCGCTCTTTGCATATGAGTGAAATTACAAAGCACAATGCCTGGCAGTAGGTGCCATAGGACTGGTAGCTCCTACTAGGGTAAGATTGAGTGAAATCTACAAGTACAACCCCTGGCATGCAGTTGGAATGTCGTAACTGTAACAAAATCAGTACAACCACCAAGGACGTAGGGGCTTGGCTCATAGTAGGTGCTCACTAATGGTAGTTGTTCTTGGTGAGATAAATTAAGCTCTCTAGTGGAGAGCTTGGCACGTGACCAAGTGCCAAGGTCACCGGTCCCCTTGGTCCCATGACTGCTGCCAATAAAATGGTAGTAAGTGACCAGCACACCTAGGTGCATGGGAGGTGGGCAGCACAATTAGGGAATAGATTCCAGGCCATTCAAACTCTGGAGCAATAGCCTGGGGAGAGGGGAGTGGGTATGGCAGCCAGATGTGGGCTTGGGCTGGGTGTGAGGGTCCTCTACCTCGGATGGCCTCAGACAAGTTTGCAGTCCCACGAAGAGGGTCCCCCTTCAAAGTGACGTGGGCCACCTCACACGTGACCTGAGAGCGAACGTCCCAGGGGGCCAGAACCACCCTGATTGTGCTGCGGATGCTGTAGGCCACACTCTGTCCTGCGGGGTCCACGTTGGTCTGGAAGTCTGAGAGCTCCTTCCCATTTTTGAACCATTTCAGGGTGATGTCTCTGGGGGAGAAGCCGTGGGACTCGCAGGTGAAGCTCACTGTGTGCTCAGGTGTGGCCCTCGCCGCAGGGCCTGATACCACGGGGGCAGAGGGTTTGGCTACAAAAGGAGCATCGATAAACAAGAGACATGACTGAGATGATGATCACTAATGATGAGTGTGTGACACTGTTAAGAACCTTCAGATACATTAATTTTAATCCTTCTAATAATGTGGAGAGGACGGTGTTCTTATTCTCATTTTACGTAGCAGGATGCAAAGGTTGGAAGAGGTGAGGACCAGCCCCAGGTCAGACAGTGTAGGGGAAGGTCCCAGAGGGAGGTCCAGGCCTGAGTTCAAAGTCCTCCTCTCCACACAGGGTGACTTCCACCAACCTGGGCACAGGAACAAAGTTACTGATTGGTCTCCCTTTGTGTATTAACTGGTCCTACCCTGTTTCCCCAGGAGAGCTCACCAACCTCAGAGACGGTGTTTACAGAAGTCAAAGTAGGGAACAATGGCAAAGTGGTGCCACCGTGAGACCTGCAACCAGGCTGTTCAGCCCATGAGAGGGGTGGCCTGGCATACCCAGCTCCTCATCTGCAAAATGGGACAGCAGTATTTTTTCTTCCCGGGGTGCAACAAGGATTAAATGAGGCTATGGAAAAAGTTTTGCTTTTGATCAGTCAGAAGATGCTTCATAAAAATAAACACAGATCTGTCTTTAACCCAGACTTTATATACACCCAGAGCTGTCTCTTTGTGTATTTATGAATTTATTTCATATTTTTCATTCTTTTCATAATATTCCAGTAGAGTTTTTGAAAGAAAATGAAGTAGTTAAGACTAAAACTTTAACATGGAGTCAAGCGTTTGTAAGAGCATTGCACTCACACCTGCTAAAGGTCAAGCCACAGGATGTTGCTGTAGACCTGGATAACAACGCACTGAAGTCAAGGTACATGGGATTTTGATCACTCTCATCCTGGAGTGTCCTAATTAAGTAACCAAAGAATACGAGTTTGCAGTTTAGCATTTCTGCCAGCCAATGAACTGTTTTCAAAAATAACCTTTTATGAAAGTCCCCTGTAAAAAACCTTTCCTGCATTGCCCTATGGGGCACTATTCAGGGCTGCCATGACTCGGGGTTCCCAAATTGCAACTCTTTAATTCACAAATAAATGCTATTTCCTTTGGCCTTCCTATCAATCATTATTTTATTTTATTTTATTTTTTTTGGTTAGCAGGTCTAATCTGTGACAAGTCCCAAATTTGAAAAGAGGGAAGGTTTTTTGGAATCTAGGTCTTCAGTTGGGCCAGTTTGGGGTCAAAAACAATGATCACTGAGTTCTAAGAAAGCCAAAGGCAGGTGATTTCTTCATCGTTAATCCGTTACAAGAGACAAAGATCCAGGCCACCCCAACAGGCAGAAATCTATCCTGGGTCCTGAAAGCACACAAACTGGAGAATCAGAAAAATGAGGGTAGTTTCTCCCTGTAGATGAGTCCTAAACGTGTCTCCAGATTGTTAATTATTACCCTACACCTCCTATAGCAGTCACCAGGAAACATGTGTTAGGCATACTTGCATTTGTAAATATTAATTTGCTCCCAACCACATGCAAACAGTTTATGGGCACAGTAAGAAGGGTGTCACTTGAAGAAGTCAAGTCTTCAAGACAACAGCAGCATTGGGCATCCCTAGAGGGCTGAGAGTCTGCAATCATTTCCCATTTGTTGAGGGCTTCTCAGGAGCTGGCTGCTCCCTCTGTACCTCTCAGCTCTTTAATCCTCCCTTCATTGCCTCGAGGGGGTCCTCGTGTGAGTCCCTTATAGGACCAGGGTCTGAGGGGACCCCAGCTGGCAAAGGGCCAAAAGTGAATAAAAATCCCACCCTGGTAAGATGAGGGAGGATGAATGCAAGCACAGAGCCTGGTATGTAGCAGATGCTTAATAAATGAGCCCTGTGGCTGTTATCAGGAGGTCTGGTCATTACTGCTTCTGAATCTACACATTTATTCTTTAGGCAGCAGAACATAGAGGAGTAGAAACACCAAGAAAAGGCTCAAATCCTGCTCCCTGCAGCTCATGAAAAACTCAAATGATAATAGAAGCAAAAACCACCAAGTCTGGATAATTGGCTTTCAAAAAACAAGTAAGATCACAGGTAAAGCTGGAAGCATTTTGGAAGGAGGAGGGAACAGAGACCTCTGTGACATCTTTTTATTATTATTATTTTACTTTAAGTTCTGGGATACAGTGCAGAATGTGTAGGTTTCTTATATAGTTATATGTGTTTCCTGGGGGTTTGCTGTACCTATCAACCTGACATCTAGATTTTAAGCCCTGCATGCATTAGCTGTTTGTCCTAAGGCTCTCCCTCCCCTCATCCCCCACCCCCTGATTGGCCCCGGTGTGTGTTGTTCCCCTCCCCGTGTCCATGTGTTCGCATTGTTCAACTCCCACTTATGAGTGAAAACATGTGGTGTTTGGTTTTCTGTCCCTGTGTTAGTTTGCTGAGGATGATAGCTTCCAGCTTTACCCATGACCCTGCAAAGGACATGAACTCATTCTTTTTTATGGCAGCATAGTATTCCATGGTGTATATGTACCACATTTTCTTTGTCCAGTCTATCACTTATGGGCGTTCAGGTTGGTTTCATGTCTTTGCTATTGTAAATAGTGCTGCAATAAACATACATGTGCATGTGTCTTTATAGTAGAATGAGTAATATTCCTTTGGGTACATACCCAGTAATGATGGTATCTCTGGTTCTAGATCCTTGAGGAATCACCACATTGTCTTCCACAATCGTTGAACTAGTTTACATTCCCACCAAGAATGTAAAAGCGTTCCTATTTCTCCACAGCCTCACCAGCATCTATTGTTTCCTAACTTTTTAATAATCGTCATTCTGACTGGCATGAGGTGTTATCTCATTGTGGGTTTGATTTTCATTTCTCTATTGATCAGTGATGTTGAGCTTTTTTTTCATATGTTTGTTGGCCACATAAATGTCTTCTTCTGAGAAGTGTCTGTTCAAATCCTTTGCATACTTTTTGATGGGGTTGTTTGTTTTTTTCTTGTGAATTTGTTTACATTCCTTGTAGATTCTGGATACTAGATCTTTGTCAGATGGGTAGATTGCAAAAATTTTCTCCCATTCTGTAGGTTGCTTGTTCACTCTGATGATAGTTTCTATTCCTGTGCAGAATCTCTTTAGTTTAATTAGACCCCATTTGTCAACTTTCGCTTTTGTTGCAATTGCTTTTGGCATTTTCGTCATGAAGTCTTTGCCCATGCCTATGCCTGAATGGTATTGCCTAGGTTTTCTTCTAGGGTTTTTATGGTTTTGGGTTTTACATTTAAGTCTTTAATCCATCTTGAGTTAATTTTTGTATAAGGTGTAAGGAAGGAGTCCAGTTTCAGTTTTCTGTATATGGCTAGCCAGTTTTCCCAGCCCCATTTATTAAATAGGGAATCCTTTCCCCATTGCTTGTTTTTCTCAGGCTTGTTGAAGATCAGATTGTTGTAAATGTACAGTGTTATTTCCGAGGTCTCTGCTCTATTCCATTGATCTGTATGTCTGTTTTGGTACCAGTACCATGCTGTTTCGGTTACTGTAGCCTTGTAATATAGTTTGAAGTCAGGTAGCGTGATGCCTCCAATTTTGTTCTTTTTGCTTAGGATTGTCTTGGCTATACTGGCTTCTTTTTTTGGTACAATATACAATTTAATGTAGTTTTTTCTAATTCTGTGAAGAATGTCAATGGTAATTTGATGGGAATAGCATTGAATCTATAAATTACTTTGGGCAATATGGCCATTTTCATGATATTCATCCTTCCTATACATGAGCATGGAATGCTTTTCCATTTGTTTGTGTCCTCTCTTACTTCCTTGAAGCAGTTGCTTGTAGTTCTCCTTGAAGAGGTCCTTCAAATCCCTTGTAAGTTGTATTCCTAGGTATTTTATTATCTTTGTACCAATTGTGAATGGGAGTTCATTCATGATTTGGCTCTCTGCTTGTCTGTTGTTGGTGTATAAGAATGCTTGTGATTTTTGCACATTGATTTTGTATCCTGAGACTTTGCTGAAGTTGCTTGTCAGCTTAAGGAGTTTTGGGCTGAAATGATGGGGCATTCTAAATATAGGATCATGTCATCTGCAAACAAAGACAATTTGACTTCCTCTCTTCCTATTTGAATACTCCTTATTTCCTTCTCTTGCTTGATTGCTCTGGCCAGCACTTCCAATACTGTGTTGAATAGAAATGGTGAGAGAGGGCATCCTTGTCTTGTGCTGGTTTTCAAGGGGAATGTTTCCAGCTTTTGCACATTCATTATGATATTGGTTGTGGGTTTGTCATAAGTAGTTCTTTTTATTTTGAGATATGTTCCATCAATACCTAGTTTATTGAGAGTTTTTAGCATGAAGCAGTGTTGAATTGTTTTGAAGGCCTTTTCTGCATCTATTAAGATAATCATGTGGTTTTTGTCATTGGTTCTGTTTATGTAATGGATTACGTTTACTGATTTGCATATGTTGAACCAGCCTTGCATCTCAGGGATGAAGCCAACTTGATTGTGGTGGATAAACTTTTTGATGTCTCAGACCACAGTGCAATCAAACTAGAACTCAGGACTAAGAAACTCAATCAAAACCGCTCAACTACATGGAAACTGAACAACCTGCTCCTGAATGACTACTGGGTACATCACGAAATGAAAGCAGAAATAAAGATGTTCTTTGAAACCAATGAGAACAAAGATACAACATACCAGAATCTCTGGGACACATTTAAAACAGTGTGTAGAGGGAAATTTATAGCACTAAATGCCAACAAGAGAAAGCAGGAAAGATCTAAAATTGACACTCTAACATCACAATTAAAAGAACTAGAGAGGCAAGAGCAAACACATTCAAAAGCTAGCAGAAGGCAAGAAATAACTAAGATCAGAGCAGAACTGAAGGAGATAGAGACACAAAAAACCCTCCAAAAAATCAATGAATCCAGGAGTTGGTTTTTTGAAAAGATCAACAAAATTGACAGACCGCTAGCAAGACTAATAAAGAAGAAAAGAGAGAGGAATCAAATAGACGCAATAAAAAATGATAAAGGGGATATCACCACCGACCCCACAGAAATACAAACAACCATCAGAGAATACTATAAATGCCTTTACGCAAATCAACTAGAAAATCTAGAAGAAATGGATAATTTCCTGGACACTTACACTCTCCCAAGACTAAACCAGGAAGAAGTTGAATCCCTGAATAGACCAATAGCAGGCTACGAAATTGAGGCAACAATTAATAGCCTACCCACCAAAAAAAGTCCAGGACCAGATGGATTCACAGCTGAATTCTACCAGAGGTACAAGGAGGAGCTGGTACCATTCCTTCTGAAACTATTCCAATCAATAGAAAAAGAGGGAATCCTCCCTAACTCATTTTATGAGGCCAACATCATCCTGATACCAAAGCCTGGCAGAGACACAACAAAAAAGAGAATTTTAGACCAATATCCCTGATGAACATCGATGCAAAAATTCTCAATAAAATACTGGCAAACCGGATTCAGCAGCACATCAAAAAGCTTATCCACCATGATCAAGTGGGCTTCATCCCCGGGATGCAAGGCTGGTTCAACATTCGCAAATCAATAAACGTAATCCAGCATATAAACAGAACCAAAGACAAGAACCACATGATTATCTCAATAGATGCAGAAAGGGCTTTTGACAAAATTCAACAGCCCTTCATGCTAAAAACGCTCAATAAATTCGGTATTGATGGAACGTACCTCAAAATAATAAGAGCTATTTATGACAAACCCACAGCTAATATCATTCTGAATGGGCAAAAACTGGAAAAATTCCCTTTGAAAACTGGCACAAGACAGGGATGCCCTCTCTCACCACTCCTATTCAACATAGTCTTGGAAGTTCTGGCTAGGGCAATCAGGCAAGAGAAAGAAATAAAGGGTATCCAGTTAGGAAAAGAAGAAGTCAAATTGTCCCTGT
The DNA here is from genome assembly GCF_007565055.1 of Rhinopithecus roxellana. Taxonomy (NCBI): domain Eukaryota; kingdom Metazoa; phylum Chordata; class Mammalia; order Primates; family Cercopithecidae; genus Rhinopithecus; species Rhinopithecus roxellana. The sequence goes on along the minus strand of NC_044561.1, from coordinate 101,946,216 downwards.
TTGCAGATGACATGATTGTATATTTAGAAAACCCCATTGTCTCAGCCCAAAATCTCCTTAAGCTGATAAGCAACTTCAGCAAAGTCTCAGGATACAAAATTAATGTGCAAAAATCACAAGCATTCTTATACACCAGTAACAGACAAGCAGAGAGCCAAATCAGGAATGAACTTCCATTCACAATTGCTTCAAAGAGAATAAAATACCTAGGAATCCAGCTTACAAGGGATGTAAAGGACCTCTTCAAGGAGAACTACAAACCACTGCTCAGTGAAATCAAAGAGGACACAAACAAATGGAAGAACATACCATGCTCATGGATAGGAAGAATCAATATCGTGAAAATGGCCATACTGCCCAAGGTTATTTATAGATTCAATGCCATCCCCATCAAGCTACCAATGAGTTTCTTCACAGAATTGGAAAAAATTGCTTTAAAGTTCATATGGAACCAAAAAAGAGCCCGCATTGCCAAGACAATCCTAAGTCAAAAGGACAAAGCTGGAGGCGTCACGCTACCTGACTTCAAACTATACTACAAGGCTACAGTAACCAAAACAGCATGGTACTGGTACCAAAACAGAGATATAGACCAATGGAACAGAACAGAGTCCTCAGAAATAATACCACACATCTACAACCATCTGATCTTTGACAAACCTGAGAGAAACAAGAAATGGGGAAAGGATTCGCTATTTACTAAATGGTGCTGGAAAAATTGGCTAGCCATAAGTAGAAAGCTGAAACTGGATCCTTTCCTTACCCCTTATACGAAGATTAATTCAAGATGGATTTAGAGACTTAAATGTTAGACCTAATACCATAAAAACCCTAGAAGAAAATCTAGGTAGTACCATTCAGGACATAGGCATGGGCAAGGACTTCATGTCTAAAACACCAAAAGCAACGGCAGCAAAAGCCAAAATTGACAAATGGGATCTAATTAAACTAAAGAGCTTTTGCACAGTGAAAGAAACTACCATCAGTGTGAACAGGCAACCTACAGAATGGGAGAAAATTTTTGCAACCTACTCATCTGACAAAGGGCTAATATCCAAAATCTACAAAGAACTCAAACAAATATACAAGAAAAAAACAAACAACCCCATCAAAAAGTGGGCAAAGGATATGAACAGACATTTCTCAAAAGAAGACATTCATACAGCCAACAGACACATGAAAAAATGCTCATCATCACTGGCCATCAGAGAAATGCAAATCAAAACCACAATGAGATACCATCTCACACCAGTTAGAATGGCAATCATTAAGAAGTCAGGAAACAACAGTTGTTGGAGAGGATGTGGAGAAATAGGAACACTTTTACACTGTTGGTGGGATTGTAAACTAGTTCAACCATTATGGAAAACAGTATGGCAATTCCTCAAGGATCTAGAACTAGATGTACCATATGACCCAGCCATCCCACTACTGGGTATATACCCAAAGGATTATAAATTAGTCTACTACAAAGACACATGCACACGTATGTTTATTGCAGCACTATTCACAATAGCAAAGACTTGGAATCAACCCAAATGTCCATCTGTGACAGACTGGATTAAGAAAATGTGGCACATATACACCATGGAATACTATGCAGCCATAAAAAAGGATGAGTTTGCGTCCTTTGTAGGGACATGGATGCAGCTGGAAACCATCATTCTTAGCAAACTATCACAAGAAGAGAAAACCAAACACCGCATGTTCTCACTCATAGGTGGGAACTGAACAATGAGATCACTTGGACTCGGGAAGGGGAACATCACACACTGGGGCCTATCATGGGGAGGGGGGAGGAGGGAGGGATTGCACTGGGGAGTTATACATGATATAAATGATGAATTGATGGGTGCTGACGAGTTGATGGGTGCAGCACACCAACATGGCATAAGTATACATATGTAACAAACCTGCACGTTATGCACATGTACCCTAGAACTTAAAGTATAATAAAAAAAAAAAAAAAAAAAAACTTTTTGATGTGCTGTGGGATTCAGTTTGCCAGTATTTTATTGAGGATTTTCACATTGATGTTTATCAGGGATACTGGCCTGATGTTTTATTTTTTTGTTGTGTCTCTTCCAGGCTTTGGTATTAGGATGATGCTGGCCTCATAAAATGAGTCAGGAAGGTGTCCCTCTTTTTCTAGTATTTGGAATAGTTTCAAAAGGAATGGTTCCATCTCCTCTTTGTACCTCTGGTAGAATTTGGCTGTGAATCCGTCTGGTCTTGGGCTTTTTTTGGTTGGTAGGCTTTTAATTACTGCCTCAATTTCAAAACTTGTTATTGGTCTATTCAGGGACTCAACTTCTTGATTTAGTCTTGGGAGGGTGTATGTGTCCAGGAATTTATCCACTTCTTCTAGATTTTCTAGTTTATTTGCATAGAGGTGTTCATAGTATTTTCTGATGGTAGTTTGTGTTTCCATGGGGTCAGTGGTTATATCCCCTTTATCTTTTTTTATTGTGTCTATTTGATTCTTCTTTCTTTTCTTCTTTATTAGTCTAGATAGTGGTCTATTTGTTAATTTCTTCAAAAAACCAGCTCCTGGATTCATTGACTTTTTTGAAGGGTTTTTTGTGTCTCTATCTCCTTCAGTTTGGCTCTGATCTTAGTCATTTCTTGTCTTCTGCTAGCTTTTGGATTTCTTTGCTCTTGCTTCTCTAGTTCTTTTAATTGTGATGTTAGGGAGTTGATTTCAGATCTTTCTAGCTCTCTGATGTGGGCATTTAGTGCTATAAATTTCCCTCTACACACTGCTTTAGATGTGTCCCAGAGATACTCGTATGTTTTCTCTTTGGTTTCAAATAACTTCTTAATTTCTGCCCTAATTTCATTATTTACCCAGGAGTCATTCAGGAGCAGGCTGTTCAATTTCCATGTAGTTGTGTGGTTTTGAGTGAGTTTCTTAATTCTGAATTCTAATTTGATTGAACTGTGGTCTGATAAACTGTCTGCTATGATTTCCATTCTTTTGCATTTGCTGAGGCGTGCTTTACTTCCAATTGTGTGGTTGATTTTAGAATAAGTGTCTTGTGGCACTGAGAAGAATGTATTTTCTGTTGATTTGGGGTGGAGAGGTCTGTAGGTGTTTATTAGGTCCACTTGATCCAGAACTGAGTTCAAGCCCTGAATATCATTATTAATTTTTTGTCTCATTGATCTAATATTGACAATAGGGTGTTAAAGTCTCCCACTATTATTGTGTGGGAGTCTAAGCCTTTTTGTAAGTCTCTAAGAACTCGTTTTATGAATCTGGGTGCTCCTGTATTGGGGACACATATATTCAGGATAGTTAGTTGAACTGATCCCTTTACCATTATGTAATGCCCTTCTTTGTCTTTTTCGATCTTTGTTGGTTTAAAGTTTCTTTTGTCCGGGAGTAGGATTACAACCCCCGCCTTTTTTTGCTTTCCATTTGCCTGGTAAATTTTCCTTCATCTCTTTATTTTGAGCCTATGTGTGTCTTTGCATATGAGATGAGTCTCCTAAATACCGCACACCAATGCGGCTTGACTCTTGATCCAATTTGCCTGTCTGTGTCTTTTAATTGGGGCATTTAGCCCATTTACATTTAAGCTTAATATTGTTAGGTGTGAATTTGATCCTGGCACGGGGATCAAGACCCCGTGGCACGGGGAGCAGGACCCATTTAATGAAGTACTTTGACTGTCCCTTGGTGAGTGGGTGTGCTTCAGTGGGGGGTAACCCACTTATCTGGGCTGCCCAGATTTCTCAGAACTAGCAGGAGGAAAAACTAAGTCTGCCGGACTAAGACTGTGGCCACCCCTCCCCATAGGGGCTCAGGCCCAGGGAGATCAGAGTTCTGTCCCTGAGCCCCGCTCTGGAGTTGCTGGAGTTCCTGCAGGGAGGCCCCACCCAGTGAGGAGGGATGGGTCCGTCCTGAAGAGGCACTCTGGCCACAGTCTGCCACAGCTGATGTGTTGGGCTGTGGGGGATACTTCTTGGAAACAAGCCATCCAACTTTCCTGGCGCCAGTAGGGGAAAACCGTGGCCTGGAGCTATAGAGATGGCTGCCACCTTTCCCTTTCCCCAGGAACTTAGCGTGTTAGGCAACGATCAGTCCCAGTGCTGGCTGCCGCCCATCCCCGGAGGAGCTCAGCCGGCTTAGACAGCAGGCAGCCACAGCTGTGGTCCTGGCCACCCCTTCCCCTGGGATCTCCGCAGCCTTAAGGAGATTCTAGCTAAATGACTGTTGAGAATCTGCATGGCTCTGTGGTTGGGACCCTAGGCCCCAGTGGCGTGGGCTCACGAGTGGGATCTTCCAATCCATGGGTTGCACAGCTATGTGGATAAAGCTCGGTTTCACAGGCTAGGTAGCACGCTCACTCACCGCCTCCCTTGACTAGGGGATGGGGGCTTCTCTGCCCCACAGTTCTCAGGTGGGCCGCTGCACCACACTGCTCTTCCTCTCCGTGGGTCTCGCCAGCTGCCTAGTCAATTCTAATGTCAGAACTTGGATACTTCGGTTAGTGTTGCGGGATTTGCTCACTTTTTTGGTTCTTTTCCATGGGAGCCTCCAATTACTACTGCTTCCAGTGAGCCATCTTGGCCCTGCCCTGCTGTGACATCTTGGTGTTTTGAGGCAGGGAGGCTTTTGGGGCTGAGGAGTACTGGGATTTCAGTGCTTTTTTAGATACAAATGTTTTCACGATGGAAAGTCCTCTAGCACTGAGGCTGGATCTGAGCAGGGCTTTATCCGGAAACTCTATCTTGGGTCCTGAGGCCTGTACTGTGGGAGGGGTCTTGGCCAGGGCACTGAGGCCTCCTGAGATGTTTCCACCACATTTTTTTCTGAAGCACCCACCCCCAGAAAAGCTGTTCTCAAAGCCCCGACCCCAGGGGGCACGACCTTTGCCAGGGGACTGCGTATGAGAATCTTCTGGAGTCATGAAGAGTTCAGATGTCCAGGCCCATGTCAGACCAATTAAACTGGCATTTTTAGGGTGGATCCTGAGTCCAGGCTTGTAAGAATTTTTGTCAAAATTTCCCAGGTGATTCTAATGGGTGGCCAAGATTGAAAGCTACCAGACTCCACCCCAAACCCCATGTATCCTTGAGGCCTGGAGGAGCACTGACCCATCTGAAGTGTCATGGCTTCAGCATCACACAGCTCACATTTATGGAACATTTACTGCACTCCAGGTGCTTCTCTGAGCATGTTACATGATTTGACTCCTTCAGCTCTGCCCCCAGTCTGTGATGTCAGTGTTATCATCAACAGGCGAGGACACCAAGGCCCACGGTGGTGGTTGCCTTGTCCCAGGCCGCAAAGTTAGAAAGTGGCAGAGCTGGGAAGTGGTCCAGGCAGTTGGGATCCTGCCCATGCTGTCCTAACCACTGTTCTGTGGGAGTTCGGTAATCACCTGAACACTACCACCATTAGGGGTTTGTGCACATCCTCTCCAATCCTCACAGAACCTAGAGTGGGGGCCATGATTATCAGCATCACACAGATGGAGAAACTGAGGACTCAAGGGAAGGCAAAACTGGCCTAAGATCACACAACCTTGAAATAGCACCTCAATTTGGGGATGCTTAGAATGTGCTAGGTGATTTACAGAGAGAACCTCAAATCCTATCCCCTCTCCTAAAGGAGTCGTGATGATCACCATTTTACAGATGAGGAAACTGAGGCTGAGAGAAATGAAGGCACTGCCTCCTTGTCCTCCATGTGTCCCAGTGGGCACCTTCTGTGTCCCACCAAGCACTCCTGTCCATCAACAGAGCAAGTGCCCTGAATTCTTGAGCCCCAACACTGACCGCACTCTTAATTATGCCTTCAAGATTCTTGACTTCATGCAATTCTAGTGAGAAGCCTCCCTCCTGGGTGTCCAGGCCCAGATACCCTGTAGCCATAAAACACTGTGGGCTCCTGACAGCCCGAGGGCAGCATGGAAACTCGCTCCTATGGGCCCCACGCACCCCGTAGGAAATACGTCATCTCCTCATCCTTAGTCCTTAGCACCAACAAGGGGTGGGCACGTGCTCTGCTGGGCTGCAGGAGGCCCGACTCTGCTCCGTAGATGCTGCTCAGTGAAGGAGAAGCAGCACAACACGGGGGGAGAGTCCTAAATGCTTCATGTGTGCTGAGACCTGTCCTTTAGGAACAGGCTTGATACATGAGACACATGCAGGATCTTTCTGATGGCAGTGTAAAGCTAGCCCCTCTTACCCCTTCAGGGCTTTTTTATTTTTTTCATTTTGTTTGTCTGCTTGTTTGTTTGTTTGTTTGACTGACAGAGTTTCACTCTTGTTGCCCAGGCGGGAGTGCAATGCTGCGATCTCGGCTCACTGCAACCTCCACCTTCCGGGTTCAAGCGATTCTCCTGCCTCAGCCTCCCCAGTTGCTGGGATTACAGGCATGTGCCATCATGCCTGGCTAATTTTGTACTTTTAGTAAAAACGGGGTTTCTCCATGTTGGTCAGGCTGGTCTCAAACTCCTGACCTCAGGTGATCCACCGGCCTTGGCCTCCCAAAGTGCTGGGATTACAGGCGTGAGCCACTGCACCCAGCCTCGGTTTTGTTTTTAATGCTTTTTGCTATAGAACTGAACAATGCCAGAGTTTGCAAAGAGAAGGTTGGAGCATTTCTCCACACTTGAAAAGCCAGAGCTGAGTGAGTACTGCAGAGACAAGGGCGGTGAGTCAGGCTGGTGGGGAGGAAACCTTGGCGCCCTGACCTGCTCACCACTCAGGTCTCCTCTCTGAGCCTCAGTGTCCTCATCTTTAAAGGAGGCAACAAATGGCTCCTCCCTCATAGCGCTGGTTATAAGGAGACTTTGGCACAACTGTAGCTCCCTGGCCCCCTTCCCTGCCTCCCTCCTTTGTCATCCAGGGCGTCATTTAGGCTAAGAGCATGGCAAAGAGGGGTGAGCACCCTACTAGGAGTTAGCAGATCTGAGTCACACCTGAGCTACTTTCTGGCTGTGATTGCCTGGGCAGGGGAGGCACCATCTGGAAACTTCAGTGTCTTTGCCTATATTATCTGCACAATCAGGATAAAGCCACTTCCATATCTATGTTCAAGGGCTGTGGGAAGCCCTGTTGCTACACTATCTAGGAGGGAAATTAGACAATATTCTCATATATGAAAACACACACACCCTCTAACTTAGCAATGTCACTTCCAGTGGGTGTCTCCCACCTGAGTAGGGTGATACATGTACAAAGCCATCCACTGTAGGATTGTTAGTAGTTCAAGTTTGGGAACAACTTACGTATCCATCAACAGAATGCTGTGAAATAAATTTTGGTATTTCCATAAATTGGAGTATTCTGCAGCTGTTAAAGAGTGGAGCAGTTCTATGTCCTGACGTGGAATCTCAATATGGAATGACAGGGCTTATGTTTGGAGGAAGTTTTCCAACCACCAGTGGGTTTTAGTGTCTGAATGTGAGGTGCATGCTGAACCTTTGGGAAATGGATGAAAAAAGAAATCCTGGCTCCCTGATCCATGGTTCTGTCTGAGGAGCTTTTATTTAGCACCTGTGATGCACCAGGTTCTTCTATGAAGACAGTGTCTTAACAAATGCTGGGGAAGGAAGGAGACTGCCTTGATCTGGACCTGGACTCTAGCTTTGATTCCATCAATAACTGGCCCTGTGACTGTGGACAAGGCCCCTGTCATCTCTTGGCTTAAGTCCCCCATCTGTAAAGGGGAGTTGGGCCGAAAGCCTGAAGGTCTTTCCCATGTTGAAATGTCAGGATTCAGGAGGTAGGATGAGGATTCTGGGCCTCTGGCTGGAAACCCCAAATAGGTTTTATTGCTGCCTTAAATTGGGCACCCCTGAGCCAGCCATATGTATGACCTCTCTCCTGAGGTGAGGGATATTCTGAGATGACCCAGCTCTGCTCAGAGCCCACAGTGACTCTGTGACTCAGTCCTTAAATCACACAAGGCTTCAAATAGACCCACAGCAAACACCAAACTTGTTGGCATCTCCTCCCGCCAGGCCATCAGACTGAAGAGTGAATCTGTGCCTCCCAGGAATCTTCCCTGTGTGATGTTTCTGAAGATTAAATAAAGAAAAACATGATTTACACTCTCCATCCCCTGGATGAATTTCTCCTCATTAGAATGGAAGAAAATGTAAGCTTGGTGGAGGAAGAGCTATTGGCTGTTTCATTCACTGCTGTTTGCACAACATCCGGGGTGGAGTCTGGCACACAGTGGGTTCTCAGTGAGTGCCTGTTGCATAAAGAAGAGACTCGGCCAGCCTGAGACAGAAGCACTCTTTGGAGGCAGCAGGTGAGCTCTGGCTCTGTACCCGGGCAAATCACTCAATCTATCAGTTTTCCTCATTCGTGGAACTAAAGGGCTGGGCCAGATTGGGAAGGACAAGAGCTGTAGAGCCAGACAGATTGGAGATGCAGTCTTTCCCATCATTTACCAGCCATGGAACCTTGAGCAATAGCATGATGTCCCTGGGCCTTAACTCACCTGATCTGTAGAAGGGGGTGACATCAGGTCATGAAAATGAGCACCCACCACCACACCTGATTGTTGCTCAAAGAATGGAAGGTGCTATTATTGAGTTATTGTCACACATCAAGGGATGAGGGAGATCCATGCTGTACTCACCACGCAAAGCCATCTCAGTGCCTGGTCCAGACTTAAACTCCACGTTCTCAGGGCTCCCTTTTCGAAACTTCACACAGTAGTAGGTGCCGGCATCTGCTGGGGTGATGCTACTGATGCGGATGGAAAAGTCCATGTTGTTTCTTTTTGTGAGGTCTGAAACAGTTGTTACCCGGGGGAAGTGGCCTTCTTTTTGATTGTAGATTAATTCTCGGCCTGGTCCAGCTCCTTTGAACCACAGGACAGGTCCCACAGGAAGCAGGGAGGTCACAGTGCAGCGCAGAGTGGCCGTCTCTCCAACTGCGACCAACAGGAGATTCTCAGGCTGAATCATCTGTAGCTCCTCTTCACCTGTCACTTCTGGAAAGGAGCACAAAGCAATCATTTTTTCATCCTTACATAATCCTGTATTTCCTCGTGTTTATCAAAGACATTCAGTGACTGGGTGCACATCAGGAATCAGGAGCAGGACTTGATCTCAGCACACTGCGTGTATTATCTCATTTAACCCTCACAACAAGCCTATAACATGAAGTCATATTACAGTTGAGGGCACTGAGCCCTGAGGCACAGAGAGTTTCAATTTTTTTTTTTTTTTTTTTTGAGAGAGGGTCCTGTTCTGTTGCCCAGGCTGGAGTGCTGAGGCATAATCACGGCTCACTGAAACTTCAACCTCTCAGGCTCAAGCCATCCTGCTACCTCAGCCTCCGAGTAGCTAGGACCACATGTGTACACCACCATGCCAGGCTAATCTTTGTATTTTTGTAGAAACAGGTCACACCATTCTGCCCAGGTTGCTCTTACTTGAGTGCAAGTGATCCACTTGCCTCGGCTTTCCATAGTGCTGGGATGGCAGGTGAGAGCCATCAAGCCCAGCCAAGGGATTCAATTTCAAGGTAGAGCTTTGGGTTGAGGACCTGAGTAGAACTCCTGAACTCTACTTTGAAGTGTTTATATATATATATATATATACACACACACACACACATACACACACACATATATATACACACACATATGTATATTATATATAATATAATATATTATATATTATATATGTGTGTATGTGTGTATTTAAAAGCTGTCAGTAAAGCTATGTGTCTTCTGCAGGCTGTTTTTTGCCTTTCCAAATTCTAGAGGCTGCCCACATTCCTTTCTCACTGTCACATCTTCCCATCACTAATATCTTGCTTGCATCCTCACATGTCCTTCTCAAATAATTAATCTCCTTCCTCCTTCTTATAAGGACCCTTCTGATACATTGGGTCCACTCTGACACTAGATCCAGTATTAAAACCACTGTCTTAAAAATGCTGAAGAAAGCAAAGGAAACAATGGACAAAGAACTAAAACATCAGGAATATAAACACATTAACAAAATAAGAACAGCCAGAATGAGAAATTATAAAGAGAAATCCAATAGGAACTTTGAAGTTGAAAATACAACAATTGAAAGTTCAGTAGAGGGGTTCCCCAACAGGTGTGAGCAGGTGGAAGAAAAGTCATAAAGCTGCAAGGTGGAATAATTAAACTTATTGAGACTGAGGTATGGATGGAAAATGGAATAAAGTATAGAGAACAGAATCTAAAGGAATTCTGGGACACTATCAAATGGATTGAAATACACATTATTAGAGTCCCAGGGGGAAAAAGAAGAGGAAGAGAAAAAGGAGCAGACGATTATTTGAAGAAATCACGGCCAAAACCTTCACAAACTTAATAAAATACATGAATGTACAAATTTAAAGACACTGAAGAAATGCAAGTTTAACTCAAGGATAGAATCTGAGACCCACACTAAGATACATTATAATTCAGCTGTCAAAAACTAAATTCAAAGAATAGGGAGAGAAGTGATTCCTCGCATTCAAGAGACCCTCAGTACGATTATCAGCTGAGCTCTTATATAAAGTATTGGAGGCCAGAAGACCGAGGGATGATGTGTTCAAAACGCTGAAAGAGGAAAAACCTGTCAACCATGAATTCTATACCTGGCGAAAGTGTCCTTCAAACACAAGGGAGAAATTAAGACATTCTCAGATAAACAAAAGCTAAGATAGTTCATGACCACAAAACCTTGCTTACAAGAAATGTTAAAGGGAGTGCTTCAGCTGGAAATGAAAGGATGCCATATGGCAACTCAAAGTTATATGAAGAAATAAAGATGTCCAGTTATATGTAATTTTTTTAAATCGTATTTACCTGATACCTCAACATCCCACAAACAAGTTGTGAGCATCCTGCCAAACCAGGTACAACACTGTGATAAAGCTGGTCCCAGCCACAATTCCTCTTCTTGTCCTCCTCTACTGTGACCTAGTGATACTGAAACATTTTAGTAAAACCCATCATGCTTTTTCTTTGTGTCCTCCATCCTGACTTCCAGAAAAGGCAATGGCTTCCCATCTCTCATCTCTCTTGCTTCCCCATCTGCTTGGTTGAGCCTTCTCCCTGGGAGCTCCTCCCATATGGCTTCCTGTGTGGCATGCCCTACCCCGCTATGCCTCTCCAGATGAAATTTTCATAACCATGGTAGAGTGATCCTTTAAGACATAACCTGCAGGACTTACTCTACCATTTTCACCACTAGTGGCAATGAAGAGGGGATTATTCTAAACCGGGATAGAAAGTTCCTAGGAGATGCACTTTGACTTTTCATGGCTTACTGATTTGCTACTTATTGGCTCCACAAATTTGAGAAGGCTTTTTACCCTGATGGCTTTCCTGTGCTGTGCTATGCACAGTTATGTGCTGCCTTCTGGAGTGCTGCCAAAGCTCTCTATCCTAAAGTGTGTATCCTATTCCAATATCAATAATGACAGCCGCATTTCTTCAGAGCACAGGATGATATAGCAACCTCTTCAAAGAAGACTCATATGATACTTACAATAATGTCACATAATCCAGAATCTCTAAGTTGTTCTGAGGTACCAGTGGCAATGTATTCCTTCATTTACAAATGTTACTTACAAATTAAAATCACAGGCACTCCTTTTAGTGCTTTCAAACAAACAAAAATACCTCTTCTCTCTAGAGACTTTGGCAATGATTTTCATTCCTCTTGGAATCTCTAGACCACTCCTGATGGTCATAAACTTCCCCAGGGCTTCTAACGCAAAACAAAAAATAAAACAAAACAAAAAAGCCCCTCTCTGCCTTGTTCTTTACTTCATTCTAACAAAAAATGACTAGAATCTACTGGCTTGTGTTCCAGATCTAGGAGGAATACTTTCTGTTGCAAGCATTAACCACTGGTTGTCTCACAGGCCAGTCCCTGCTCATCTGAAATGGCTCTCATTGGAACTTAAACTTCTACTGAAACACAAAATTTAAATTTCTGTCAGGTACAGCTGCACACCTTTCTGTTGACAGTGGCCTTATTACTACTGGATTTGTTGATGCAACAATCCTCAGCCAAATACTAGATAACTGAATTGAACAGCATATTAGAAGGATAATAAACCGTGAGCAAGTGGTATTTATTCCTGGAATACAAGTATGTTTCAATATACGAATGACAAACAAACAATATGGTATGCCATATTTATAGAACAAATAGAAAAAACATCTATTTTGATCCTGATAAAATTTTGATCTGTTTTGATCAAAACATCTATTTTGATCATGATAAAAACATGATCATCTATTTTGATGCAGAAAAGCATCTGATAAATTTGTACATCTATGTATGATGAAAACAATCAATAAAAGGGATATGTGAATACTTTCACAAGATGATTAACATTCACATACTCATACTTTATTTTTATTGTACTGATCATTGCCAAAAATTAATTTTTTCATTCACCTATTTACCATGTGTGTTGATTACTGTCTTTCTCCCCAGTGGATGCAAGCAGCAAAAGGGCACTTACTTTTTCTTTTTTATTCTACTGAAGTACCCCATGTTTCTATGTCAGATCCTGGCACATAGTAGGTATCCAATAGATATGTGTATAATGTTTGAATTGCTCAGTGGGACATTTCCCTCGAACACTGAAATCTTCTATTTTAGGTGGTTTACGTCTGTGGAATTTGACAGAAAATGAGTTTCCCACGTAGAGGACTTAATGAAAAAAAAAAAATCAATTTGCAAACATATAGAAAGTAGAAGAGCCCAGAGAAGAAAACCACAATCCTCCTACACACCACATCGCCCACTCCACTCCCAAGAGCAGCAGCTGCAGAAATCTCATGGAATAGAATCAAGGCCGGAAGTGTTTGAGTAATGGTGAAACCTGTGACCTCAGAATGCCTAAGTTCAAATCATAGCTCTACCAGTTACCAATGAGTGAGCTTGGAGCACTTTGTGCTTCTGTTTTCTTATGTTAGGGAATGTGACAAGAATATCTACTTTGTATATAATGATCACATGAAGAAAAAGATGTAAGGCATTTCCAACAGTGTCTGTCACATGGTGAATGTTCAAAAATTGTAAAGTTATTGCCTGGTAGATTTTCTAAGGCTTGGAGGCTTCAGTGGACATCAGATGACAAGGATAAGGATAAGGATATGGATACGGATATAAATATGACTATAATTATAGGTAATATAGGCAGATCTGTGTCACTTGTATCCCCACATTTTTTTCCTCAACTCTACCATTCATGGAAGAGGAAATTTCAGAATAGAAATGCACAGAAATTCAGTTTTGAGGGAAATGCATTTTACCAAAGGAGAAGTTTGCTTACCTGTTGCTTATATTAACAGATTGGGGGACTTTGAGTGGTAAGATTAGAGAAATAGGAAGGAGGCAGAATGGCTGGGCAATAGAGAAAACCACACATCTTTTTAATGTGCATTTCATGTAGACTGAAAAAATGAGTTGCAGGTTATAGTAAAGAAAGTGTTTTTAAAATCCTGTGTGTGTTTCAACATGGTCACATGAGATTTATCTCAGGAATGCAAGGGTGGTACAACATTCATAAATCTCCAAATGTGATATGCTACGTCAAGGCAATCTTGAGCAAAAAGAACAAAGATGGGGCCAGGCATGGTGGCTCATGCCTATAATCCCAGCACTTTGGGAGGCTGAGGCGAGCAGATCACGAGGTTAGGCTATCGAGACCGTCTTGGCCAACATGGTGAAACCCTGTCTCTACTAAAAACACAAAAAATTAGCCAGACATGGTGGTGCACACCTGTAGTTCCAGCTACTTAGGTGGCTGAGGCAGGGGAATCGCTTGAACCCGGGAGGTGGAGATTGCAGTGAGCCGAGATCGTGCCACCATACTCCAGCCTGGTGACAGAGCGAGACTCTGTCTCAAAAAAAAAAAAAAAAAAAAAGAACAAAGATGGAGGCACCACACTGCCTAATTTCAACATTGACTACAGTGTCAAAGTAATCAAAAAGGCATGGCACTGGCATAAAAAGAGACATTTAGACCAATGGATCAGAACAGAGAACCCAGCAATAAACTCACACATTCATACTCAATTGACTATTGACAAAAGTATGAAGAAAACACAATGGTGAAAGATCTGTCTCTTCAAAAAGTGGTGTTGGGAAAACTGGATATCCATGTGTAGGAGAATAAAATTAGACCTTCTTCTCATGCCGCATACAAAAACAACTCAAAATGGATTAAAGATTTAAATGTAAGATCTGAAACTGTATAAGAACTAGAAGAAAAGTTTCATGACATTGGTCTTGGCAATACGTTTTTGGATTTGAGCCCCAAAGCACAGGCAACAAAAGCAAAAATAGACAAATGGCATTAATAACAAACTAAAAAAGCTTATACACAGCCAAGGAAACAATCAAGAGTGAAGAGACAATCTACAGAATGGAAGAAGACATTTGCAAAGCATACATCTAATAAGGAATCCATATACAAAATATATAAGGAAGTCAAACAACTCAACCATAAGAAAACAACCCTATTAAAATATGGGCCAAAGATCCAAATAGACATTTCTCAAAAGAAGATATTAAGATGGCAAGTCAGCATATTAAAAATATCCAACCTTACTATTCATGAGATAAATGCAAATTAAAACCGCAGTGAGCTATCATCTCACACGTGTAAGAATGGCTATTATCAAAAAGAGGAAATTTAACTAGTGTTGGAGAAGATATGGAGAAAAGGGAACGCTTGCAGACAGTTGGTGGGGATGTAAATTAGTAGAGCCATTAATAAAAACAGTATGCAGGTTCTTCAAGAAATTAAAAATGTAACTCTTATCTGATCTGGCAATCTCACTACTGGCATATATCCGAAGGAAATGACATCAGCATGTCACAGAGATATCTGCACTTCCATGTCCATTGCAGCATTATTTACAACAGCAAAGATATGGAATCAACCTAGGTTTCTATCAGCAGGTAAATGGAGAAAGAAAATGTAGTATATATGCACAATGGAATTCTAATCAGCCTTACAAAAAGGAAAATCCTGTCATTTGCAACAACGTGGATGAACCTGGAGGACATTCTGCTAAGTGAAACAAGCCAGGCACAGAAAGACAAACACTGTACGATTTCACTTATATGTAGAATCTAAAAAGTTGAACTCATAGAAGTAGAAAGTAGAATGGTATTTATCCAGAGTTAGAGAAGGGGTGCAGTTGGGGAGATATTAGTCAAAGGATACAAAATTTCAATTTAGATAAGAGAAGTAAGTTCAAGATATCTATTGTACAATGTGGTGTTTATACTTAGTGAGTTGTATTCTTGAAAACTGCTGAGATAGCAGAGTTTACGAGTTCTCAGAATAAAAATGATAAATATATAAGGTAATGCATATGTTTATTAGTTCAAATTAGTCATTCCACAATGAATGCATATTTCATAATATGTTGTTCGTAAGTATATATACTTTTGTCAAATAAAACTAAAATATTTATTTTGTTAAAAATTTCACTGAAAACAGAAAATTAAATAAAATGTTGGAGAAACAATGATTAAAAATGAAATCTCATATGTGAATGTACATGTACATGCATATGCACATGTGCATATATATATGTGTATATGTAATGTGTACACAAATATATATAAAAGTTTGGCCTATCATGTTATTATGTAAGGTTGTTTTATGCATTAATGGCAGTTATTACAAATTTAAAAATCTCAGTAAAATATTTGGCACATAGAAATATTCCAACATATTTTTAACAACATTTTGGAAATACATACATATGCTAGCGTTTTACCTCTGGTTGTTTCTGACTGGCGTGATGGGTGACTATTAATCTAATGTTTGCTTCGCTGCATTTTCTAATATTTCTGTACATAGCATAACATGGTTAAAAGGGTGATAAACTCTGGAGCTGGTCAACCTGGACTTGATCCCAACGGCTCCATGGACTGAGGTAGGGGACAATGAACAAGTTCCTCCCTCTGCCTCACTCTCCATTTGCAAATAGGGCACAAGAGTTGTAGCTTTCACACAGGGATGTTGTGAGGATTAGTTGACTTCATACAAGCAAAAGATAAGTGTGTCTACCTTACAGGAAGAGAGCAATTGCTGAACTATTACTGCTGTCATTTGGGTACAGTGTATGTGTAAGAAAAATAATTTGAACAGTGAGATCCTTGCCCTCTAAGACCTGTGAGGTAACATCACAGGGAGGCCCACTGGGCAACTGAGAGGCTATTGTGCCCAGCCCTGTGACCAGGGGTCAGCTGCATGGTCTGAAAAGGGGTGAGGACAGGCAGCCTGTCTGGGAGCAGTGAACAGGGCTCTCCCAAGTGGCACCGGGAAAGACATCCCAATCCTGTCTGCCTGGGGGAAGGGAAAATAAATTCTCCAGAGGAAAGTCAAGATGACTAAGGGAGTTTGTGGTGCCTGTTATGAGCTGATTGTGTCCCCAAAGCAAATGGGTTGAAGCCCCAGTCCCCAGCGCCTTAGAATGTGACAAGGTCTTTAACCCATTTATGCCTGAGGTTGCAATTTTTTTAATTTGAAAAATCAGAACTTAGCGATGCCCTTGAGCAGTAGGATATAAATAACTCCCACAAGCTTAGTGATCCAATAATGGAGCACTAGGCATAAACGGGTGAAGCAATTTAGTTAAATGAGGTCATTGGTGAGGAGCCTTAATCCAATATGGCTGATGTTCTCATAAGAGAAAATGAGAATACAGACACACACAGAGGAAGACCATGTGTTAAGACACATGGAGGAGATAGCTTTCTACAAGCCAAGGAGAAAGACCTCAGTAGAAACTAACCCTGCTGGCACTTTGATTTTGCAATTCAGCCTACAGAACTGAAAGAAAGAAAGCAAATGTCTATTGGTTTAGTCACTGAGTCTGTGGTGCTTTGTTATGGAAGCCCTAGGAAAGGAATATAGGGCGCTGTAAGCACAAAATGTGGAACTTCTTAAGAGGAGGAGGGCACAGAAAAATGGGTGGGAGGACTCAAGACAGGTAAGGATTTAATAATGATTCTTCTGTGTTTGTCAAATAAAATACCATAAAAATGTAAGTAATTGTGATGGTGGCAGAAGCATCACAAGGTTTGATGCCTCTGGTAGCCAACTGCAGATCCACAGAGAAAGTGCTCAGCTCCCTGATCTTCTGCTTTTGGACAATGTCCAGTCCTTGACTTTCCTTGGCAGTGCTTGTGCTGATCTGAAATCGCTGCAAGTCCAGGGGCAAGGCTAGGTCCAGGAGGCAGGGAGAAAGGGTTCTAGCCCAATGCAATGCTCACCTGTAAGTCCCAGCAGTAGAGTCAGAAGCAGGAAAGGACCAGGAGGATGGGACCAGGAGGCTGGGACAGGCATTTTGGAGACCTCAGAAGCCTGCTCTGTTCAAATGTCTGTTCTGGGGAGATCTCAGGCCCTGCTCTGAAGAGCGAAGACAAGCCCTGCCTCCCTCAATTCAAGAGGAAGTGGCTGTGATGGAGTGCAACAGTAACCTGCTTCTAGATTGTGACATACAAATCAGGCACAGCAGGCAGCTACAAAGCAAGGAGTTACTCGTGCTCCATTTTCAGGAGAATCAGACAGGGTTAGCAGAAATAATGCTTCCTGCCTGCCTGGGGCCTGTGCTCCCTCCTCATGACCCCAACCCCATTTTCAGGTCTTCTTGGTGATTTGCCATTTGGGGCTTTTAAGCCAAGAAAGACCTGTTGTTAGGAACTGTTTTCTAAAGTCTTTATTTCAAGACCCTAGGATGTGGTTGGCTTGTGGTCTCGTTCTGCACCAGCCTCAACCAAATGCCACTCAGCTGGAGGTAGGAGAAAGGTTCACAGGACCTGCTCAACACTGGAGAGGAACCACATCTTCTCCTGAAATGATTTTCTATTCCAACCTTTTATTCCTATAATTGGCAAAACTTAGCCCAAATTCAGTCTCTTGAGGACCTTAGCACTTTCATTTGCCTGCACCCAGCAGAAGGAATTATTTCTTGACTCCTTCCAGGAGAGAAACTGGGTTTGGGGTAATAATCAACTGATTTGTGGAGTGAGGTGGGGATTGTGGGTTCTGGAAAGGGGATAAGGTTATCATGAGGGAAGATTATGGTGGGCAGGTTCCTGGGGCTGTCACATCAATTTCAATACCCTTTCTTCTACATACAGAGCACCTATTTCATTCGCCACTGAGTTCAGATAGGAAATGAGGAAAAAGGAAAAATCCATGCTCGCACCAAGAGTGTGTACCAAGGAGTTGGGGAAGTCGCTGGGCCCTTCTATGCTCAGTTTCAATCTCCTAAACTGGGAATAGTAAGTCTTTTTTTGCAGTGTTTTAGTGACGATTAAAGAGATAATGCCTATATCATGCCTGAAACCCAGTAGGTCATTATTGATGCTCACGGTGCCAGGTGAAGAGCAGGCACTCAAATGTTGTTTTTGAGTGGATCCCTACTGCATGCTGAGTTGCCCACCAGTGGCCTTCTCCCAGCAACCCAGGCCTCCTGAGACCCAGCTTATATGGTATATTTGGACTACCCCTGCCACCTTGAAATCAATTTCTCCCTCTGGATTCTCTAAATCCTGCTCCTTGTTCATCCATAGATTAATTACTCCTCTTACAATTTCCAGCTGTATGATTTTCAAAAAGACACTACTTTTCTGAGCCTTAGTTTGATTATATGTAAATAAAGGTTAGAATATGCACCTTGTAGAGCTATGGTAGGAATAATATAAGCCATACTGAATGCTTTAATCATAATTAATTATAAGCAAAAAAAGTGGCTATAATTATTTTCTGTGTACAGTAAGAGTCCACTGGTTCTCTGCCACGGTTGTGCTTTAGAAAAGCCACCTTGTTAAAATAAATGATTTCTCTTCCAGCATCTATGACTAAGAAAGACCTGTCCAGAATCCTTATTTCACATGTGGGTTTTAGATCCTTAATCTGTCATGAATAATTGTCAAATCAAATTGTAAATGTTATCATGTTTTAATTGAAAGTTCTGTTTTAATGTGGCAGATGTATACAGGGTGAAATCTTCCCCTCTTTCTCCACATCCACAGTAATGAAAACACAAAATGAAAAGAATATATGAATCAATGTCTAATTACACTTGAATACAAACAATTGGCCTCTATGTGACATGAAGGAATTACAACAGCTATCATTTATTGAGAGTGTCCTGTGCTCCAGATATGGTGCCAAGCATTTTTCCATTGGTAATGTCATTAAATCATTGCTCTGACCCCATGAGGTAAGCTCAACCGATTAACTTCCTTTCACAGGTGAGAAAACCCGAGGCATATGGAGAGTAATGAATTTGCTCAAGATCACCCAGCTTTTAGAACTGGAACATAGGCTGCCACACTCCACAGCCTTCACTTTTAATGGTTGTACTATGATACCTCTCATAGGAAGGGAGAGGCATCCCTCAGGAAGAAAGCAGAGAAGAAGCCATAGTCTCAATTAGGAGCAGCCCTCACAGTGAGGCTGGGGCAGGTGCAATGCTCCATGAGGCCCTGACAATCCATGATCACGTGAGGAATTATTCCTGGGAAGATGGCAGTGCAAACAAGAATCACCAAAGATTTGAGGAACAGCACTGCAGCTAACAAATTCAAGAAAAACAGTAACTCAAAAACAAATAGCAATCAAAAGAACTTCCCACCTGAGCAAATATGAAAAAATAAAATGTGCAAAGTTCTTTAAAATTAATATACTTAACGATCTTATAAGGAAAAGAAGAGGGAAGTAAATTCATAAACCAACATCAGGCATGTGTTAATATGAAACAGAAATAGGCGGGCATGAAGTAACAACAATCGTCTTGAAAAAATACCAAAACACAGACTTTGGAAATGAAAACACAATCAGTGCTGACATTTAAAAAAAAACTTAATAGGTTGACTAGCTGACTATACATAAATAAGTGTAATAGTAAGTTAGTAAACTGGGTGATTATGTAGGGGAAATCTCCTGTGATACAGCACAGAGACAACCAAACAAAGTAACGTGGATAGGTAAAAATATACCACAATACTGTGGTATATCTTTTCCTATTGCTCTATTTTTACCTAGCCACATTACTACATTACCTTGAGAGGTGTGAGTCATAAAGTATTATGTCTCCAAAAATAAGAATTGGGAATATAAGACTCAAAAATACATAGAATGGTGTCAGGAAGATGGCAGAATCTGTGCTTAGAGCAGCAAATGCCTTCTTGTGAACTTCAATCCTTCAGTAAAGATCAACTAAGTAAATAGATGCTTACAATTTTTGTGGAAATCGTGTGGAGAATTGAGTTTTCCATTTAGGCTAACTTGGGGAAGCATGGATAAAATCTGAATGTTTGAGAGGACCAGGAGCCTGGGAGTCCATGAGCTAAAATTCTTCTTTGTCTGCCATGTTTCACCCCGACTCACAGCAAGTGCAGATAACCAGGGACGACTGTGGGACACATGAGAAACTGGGAGCTGGATGCCCCAGAAGACTAAAGACGGAAGACTGTGGGCTTAGGAATCAAAACTTCCTAGTCTGAAATCCAGCTCTAACAGGTCCCAGCTGTGTGATCTTGGGGTCACTATTAACCTCCCTGTTTCCTGAGTTTCCCCAAGTGTACAACGGAGAGAATAATCATACCATCTTCATAAGTTTGTGATGGGAATTAAATGAACCAATATATGCAAATTACTTAATACTATCTGACCCTGTCCCCCAAAAGTTATGTATTCAGTATTACCTTTATCATTATAGATAGTAGTTAAACATTATTGTTATTAGGTAGTATTTTGGTTATAGCAACAATTTTAAAAAACAGATCCTCTGCCCTCAAGCACTTATGATGCAGTGTGACAACCTTGGCCAGTGGCTGGCAGAGGTGGAGTACCACAATAATGAGCTGAGGTCATGTGCCCAGCCCTAGAATCATGGAGTCATTACTAGCACCAGGGGCATGGTACAGGCATGATGTCTGGGGAATCAATATGACCCCAATAAGGGTCTACGCAAATGCTCATGGAAAAGCTGTTCCAAATCTTGTCTCCTGCTGGGATGGGAGAGAAGACATGCTCCCAAATGGAAATCAACAGGAGCAGGTGAGATGGGCTGAGAGGGTGAGGAGGCATCATGTAGAAATACACCCGTGTAGAGCAGGCTGCACTCACCTGTGAGTCCTGGCAGCAGAGGAAGTGGCAGGGGTTGTCCAGATGGGCTGGGAGACAGGGATGGACATGGCCTGCCCTGTCAGACTGTGTCTCATGGAGAGAACCCAGACTCTGCTCTGCAGGAAAGGAGGGCATCTGCTCACCTGCTATGTTGTCTGAGGAGAGAGGTAGCTGTAGGGAGAAAGGACCATGAGACTGAGACCATCCTCCATTGTGAAAGAGGAAGCGGACACAGTTGCCACCTCTGGGAAGTTGTCAATGTCTGCGCTTGGGGTTCCCAGGCCTGGGGAGCATTAGCTAGTACTGGAGAGAGGTCAACTGCTCCAGAGCCTGCTCTCTGTTTCAGAGGCACTCATCTCATGCCAGGGGTCCCATGACCCTTCCTCATTGACAGCCCAGACCGAGAGGGCTCTGCAGCTAAGGACTGAGCTTGCAGCTTCAGAGACCATAATTCCAGGTGTGGCACATTTGAGGGCTTGTGGCTGTAGTAACCTTCTGGGATGAAACCAAATCCCCTGGACAACCCCTGCAAAAGTCCCTTAAGCCAACACCAAGGAACAAGCTGAGCAAATCAAAAACGACAATTCTTCTTAGATCTGTCAGAAAAAATGAGGTCACAGGGCAAACCACTGTCAACTGGGGAGCTGGGCAGGGTGATATAGAGAATCACAACTTCCTAAAGCCGAAGCCTCTGTGGGAAGCAGTACCGGGGAGGAAAAGCTGCACTGCAATTGAAGAATTTCTTGAGGCTCAGTGTGGGCCAGTCTTAGAAACAGACTCCAGGAGGACCCAATAATGGAGGTCTCCCACACTTTTGTGAGTTTTACCTCTGGGAACTTGATTAGCTCCTCAGAGTGAATATGGGAGAAATACTCACTTGTGCTCCCAGGACATGGAGAGGAAAAGCAATCATTTAAAAATATACCAGAGTGTCCTGTTGTTCTTTTGCTTGTTCCATATAGTAAATACACAAGACAAAGGCAACACTGTTCCAATTACTGTGGATACATTTTTACAAAGAAATAAAACAATTTGACACTCAATGTTTCTAATGCTTTGAATTATAGTGTACTAAATATTTGTTTGAACTTCCTGCTACATTTCTAACTGACAATAGGACAGTTTCTAATATTTTGACAAAAATTATGAGGATCACAGAACAACCATTATTTTTCCCATTGAATGTAGAGTTGTTTTCCAGGACTTCATGGCTTCCAGTTATCTTTACAGTCCTGCACTGCCATGCAAAGTAAGAACATGCAGAATAAGCACACGTGGTAATATAATACAGTGCTAAGTAGAAAAACTGATCAGGATAAGAGGAACTGAAATTCTAGGATAAGAGAGGAAAATGACTATTTTTCGTAACCGTGGTTTACAAAATGTGTCTTTAATAAAGTGAAATTTGAACAGAAACTTACTTAAAGGAAAGAAGAGAGTGAGCCATGTAGCTGTTTTGGGGAAGAAGCAGAGGAATGATACGATTTGACTTTTCCAAAAAAAATCATTGTGACTGAAAATTGCAATCCAGTAGAGACGATAGCAACAGTTTGAAAGAGATGATACTGATTGGGACCAGGAAGGAGTGATGGAGGTGAGAAGCACACAGGTTATAAACACAACTCAGTGGTATACTGGAGCAGGCTTGGGCTGATTCAAGAGAGCCAATTGTCAAACTTTCAGGAATTTTGCAATCCGGTTGCTAAACTGTTGGAAGCTTGAAATTGGCCATATTGGGAGTATTTACACTACCAAAATTGGCAAGCGTTATAAATCAGCCTTCTTTATCCTTTTGAAGAGTCAACTGTTATACGTTTGTCATCTCACCAGTGGACATAAGCATTTTGAAGCAGAAATGAATATTGCATGTAAATGAAAACGAAATCGAGGAGGACTCCAAAGCTTTTGGACTGTCACAGCATTCCTGCCATAAGCAACAGGGTTAGGAAAGTTGCAGATTGTCAGAAACAACTAGTGTTTCCATCCCAGAGAGAGGAGGGAGAACTGCTTTCTTTGTAGGTGGGAGGAGTAGGACACTGTCTTAGTCCATGTGTGTTGCTGTAAAGAAATACCTGAGGCTGGGTAATTTATAAAGAAAAGATACATTTGGCTTGTGGTTCTGCAGACTGTACAAGAGCATGGTATCAGCATCTGCTTCTGATGAGGCCCTTGGACTGCTTCTACTCATGGTGGGAGACAAAGAGGAATGGGCATCACATGGTGAGAGAGGAAGAAAGAGAGAGAGAGAAGAGGGAGGTGCCAGGCTCTTTGTAACAATCAAATCTTGTGAATACTAATCGAGCAAGAACTCAATTATTACTGCAGACAGCACCAAGTCATTCATGATGTATCTGCTCCCATGGCCCAAACACCTCCCTTCAGGCTCTACCTCTAACATAGGGGATTAAATTTCAACATGGGATTTAGAGGAAACAAATATTCAAACTATCTTGGATGCTTAAACAAAGAGGAAAGAGAATTGTCTTTTTCCTTAAAACTGGGATGGGGGTTCATTGGTATTCAGGGGACATAGAGAACCTCAACAAGGCTGGGGAGATGGAGTAGGCGGGAATCCAGAAGACAGAGTAACTACTGAAAGGCTGGAGAGAGTCTGGTTTATGGCCTGTCTCAAAGTGATGGATGCGAGGAATCCTGGTGCGTTCAGATTTAGTGTGTTTCTCACATTCTAGGGGGATGCTGTGAGTCAATGCCCAGAGCCCCATTCTTTGGCCCCTTCTCAGTACCATGTGTGAAGACTGCACTCTAGGGCATCAAGGTGGCAGAAACTGAGGGTTCCACGTGGCAGGGGAGGAAGGAAGGAGCTGTGGGAAACACGTCCACGTTTAATCATCTGCTCATCCTTCAAGAAATGTTTCCGGAGAGCCTGTTATGTTCCTGGTGCTGGTCTCCTCCTGAGAGGTCTGTGGTGGTTGGACAGGCAGCTCTGAGATAGGATTGTGCCAGCTCAGTCCTCCTCCTAAGTCCTGGCGCCCCTTCCCGCATCCTTTCCACGCAGGCACTCAGAGGATCAGAGCAGCAACAGCTTTCAGAGTTGCCCATCTGGGGCTTCTCAACATTACAGTGGGGATTCCTTAGAATGGAGTTCAGCATCAAATAATCTAGAGACGGCCTGTCAGGGACCACCCACAGAGTTGCCCCTCACTTGGCACCCTCTTCTCACTTCCCGCATAGGCCTCTAAGGCACTGTGGACACCTTTGAACAGCCTTGCTGTAACCCACTTCCTGCAGCACCCACACACTTCCTGGGGCTGGGAGCCTCTTAGAGGGTTTCCTGAGACTCCTGAGGGTGTGGAGGAAGCTCGGTTACCTTCTCTAAACTCCACTGAACCTGATGCTGCATGGCACGTGAGCTGGGCTCTCCGGCTGGCCTTGCCCTTATGGGGCAACCCTTGGCCAGCCGTTCTGTCCCCACACTTATAGTCAGTCCTCTGCTTCAGTGGATGTTAGATGGCAGAGACATCAACCACCAGCTGCACCCTGGGGTCCAGGAGGAGAGCTACAAGGAGTGGGGTAGTAGGAGCTGGCATGAGTCCTAGAAATCATGAGACAGGAGGAGCCATGAGAGGGGCCACCTGGGACAGACCTCCACTTACCCCATTCAAGGCTACCTGCACCCAACAAGGCTCCAAAACTTTTGAATCTGAGTCCTGCCCTGGATCCAACCCAAGGCAGAAGCTGGGGAAAGAGGCTCCTTCTTCCCAGTCATCCCATCTCCCAGTGCCAGGCTCTCCTACTGGAAGGAGAGGGCGGAGAGAGCTAGTACTCAGGTATTCATACAATGCAAGGAAGCCATGGACTTGTTTCTGAAAGGAGTGATGCCTCCTCAAGAAGAGCCTCAGGCATGTCCTTCAGGAGGGATTCCAGAAGAAGGCATTGTGCTCCTAGGAGATGACAGTTCTAGGCAGGTTGTGGTCCCTGAAGGCCTTCCCGTGGGACAAGACACGAAGGTGGAAGACAGCACTATTGATGATCCTGACCCTGTGTTTGCCCAGGCTAATATATGTGGGATGTCTTGGTTTTTAATAAAGAAAGATTAAAAAAGAAAACCAAAAGACAAAGTTCTAAACTAGCAAAAGCCTCATAGAATAAGGATGTAAAAAAAAAATATTTTTGTACAACTATAAAATGTGTTTGTTTTAAGCTGAGTGTTGTTACTAACAAGTAAAAAAGTTAAAAAATTAAAAACTATAACATAAAAATTTTACAGCAAGCTAAGGTTAATATATTATTGAACAAGGCAAAATATTTAAAGAATCAATTTAGCATAGCCTAGACCAGGCATTGTGTCACGTGTGTGTAGTCCCATCTACTCAGGAGGCTGAGACAGGAGGATTGCTTGAGCCCAGAAGTTCTGGACTGAGTGTGTACACTAAGTTCAGAATCAATGTGCTGACCTCCTACAAGAGAAGGGAGCACCAGGTTGCCTATGGAGGAGTGAACCAGCCCAGGTCAAAAACGGAGCAGGTGAAAACTGTCGTACTGATCAGCGGTGGAGTCATACCTGTGAGTGGTGCCTGGGCAGCACAGTGAGACCCCAGCTCTTCAAGAAAATTAAAAATAAAAAATGTATATACTTTCAGTGTGGCCAAGGTGTATGGTGTTTATAAAGTCTACACAGGGTAATTTCCTAGGACTTCACATTCATCCACCACTAACTCACTGACTTAACGAGAGCAACCAGTTCTGCAAGCTCCATTTATGAGAAGTGCCCAATACAGGTGCACCATTCTTAAAAATCTTTTAAAAAATTATTAAAAAAGTCTTTTATACCATACATTTACTGCACTTCTTAATGTTTAGAAATATTTATTTACTTACTTTTTTTTTTGACACAGAGACTTGCTCTGTTGCCCAGACTGGAGTGCAGTGGTGTGATCGTGGCTCACCACACCCTTTAACTCCTGAGCTCAAGTGATCCTCCCACTTCAGCCTTCCAAGTAACTGAAATTACAGGTGTGCATCAACACACCTAGTTAATTTTAATCTTTTTTTGTAGAGACAGGGTATCATCATGTTGCCCAGGCTGATCTCGAACTCTTGGGCTCAAGCCATCCATCTGCCTCAGCCTCTCAAAGTGCTGGGATTACAGGTGTGAGCCAAAATATCTGGCTAGAAATGTTTAGATACACAAATACTACTGTGTTCTAATTGCCTAAGTATTCAGTACAGTAAAATGCTGTACTGGTTTGTGGCCTAGGAGCAAGGAGCCATACCATATGGCCGAGGTGTATAGTAGGCTATCCCTTCTAGGTTGGTGTAAGTACACTCTGTGATGGTCACACCAAAAGCAAATTAGCTTGTTGAAAGCTGTTGTGAGACCTTGGTTCTTGTCTTCTGAGTCTGAAAGAATTTAAACAAGAGACACACAGCAAAGGAGATGCAGCATAGAGTAATTTACTGCAAAAGGAAAATAATATTTTGAAAGGTGCAGAATAGACAGTACTTACTGAGAGAGAGAGAGGATTCAAGATGGGCTGTTCATAAGGATAAGACAGCAAAGACTGGCACCAGCGAGGCTCCCTTTATGGGAGTCTTCAATGATTATTCATAAGGAGGTGGAAAGAGGTGTTAGAAGTAAGCATGTTCTGGGCAGTCCTCTGGGTGCACCTGAGCAGTAGCTGTACATGCTTGTTCATACATTGCATAGCTCATTAGCATCTTAAAACTCCACCCAGGGATGTGTTTTTTACTATTATAATGAGAAAAGGGTCAGTTTGAGGACAGGTAAAATCAAAATGCACAGAGGGGAAATCCCTACTATAGATAGCTTTGTTTTAATCAGCTCAGTTAGAATGCCAGTGCTGAGTCTTACTGTATTGACTGTTCTACCACCACTGTTGCTGCATCATGAGAACATGGTCACTTCTTTGACCACCTATCCTCCCTCAAGGTAATGACACATTTCTCAGGATGTATCCCCCTCGTTATGAAATGCATGAACATGTTAAGGAAATTGAATTGATAATTTTAACACTTCTGAAAATATTTCTTGAAGACCAGATATTTTCACAGGAATATTTCTTTCTTTCTTTCTTTTTCTTCTTTTTCTTTTTCTTTCTTTTCTTTCTTTTTTTTTTGAGACAGAGTCTTGCTCTGTCGCCCAGGCTGGAGTGTAGTGACATGATCTCAGCTCACTGCAATCTCTGCCTCCTGGGTTCAAGCGATTCTCCTGCCTCAGCCTCCCGAGTAGCTGACACTACAGGCATGTGCCCACCATGCCCAGCTAATTTTTGTATTTTTAGTTTCACCATATTGTCAGGCTGGTCTCGATCTCTTGACCTCATGACCCACCCGTCTCAGCCTCCCAAGGTGCTGGGATTACAGGCGTGAGTCACCGCACCCGGCCTTTCACAGGAATATTTTACCAAAAAATTAAAGAGGAATTAAAACCAATTGTAGCACACACACACACACACACACACACACACACACACACAAAACAGGAATGAAGGAGATTTGAGAAAATTGTAAAATATACCCAATTTAGATGATATCAGGAAATTTTTGTTAATTTTATTAGCTGTGATAACAATATTGAACTTGTAGGAAAACGTCCTCAATCATCAGATCACCCAGGATGGACTCCATTTGCAACTGCAGGTGCATGCATGACTGAGTGAGCAGTGGACGTGACTATGCACCTTCCATGCATCTCTGATTATAGGGGAAATTGTTTGTCCTCCAATTCCTGTCTTCACTCTTCCAGCAGGCAGGGACATGGACAAATCAGTGACCCAGCATGGACCCAGCAGATGAGGCTAATGCCTTAGGGCATGCAGGAGGAATCTGAGCCTTTGAAAAGTCTTCTGGAGCAGAGACCCCTCCTGGTATTGTATGAGAGGGAAACAGGACATATTTTGGTCAAAGAGAGGGGAGTATCGGCCAACTTCAGGTCCTTGGGACAATGCCTAGCAGAAGGGAATATTTCTCTAATTAGCACAGTTTTGCTGTATAGGCTGATACTGGCCCTGTCTTCAGCGACTCAGATTTACCTTGATTCGTTTAGACTAATCTCCTGGTCTAATGAGGAGACATCTTCAACAACGTCTCAACATCTCCCATTGCTCCTCAAGCTCTGAGTTTCCCTTTGGTAAAACTTTTTCTTTCTTTCTTTTTTTTTTTTTTTTTTTTTTGAGACAGAGTCTCAAAAAACTGGATGTTTGAAGCAGGAAAGGAGAGTATAGATGAACAGAAATTTGCACGTAGTAAATGTGCAGAGGGATGTCGTGATTATTATTAGTCAAATATCAGCATCAGGACACAGAAGAGGCTCATGCTGTGACCAGTCATGGTCCACATGGGGCCTGGTCCAGTCTTAAATGCCTTTTCTGATTTTCACACAGCAGATGCCAGAGTCTGCTGGGATGAGGTCGCAGATGTGATGGAAAAGTTTAGGACAGAACAAAAATGAGGCAGAGAAAGAACAGCAGGAAGGCTGATCTGACAAGGAATGGAGAACATAAGTAACCGTCTGAGACAGAAGGCAAAACACAGGACTCCATGAACAGATGATCTCCCTGTATCCCTCTTCCTCCTTTAATATATGTTTGTGTCAAAAGATCTACCAAGTTGTGCATCAAACTCTTAGTAATGGCGACTCTTGGAGTGTGAGATTTGGGGTAGACAGCTGACTTTAAAAAGCTACTCTATATGTATACATTTTCTAGGTTATTTTATAATAAGCATGACTATTACTGTTAACATGAAGGAAACAGACAAAATTTTAAAACCAGGAGTAACCTCACCAAGAGTGGCCTCTGAGCTCTGCTCCTTCTGTTGGGCTGAGACCTCTAGGGCAAGGCTTTTCTGCCCACCAGCTGCCCACCATGCTCCACCTGGTAGGTGAGCACATCATCCCTGTGGGCAGATATGTTCACCAGGATCCAGCTTGTTCAGTTGTAGGTGCCATCCTTAATCTCAGTGAGGGTGGAGGCTGTTTCTATCTGGGACACGTTTCTGTTCTCCAACCAAGTCAACTGTAGGTTCTAGGGGTAGAAATTCTTCACCTGGCAGGTGAGGTTCACCTGGTTCCCTGCCTTTATGGGCTGTTGAGTAATATCCAAGAAGGGTGGAACTGAAAGAGGACAGGGCAGAAGCTCTGACCCTGTGGCACAGACAGATCACAGGGAGGGCTCCATAATGTAGCTCCCACCACCACAGTGCGGGCATCACCAGGACAGTGCTAGGCAGGCAGCACGTGCTCAGACATTGAGGGTGCTCTTTGCATATGAGTGAAATTATTAAGCATAACACCCAGCACATAGTAGGTGCTCAAGGACTGGTAGCTCCTACTAGGCTAAGAATAAGTGAAATCTACAAGCACAACCCCTGGCATACAGTTGAAATGTCATAACTGCAGCAAAATCAATGAAATCACCAAGCACGTAGGAGCTTGGCTCATAGCAGGTGCTCATTAATTGTAGTTGCTCTTGGTGAAATAAATGAAACTATCTAGCACAGAGCTTGGCACCTTGTGGGTAGACATCTAGCTGCTGCCATGACAATGATAGTAAGTGACCAGTACATCTAGGTGCATGGAAGGTGACCAGCACAGTTAGGAATTAGATTCCAGGAAATCCACGCCCTGGAATAAAAGCCAGAGGGGAGGAGCAGACTTGGCAGCCAGATATGGGGTGAGGCTAGGAGTGAGGGTTCTCTACCTCGAATGGCCTCAGACAAGTTTTCAGTCCCACAAAGAGGGCCCCCCGTAAAGTGACATGGGCCACCTCACAGATGACCTGAAAGCAAAGGTCTCCAGAGGCCAGCACCACCCTGGCTGTGCTACAGATGCTGTAGGACATACTTTCTCCTGCAGGGTCCACATTGATCTGGAAGCCCGAGAGCTCATTCCTATTTTTGAACCATTTCAGGGTGATGTTTCAGGGGGAGAAGCTGTGGGACTCACAGGTGAAGCTCACTGTGTGCTCAGCTGTGGTCCTCACTGCAGTGCATGATACCACGGGAGCAAAGGGTTTGGCTACAAAAGGAGCATCGAAAAACAGGAGACATGACTGAGATGACCATCACCAATGATGAGCGTGTGACACGTTAAGAACCTTCATGGACATTAGTTTTTAATCCTTCTAATAATACAGAGAGGGCGGTGTCCTCATTTTACAAACCAGGCTGGAAAGGCTGTGAGAGGTGAGGAAGTCCAGACTTGAGTTCAAAGTTCTCTCTAAACAGGGTGACTTCCACCAATCTGGGCACAGGAACAAAGTTACTGATTAGTCTCCCTCTGTGTATTGACTGGTCCTAGCCTGCCTCCCCTGGAGAAAGTTCTCTCTAAACAGGGTGACTTCCACCAATCTGGGCACAGGAACAAAGTTACTGATTAGTCTCCCTCTGTGTATTGACTGGTCCTAGCCTGCCTCCCCTGGAGAGTTCACCAATCTCAGACAGTGCCGAGACCAGCTGGGTTGGGGAGACCCTAATCCAGGGCACTAGAGGAATTAAAGACACACAGAAAATATAGAGGCGTGGAGTGGGAAATTGGGGTCTCACAGCCTTCAGAGCTGAGAGCCTTGAACAGAGATTTACCCACATATTTATTGACAGCAAGCCAGTGATAAGCATTGTTTCTATAGATTATGGATTAACCAAAAAGTATTCCATATGGGAAATAAAGGGGTGGGCCGAAGTAAAGGGATGGGTCTGGCTAGTTATCTGCAGCAGGAGCATGTCCTTAAGGCACAGATCACTCATACTCTTGTTTGTGGTTTAAGAATGACTTTAAGCTGTTTTCCACCCTGGGTGGGCCAGGTGCTCCTTGCCCTCATTCCGGTAAACCCACAACCTTCCAGTGTGGGCATCATGGCCATCACGAACATGTCACAGTGCTGCAGAGATTTTGTTTATGGCCAGTTTGGGGGCCAGTTTACAGCCAGATTTTGGGGGGCCTGTTTCCAACAAGAGAGGCATTTACAGAAGCCAATACAGGGAACAATGGTGAAGTGGTGCCACTGTGAGAGCTGGAACCAGGCTGCTCAGCCCAGGAGACAGGTGGCCTGACACACCCAGCTCCTCATCTGTAAAATAGGACAGCATTTCTGCTTCCCAGGATGCAGTGAGGATTAAATGGGGCACTGTTTGCTTTGGATCAAACACAGAGGATGCTTCATATAAGTGAACAAAGTTCTATCTTTAACCCAAATTTCATGAATACACAGAGATCTCTCTTAGGTATTTATTAATGTGTTCCATATAGTTCATACTTTTCACAAATATTCCAGCAGGATCTGTGAAAGAAAATGAAGTAATTAAGGCTAAAGCTTTAATGTAGAGCCAAGAGTTTGTAAGAGCATTGCACCTACACCTGCTAAAGGTCAAGCCACAGGATGTTGCTGTAGATCTGAATAACAACTGAAGTCAAGGTACGTGGGATTTTGATCTCTCTCATCCTGGAGTACTTTAAGTAACCAATGAAAACAGGTTTGCAGTTTAGAATTTTTGCCCAGCCAATGAACTCTCTCTAAAACCAACTTTTTTGAAAATCCCCTATACAAAACCTTTCCTGCACCGCCGTATGAGACTGTATTCAGCGCTTCTCTGACTGTGTACACAAAGTACAATTCTTTATTTCTCGAATAAATGCTATTTCTTTGGGCCTTTCTGCCAATATTTTTGTTGTTGTTGTTAGCAGGCCTAATCTGTGCCAAGTGCTGCCTTTCAAAAGACGGAGCATTTTTGGAATCTGGGTCTTCAGTTGGGTCAGGTTTGGATTGACAAACAAGATCACTGAGTACTGAGAAAGCCAAAGGTGGTTACTTTTTTCATCATTAGTTAATTACAAGAAACACAGACCCAGGCCATCTAAGCAGGCAGGAACCCATCCTGCGTCCTGAAAGCACACAGATTAGAGAATCAGAAAAATGAGGGCAATTTCTTTCCATAGACAGGTCCTAAAGGGCATCTCCAAATTGCTAATTACTACCCTACCTCTTCTACAACAATCACCAGGAAGCATATATCACACATATTTGCCTTTGCACATATTAACCTGCTCCCTAACATGTGTCAAACATTTTGAGGGCACAGGAAGGAGGGTGTCACTTGAACAAGAGAAGTTATCAAGACACCACCAGCATGGGGACCCTAGCGGGATGACAGGCTGTAATCAATTTCCAATTATGGGAGCCCAATGCCGCTTGCTGCCTCTATACCTCTCTTTAATCTTTTTAATCCCCCTCCATCCATGTGAGGGGCTCCTCGTGTGAGCCCCTTTATAGGATGAGGCTCAGAGAGGAGGCCTGGCTGGCCAAGGGCCAAAAGTGGATACAAACCCCACCCTGGTAAGATAAGAGAAGACAAATGAAAAGCACAGAGCCTGGCATGTAGTAGGTGCTTAACAAATGACCCCTGTGACTGTTATCAGGAGGTTTGGTCATTACTGCTTCTGAATCTACACATTTATCCTTTAGGCAGAAGAACAAAGAAACCCTGCTCCCTGCAGCTCATGACAAACCCAAATGACAATAGGAGCAGAAACCGAGTGAGGATTCTCTCCCCTTTACTGAACAGTCCCCTCAGGAAACAAGTTTGGCAAATTGGCTTTCAAAACACAAACAACATCACAGATGCCTCTCTCCAGAGGAACTATTTACAGAAGCTGGAAGCATTTTGGAAGGCATAGGGAACAGACTTCTCCATGACATCTTGGTATGTGGGGGGCAGGGAGGATCCTGGGGCTGAGGAGTGAGTATTTGCTGGGATTCCAGTGCTTGTTTAAACACAAACATGTTGAAATTGTTCCCAACACTGAGGCTGGGACCTGAAGCTTAAACCAGGCTTCTCCTCCTCAGCCCCTATGGCCTGCTCCATGGGACGGGTCCTGGCCAGGCCACTGGGGCCTTCTGAGATGTCTCTGGCCCATGTTGTTCTGAAGCATCCACACCCAGAAAAACTGCTCTCAATGCTCAGCAAAATGGGGGACCACTTTTGCTAGGGGGCTGTGTATTAGAATCTTCTGGAGTCATTAAGAACTTTGGATGCCCAGGCTAACGTCAGACCAATTAAACTGGCATTTTTTAAGGAGGGAGCCTTGGGCTGGATTAAATTTTTATTTTTCAAATTTCCCAGATGATTCTAACGAGCAGCCAAGATCGAAAGCTGCCAGACCCCACCCCAAACCCCATATATCCTTGAGGCCTGGAGGAGCACTGACCCATCTGAGGTCTCATAGCTTCAGCATCACATAGTTCACATTTATGGAACATTTACTGCACTCCAGGTGCTGCTATGAGCATTGAATAGGATTTCACTCCTCCAGTCTCTGTCCCCAGTCTGTGAGGTCAGTGTCATCATCAACAGG
This sequence comes from Rhinopithecus roxellana, assembly GCF_007565055.1. Lineage (NCBI taxonomy): Eukaryota > Metazoa > Chordata > Mammalia > Primates > Cercopithecidae > Rhinopithecus > Rhinopithecus roxellana. The sequence goes on along the minus strand of NC_044561.1, from coordinate 101,912,756 downwards.
TGCAGACACTGGGACTCACTGTGGTAGAGCACCTTGTCCCAGGTCACAGAGCCAGGAAGTACCAGAGCCCGGAAGTGGCCCAGGCAGTTGGGCTCCTGTCTGCCCCGCACTAACCACTGTTCTGCGGAAACTCAGTAATAACCTGAACACCACCACCATTCAGGACGCTGTGCACATCCTCTTCCATCTTCACAGAACCCAGAGGGGGTTTGGTGCATGATTATCACCATTGCACAGATGGGGAAACTGAGGACTCAAGGGAAGGCAAGAGTGGCCCAAGACAACAAGAAATAACAGCTTGATTTAGGGGTGCCTACAATGTGCTAGGTGATTTACAGAGAGAACCTCAAATCCTATCCCCTTTCCTAAAGGAGTCGTGATGATCACCATTTTACAGATGAGGAAACTGAGGCTGAGAGAAATGAAGGCACTGCCTCCTTGTCCTCCGTGTGTCCCAGTGGGCACCTCCTGTGTCCCACCAATCACTTATGTCCATTAACAGAGCAAGTAAGTGCCCTGAATTCTTGAGTCCCAACACTGACCGCACACCTAATTGTCCCTTTGAGATTCTTGACTTCATGCAATTCTAGAGAGAAGCCTGCCTCCTGGATACCCAGTCCCAGATACCCTGTAGCCATAAAACACTGTGGGCTCCTGATAGCCCGAGGGGAGAATGGAAACTCTTGCTCACAGTGGCCCCACTCACCCACTACAAAATACCTCATCTCCTCATCTTTAGTCCTCAGCACCAAGAAGGGATGGGCACATGCTCTGCTGGGCTGCAGGAGGCCTGACTTTTCTCCACAGATGCTGCTCAGTGAAGGAGAAACAGCACAACACGCGGGAAGAGTCCTAAATACTTCATGTGTGCTGAGACCTGTCCTTTAGGAACAGGCTTGACATAGAATGAGCCATCTGCAGAACTTTTCTGAAGAGAATGTAAAGCCAGCCCCTCCTACCCCTACAGGACTTATGTTTTGTTTTGTTTTGTGTTGAATGCTTTTTGCTGTAGAACAGAGCAATGCAAGAATTTAGAATGAGGTTGGAGCATTTCTTCACACTTTAAAAAGCATAGTTGAGGGTTGCAGAGACAGGGGCTATGAGTCAGACTGGTGGGGATCAGACCTTGGCTCCCTGACCTGCTCACCTCTCAGGTGTCCTCTCTGAGCTTTAGTGCCTCATCTTTAACCCATACTCTGTTTGCCCCAAGAATACTCTTGTCTCTAATCCTAATGTAACAGAAATGTATATAATGTTACATTAGAATTAGAGACAAGTTCTGTTTAGAAATAACTCCAAGAACAGTTTTTATATTTTATTTTCACATTGAATATCAGTCAGATTTACTTCAACCTCAGAGAGCATGTTTATGTAAAATTAAATGAGCTCTGGCAGGGAGCTGCACTTTGTTTTTCTTTCTAAATGGGTTAAAAGAAGCAACAAATGGCTCCTCCTTCCTAGCACTGGTTATAAGGAGACTCTGGCACAGCTGCTGCTCCCTGCTTCCCTCCTGCCTCCCTCCTTTCTCATCCAGGGCATCAATTAGGCTGATAATAAGACAAAGAGGAGTGAGCACTTTACTAGGAGGTAGCAGATTGGGGTCACACCTGAGCCACTTACTAGACGTGATTGCCTAGGGTGGGAACACATCAGCTGGGAACTTGTGTCTTTATCTGTAATAAGTGCAAAACCAGGATAAAGCTACCTTCTCCATCTGTGTTTAAGGGTTGTTAGGAGCCTTGATTGCTAATCATCTAGGAAGGAAATTAGGTAGTATTCTTATATATGAAAACACACACACCCTCTGACCTAGCCATGCCACTTCCAGTGGGCATTTGTCACCTGAGTAGGATAACACATGTACAAGGTCACCCACTGCAGGATTGTCTTAATAGCTCAATATTGGGAGCAACTTACATATTTATCAACAGAATACTGTAAAGCGAATTTGATATTTTCATAAATTGGAGTATTCTGCAGCTGTTAAAGAGTGGAACAACTCTCTATGTCCTGACATGGAATATCAATAAGGAATGATAGGGCTTGTGTTTGGAAGAGTTTTTCCAACCACCAATGGGCTTTAGTGTCTGAATATGCGGTGCATTCTGAGCCTTTGGGAAACTGATGAAAAGGAGAAATGCCGGCTCTCTGGTCAGTGGTTCTGTTTGAGGAGCTTTTATTTAGCTCCTCGAACATAGTCCGTGTTGTTTCTCTTTGTCTAGTCTGAAATAGTTGTTGCCTGGGGGAAGCAGCCTTCTCTTGGACTGTAGATTAATTCCTGGCCTGGTCCAGCTCCTCTGAACCACTGGACAGGCCCCATAGGGAGCAGAGAGGTCACAGTGCAGTGCAGAATGGACGTCTCTCCAGCTGCGACTGACATGAACTTCTCAGGCTGAATCACCTGCAACTCCTCCTTAGCTTTCACTTTCACAACAAAGCAGTCATTTATTCATCTTTACATGATCCTGTGTGTTTCCTCATGTGTATCAAAGACTTTCATTGATTGGGTGCACATCAGGAGCAGGGCTTGAGCTCAGCCCACTGCATATATTATCTCGTTTAACCTTCACAACAAGCCTGTAACATGAGACTGTATTAGAAGTGAGGACAATGAGGCATAGAGAGGTTCGATTTTATGATACAGCTTTGGGTTGAGGACCCGTATGGAGCTCCTGAGCCCTCCTTGAAAGTGTCATGCTTTGCTAAATATTTTTGCCATCACTTTCTGGCTATATGGAGTGTTTCACTTTCTGAACCATTTCATTGACTGAGGCCATGTAACTGTTTTAGACCATTGAGTTGTAAGTAGAAATGATGGGTATAATATGTGGACTGGGCATTCAAATGCAAGAACCTCTATGGATCACCTTCTCCCTTCCACAGAGACCCACAAGGCTCTAATGGGGTCTGCTCCATCAGCCTGGATTCCTGAACGACAGTGACATGCAAAATCCCCAATACACAATGAAAATGCAGCTTAAAAGGAAATAACATTGTTTTAAGCCCCTGGGAGTTTTTCACCCATAGCGTAAGTTTCCTAATGCTGATGTGACTAACTACCAAAACTTGGTGTCTTACAACAAAAGAAATATATCATATTTTAGTTCTGGAGTTCAGAAGCCCAAAGTTGTGTGACTGCATTACAGTCAAAAAGAAAAGAAGAAAAGTCAAGTAAGTAAAGGTGAAGAATAAAATGATAGTGACCAGGGTGAAGTGCAGGGAGGTAATGGTGAGATACAGGTCAAAAGATACATAATTGAAGATAGGTCGGATGAGGAAGTCCAGAGATTGAACATGCCATATATCAACAACTAGAGTTAATAATATTGTATTGAGTTTAGTATTTTTGCTTAAAGAGTATATTTCACGGGCTCTTGACACACACCCACATGCAGGGTAACTATGTGAGATGATGGATATGTTCATTTGCTTGACTATAATAATCATTACACTATGTATATGTATATGAAAGCATCATGTGGTACACCTTACATATATACAATTTTTTTTTTTTTTTTTTTTTTTTTTTTTTTGAGACAGAGTCTCGCTCTGTCCCCCATGCTGGAGAGTGCAGTGGCTGGATCTCAGCTCACTGCAAGCTCCGCCTCCCGGGTTTATGCCATTCTCCTGCCTCAGATATACACAATTTTTAAAAAGGTATCAGTACAGCTATATGTTTTCTGGAGTCTCTGTTCTTTGCCTTTACTAATTCTGGAGGCTGGTAACATTTCTTTTCTCATAGTTACATCTTCCCATCACTCCAGCCTCTGGCTTGCATCCTCACATGTGCTTCTCTAACTCCTAATCTCCTGCCTCTTCCTTCTTGTAAGGACTCATGTGATACATTGGGCACACCCTGATACTAGACCAAGATGTTAAAACCACTGTCTTTAACATGTTCAAAGAGCTAAAGGAAACAATAGACAAACAACTAAAATAATTCAGAATTATGATACAGTAACAAAATAAGAACTCTAATAAAGAGAAATTATAAAAAGAAATCAAACGAGAACTTAATAGTTGAAAGTGTTACAACTAAAAGTTTGTTAAAGGGATTCTCCAACAAGTGAGCAGGTGGGAAAAAATCAGGAAACTGGGAGATGAAATCATTGAAATTATTGAGAGTGAGGTATAGATACAACAAAAATGAAAGATAATAGAATCTAAGGGAATGGTGGTACATTATCAAACTGATAAAAATACACATTACTAGAGTTCTAGCAGGGAAAAGAGGAAGAGAGAAAGGGGCAGAAGATTATTGGAAGAAATTGTGAACAAAATCTTCCCAAACTTGATAAAATACATGAATCTACAAGCTTAAGATGCCAAGGACACCCAAATTTAACTCAACAATAAAGTCTTAGAAACCCACGTTAGGCTGGGTGTGGTGGCTCATGCCTGTAATCCCAGTACTTTGGGAGGCCGAGACGGGTGGATCACGAGGTCAGGAGATCGAGACCATCCTGGCTAACATGGTGAAACCCCGTCTCTACTAAAAAATACAAAAAACTAGCCGGGCAAGGTGGCAGGCGCCTGTAGTCCCAGCTACTCAGGAGGCTGAGGTAGGAGAATGGAGTAAACTGGGAGGCAGAGTTTGCAGTGAACCGAGATCCGGCCACTGCACTCCAGCCTGGGCGACAGAGCGAGACTCCGTCTCAAAAAAAAAAAAAAAAAAAAAAAGAAAGAAAGAAACCCACGTTAAGACACATTATAATTCAACTGTCAACAATTAAAGAAAGAATTCTGAAAGCAGCAAAAGAGAAGCGATTCCTCTCACACGAGAGATCCTTATAAGATTATCAGCTGAGTTCTTATCAGAAGCACTGGAGGTCATAAGACAGAGGAATGATATGTTTAAAATGCTGAAAGAGGAAAACCCTATCAACCAAGAATTCTACACCTGGCAAACTGTCCTTCAAACACAAGAGAGAAACTAAGATATTCTCAGATAAATCCTCAGCCATGGATCCTTAAGTGAATAGCATGATGTCTCCAGGCCCAAACTTCCCTGATCTGTAGAAGGGGTGGCATCAGGTCATGAAAACGAGCACCCACCACCACACCCAATTGGTGTAGTGAGAGTTTATGACCGCTAAACCTTACTTACAAGAAATGCTAAAAGGAGTGCTTCAGGTGGAAATGAAAGGATGCTATAGGGCACTCAAAGTATGAAGAAACAAAGATGTCTAGTTAGGTGTACATTAAAAAAATTCATATTTTTCTGATGCCTCAACATCCCTGAAACAAGCTGTGAGCATCCTACCAAATGACCAGGTACAGCAGTGTGATAAAACTGGTCCCTGCCACAATTCCCCTTTTTGTCCTCCTCTACTGTGACCTAGTAAAGTAGTGACATTAAAACATACCAGTAAATCCCATCATGGTTTTTGTTTGTGTCCTCCACCCTAACTCCCAGTAAGACACTTGCCTGGGGTTCCAATCTCTCTTGCTTCCCCATCTGCTTGGTTGAGCCTGTTTCCTGGAAGCTCCTTGCATATGGCTTCCTATCTGGCATGCCATACCCCAGTCTCTGGGAACTGTGAGTAGAATAAATTGTTCATCTTCATATGCCTCTCCAAATGAAGTTTTCACAGCCATGTTAGAGTGTTCTTTGTAGACCCAATCAGCAGGACTTACTCTACCATTTTCAACACTAATGGCAATGAGAATGGCATCATTCTAAGCTAGGGTGGAAAGTTCCTAAGAGATAACTTTTGAATGCTCATGGATTGCTAATTTGCTACTCTGATGGGCTCTACCACTTGGAAGAGCTATTACCCTGATGGCTTTCTTGTACTCTGCTTTCTTCAGCTTTGTGTTGCCTTTTGGGAATGCTACCAAGACTATCCATCCTAAAGTGGGGATCATGTCTCAATATCAATAATGGCATCCACCTTTCTTCAGGAGCGCAGAGATGACATTACATTGGTATCAACATTTTTAAAGCAGATTCATTTGACATACTTATTAATGTCATATAATCCAACACCTTGAAGTTTCTGTTAAATGCTAGTGGCAACATATTCTTTTATACATCATCAAAAACAATACTCTTGTTAGTGCCTTCAAACGAATAGACAAACAAACAAAAATACCTACACTATATAAATTTCATCAACTTCTTTCATGTCTGTTGGAGTCTCTTCACCACTCATGATAGCCATCAATTTCTCCAGGGCTTTTGATGCAAAAATAATGCTCCACTTGGCCTCATGCTATACTCTATTAAAACAATGAATGTCTGGTTACCTACTGGGATCTCCTGGTCTGGAGTACAGCTCTATGAGGCATACTTTCCTGTTGCAATCATTAACCGTAAATTGTCCCACATCCAGGCTTTGCTTATCTGATATGAAGCCCATTGGAACGTAAACTTCCACTAGAACACAAAATTAAATCACCGCCAGGTGCAGCTGCACACCATTCTGTTGACAGTTGGCATTATTGCTACTAGGTTTGTTAATGCAACAATACTCAACCAAATACTAGTAAACTGAATTGAATAGCATAGTAGAAGGATGATATACCATGAGCAGATAGTAGTTATTCCTGCAATCCAAGGATATTTCAGTAAATAAATGACAACAATGTAATATGCCATATTTATCGAATAAAGAGAAAAACACATGATTATCTCATTTCATGCAGAAAAGCATTTGACAGATGTGGCTATCTTCCTATGAGAAAAATAATCAATAAAAGGAATGTATGAAAACATTCAAAATTATAAAAAATATATACTCATACTTTCTTGTTTTTTGCACTATCTATTTACTATTCACTGTCTGATTTACTATTTTATTTACCTATTTATCATGGATATTGGTTACTGTCATTCTCCAGTGGATATAAGGAACAAGAGGGAAACCACTATTTCTATTTTATTCACCAGTGCATCCCACATTTCTATGTCAGGTCCTGGAACACAGTAGATATCCAATAAATATGTGTATAATGTGTGAATTGCTCAGTGGGATACTGTCTTAGGAGACTGAAATCTTTTATTTTAAATGGATTGTTTCCAGTTGAATTTGGAGAAAATAAATTTCCCATGTAGATGAGTTGGTGAAGAAAAAATCAGTTTGCAATCACACAGAAAGCAGAAGAGCCCAGGAGAAGAAAACAAGACATCCTCTTCCTCATACCACACCCCTGCACACACTCACACTAGCAGCAGCTGCAGAAATTTCATGGAATAGAATTAGGGCCAGAAGTGTTCGGGAAGAGTAATGATGAAACCTGTGATCTCTAGATGAAGAGTGCCTGAGCTCAAATCATAGCTCTGCCAGTTACCAATGAGTGTCCTTGGAATGCTTTGTGCTTCTCTTTCCTTATCTATGTGTATGTGTGGTGGGGGGCAGGGGGTGACAAGAATCTCTACCTTGGATATGATGATCATCGAAGGTAAGAGCTGTAAGACGTTTCCAACAGTGTCTGCCACGTGGAGGGTGTTCAAAAATTATAAAGTTGGCCAGGCATGGTGGCTCAAGCCTGCAATCCCAGTACTTTGGAAGTCTGAGGTGGGCAGATACCTGAGGTCAGGAGTTTCAGACCAGCCTGGCCAACAGGGCAAAACCCCATCTCTACTAAAAATAAAAATTAAAAAAATAGCTGAGGGTGGTGGCATATCTCTGTGGTTCCAGCTATTCAGTAGGTGGAAACATGGGAATTGCTTGAACTCAGGAGGCAGCAGTTGCATTGAGCTGAGATCACAACACTGCACTCCAGCCTGGGAGACAGAGTGAGACCTTGAGTCAGAAAAAAAAAAAAAAAGGAAAGTAAAATTTTTACTCAGTAGATTTCCTGAAGTTTGGAAGCTTCAGGAAACTATAGATATAGTTACTACATAGACATAGATGCTATAGGCAGAAGTTTCTGTAACTTTATCCACTTCTTTCTTCCTCACCCCTACCCTTCATGAAAGTGGGAACACTAATACAGCAATGCACAGAAGTTCTATTTTGAGGGACTATGCATTTCACCAAGACAGAAGTTTGCTTGTCTGTTGCTTACCTTAACAGATTGGGGGACTTTGAGGGGTAAGATCAGAGAAGTAAAAAAGAAGAGAGAGTGTGGGCAACAGGGAAAACCAAACATCTCTTTAATGTGCATTTCATATAGACTAAAAAAAGGTTAGAAGGGAATAATAGGAAAAGTATTTTAAAAATCCTGTGTGTGTTTCACATAGTCAAGTGAGATTTATCCCAGGAATGCAAGGATGGTTAGACATTCAGCAATCTCTCAATGTGATACACTACATCAACAGAATGAGGGACAAAAACCATATGACCATCTCAACACAGGGTCCAAAAATGCATATGACAAAATTCAACATTTTTAAATGATAAAAACTGTCAATGAATTACATATAGGATGATTGTTCCTCAACATAATAAATGCCATATGGGACAAATCCATAAAAATGAACTCACACATTTACAGTTAATTGACCTTTGATAAAAGTTTCAAGGATACACAATAGGGAAAAGTCAATTTCTTCAAAAATGTTATTGAGTAAACTGGATATCCATGTATAGAGAAATAAAATTGGACCTTCATCTCATATCACATATAAAAATCAACTTGGAATGGATTAAAGACTTAAATGTAAGATCTGAAACTGTAAAGTACTAGAAGAAAAGTTCTGTAACACTGGTCTAGGCAATCAATTTCTAGATATGAGCCCCAAAGCACACACAACAAAAGCAAAAGTAGACAAATTGAATTACAACAAACTAAAAAGCTTCTGCATGTGCGTTTCTCGTGGATATAGAAATGAATGTGTGATTACATACATAGCCAAGAAAACAATCAACAGAGTGAAGAGACAACATACAGAATGGGAAAAATATATTTGCAAATTATACATTTGATAAGGAGTCAATATACAAAACATATAAAGAACTCAAACTCAATTATAAGACAACAACTCAATTAATATATGGGCTAAAGATCTGAATAGACATTTCTCAAAAGAAGACATTAAAATGGCCAGTAGGCATATAAAAAAATCCAATCTTACTTTTCATCAGAGAAATGCAAATTAAATCCACAGTGAGGTATCATCTCACACCTGTTACAATGGTTATTACCAAAATGAGGAAATTTAACTAGCATTGGAGAGGATGTGGGGAAAAGAGTACCCATGCCCACTGTTGACGAGAATGTAAATTAGTACAGCCATTATTGAAAACAGTATGGAGTTTCCTCCAAAAATTAAAAATAGAACTATCATTAGATCCAGCAATCTCCCTTCTGGGTGTATATCCAAAGGAAATAACATCAGCATGTCACAGCAATATCTGCACCCATGTCCATTGCAGCATTATTTACAGTAACAAAGATGGAATCAACCTAAGTGTCTGTCAACAGATGAATGGAGAAAGAAAATGTGGTATATATACACAATGAAATTCTGATCAGCATTATAAAAGAAGGAAATTCTGTCATTTCCAACCTGAAGAATATTATGCTAAGTGAAATAAGCCAGGCACAGAAAGACAAATACCACATGATCTCACTCATACACAGAATCTAAAAAAGTTGAACTCATACAAGTAGAGAGTAGAGCCTATAATCACAGCACTTTGAGAGGTTGAGGCAGGTGGATCACCTGAGGTCAGGAGTTCGAGACCAGCCTGGCCAACATGGTGAAACCCCATCACTACTAAAAATACAAAAAATTAGCTGGGCATGGTGGCAGGCACCTGTAATCCCAGCTACTCGGGAGGCCGAAGCAGGAGAATTGCTTGAACCCGGGAGGTGGAGGTTGCAGTGAGCTGAGATCTCACCATTACACTCCAGCCTGGGCAACAAGGGTGAAACTCTGTCTCAAAAAAAAAAAGAAGAAGTAGAGAGTAGAGTGGTGGTTACCTGGGGCAGGGGAGTGGGTGTAGTTGGGAGATACTGGTCAAAGGATGCAACATTTTAGCTTAGATAAGAGAAATAAATTTAAGAGATGTATTGTACAATATAGTTTCTAGAGTGAATAACACGAATTGCATTGTTGAAAATTGCTAAGACAGCAGAGTTCATAAGTTCTCACTATAAAAAGTGATATATATGTATGGTAATGCATATGTTAATTAGCTCAAATTAGTCATTTGTCAATGTACACATATTTTATAATATGCTGTACATGATAAGTACATATGCTTTTTTCAAATAAAAATAAATTTCTTTTCTGAAAAATTTCATTGCAAATAAAAAGACAATGATAAAAGCAAAATCTTATGTACATGTATGTACACTTACAGTCACTTATACACACATGTATGTATATATACACACGCATTCACAAATATATATAAAAGTTTGTTCTGTCATTATAGTATATAAAGATGTTTTGTACATTAAATAAAATTATGAAACCTGTTAAAATCTCAGTAAAATATTTGGCACATAGAAGTCATCCAACACATTTGTAACGTATGTTGGGAGTATATACACCAGAGTTTTAACTCTGAGTATCTCTGACTGGTGTGATGGGTGATGATTAATCCTATGTTTACTTCCCTGCATGTGCTAATATGTCTACAAGTAGCATAACATGGCTAAAAGAATGAATTCTGGAGCTGGTCGACCTGGACTTGAAACCCAGCTGCTCCACTGACTGTGGTAGGGGACAATGGACAAGTTCCTCCCTCTGCCTGATTCCCTGTTTGCAAATAGGAGTTAATGGGTGTAGCTTTCAAATAGGGATGTTGTGAGGATTAGTAGAGTTAAAATACACAAAATGCTAAGAACTATGTCTAGCTAGTAGGAAGAGCTCAATTGCTGAACTCTTACCACTGTCATTTGGGTAAAGTGTATACATAAGAAAAATAATTTGAAAAGTGAGAATCCTGTCCTCTAGGACCTGTGAGGTGACTCACAGCAGGGGCCAGTGGGGGGCAGGGAGGCTGCTGTGCCCAGTCCTATGATTCTGGGGTCAGCTCCATGGCCTGAGTGGGACATGAGGACAGGCAGCCTGTCTGTGAGCTGTGAGCCAGGTTCTCTCAGGCTGTACCAGGAAAGGTCCTCCAATCCTGTCTGTCCTGGGGAAGGGAAAATAAATTCCCCATGGTAAAGTAGAGAGAACCAAGATAGATTGTGTTACCTGTTATGGGCTGAATGTGTCCCCCAAAATGCATGTGTTGAAGCCCCAGTCCCCAGAACCTCAGAATTTGACTGCATTTGTAGACAGAGTCTTTAAGAAGCAATTTAGTTAAATGAGATCATTTGGGTGGGTCTTAATCTAATATGACTGGTGATCTCAGAAGAAAAGGAGATGAGGACACAGACACACACTGAGGGAAGACCACGTAATAAGACACAGAGCAGACAGAGATGGCCATCTACGAGCCAGTAAGAGAGACCTCAGTGCAGACTAACCCTGCCAACACCTTGATATTGCATTTAGCCTCCAAAAGTGCACGAAGTAAATGTCTGTAACTTTAGCTGCCCAGTCTGTAGTACTTTGTTATGCAAGCCCTAGGAAAGGATTACAGGGCCCAGTAAGCAGCAAATTCCTTCTTAAAGAGGAAGAGGGCACAAAAAAAGTGGGTGGTAACACTGAGATTACAGAGGAGTGGGAAGCAGGGGGAACAGAGGGCAAAGTATGCAGCATCCTGAAGAAGGACAGTGGCTGAATATCCCCGGGAAACACTGCTCCCCTGCCCAACTCAGGCACTGTTTCAGACTTCACATCCTCAGGGTGCTGAACAGAGGGCTGGGCCTGGAGCCACACACCCTGTCAGGCTGTCTCTCAGCTCACTCTGTGGCCTTGGGGAGATGGCTTTGCGTCCTGGAGCCTCAAGACTGGTAAGGATTTAAATAATGATTCCTCTGTGTTTGTCAAATGAAATATTATAAAAAATGTAACTAATTATGGTGCTGGTTGAAGGATCACCTGATTCCATCCCTTGATAGCCAGCTGCAGATCCACAGAGGAAGTGCTCAAGCTTCCTGATCTTCTGCTCTCAGACAATGCCCAGTCCTTGGCCTACCTTGGCAGCACTTGTGTTTGTCTGGAATCCCTGAAAGCCCAGGGGCAGGCTATGGCCCTGCAGGCAGACAGAAAGGGTTCTAGCTCAAGGCAGTGCTCACCTGTGCGTCCCAGCAGCAGAATCAGCAGCAGGAAAGGACCAGGAGGGTGGGGCCAGGAGGCTGGGATGGGTGTCCTGGAGACCTCAGGAGCCTGCTCTGTCCAAACATCTGTGCTGGGGAGATCTCAAACTGCTCTGAGGAGAGAAAACAAGCACTACCTCCCTTGATTCAAGAGGAAGTGGCAGTGATAGAGTACAACAGTGAAATAGAAATCAGGCACAGTAGGCAGTTACAACGCAAACAGTTACTCATGCTCCATTCTCAGGAGAATCAGACAGGCTTAGCAGAAATAGTGCTTCCTGCACACCTTGACCATATGTTCTCTCCACATGGCTCCTAACATCATCTTCAGGTCTTCTTGGTGATTCACCATTTGGGGCTATTAGTCCAAGAAGGACCTGTGATTAGGAACTGTTTTCTAAACTTTCCATCTCAAGACCCTAGGATGTTGCTGGCTTGTTGTCTTCTTCTGCACCAGCCTCAACCAAGTGCTACTCAGTTTGGGGCAGGAGAAGGGTTCACAAAACCTACTGCTCAATATTTGAGAGGAACCAGGTCTGTTTCTGAAATTGTTCCCTATTCCAAACTTTTATCAATATAACTGGCAAAACTTAGCCCAAATTCAGTCTAATCTGGGAGCTTAGCACTTTCATGTGCCTGCATCCAGCAGAAGGAATCATCTCCTGACTTCCTCCAGAAGAGGAAGTGGGTTTAGGTTAATAAGGATATGCTTTGTGGGCTGAGGTGGGAATTATGGGTTATGGGTTATAGGTTATGGTTTATGGAGAGGGGATAGGGTTATGATGGGGGGAGAATATGGTAGGCAATTTCCTGGGGCAGTCACATCAATAGTCTTTGTTTGGCACACAGAGCACCTATTCCATCCAACACTGCGTTCAGATTGGAGGTGAAGAGAGAGAAAGAATAAATACTCCAACCAAGAGGGTGTGTTAAGGATTTGATGAAGTCACTGGGCCCTCCTAGGCTCAGTTTTGCTCTCCAGATTGCAAATGATAAGTCTTTCACTGCTGTGTTTTTGTGGATGTTAAAGGAGATCATGACTATACCACACATGAAACCCAGTAGGTCATTATTGATACCATGGAGCCAGGTGAAGAGAAGGAACTCAATTTTTTTTTAATGGATCCCTACTGCATGCTGAGTTTCCCACCAGTGGCTTTCTCCGAGATTTCCAGGCCGCTGAGACCTGGCTTATATGGTGTACTTGAAATATCCCTGCCACTCTGAGATCAGTTGCTCCCTCTGGATTCTCTACACTCTGCTTCTTGTCAATGCATAAATGAATTCCTCTCTCACAATGTCGAGCTGTGTGACTTTAAACAAGACACCTAAGTTCTCTGAGCCGTAGTTTGATTATATGTAAATAGAGGTTATAACATGTACCTCGTAAATATATGGTAAGAATAATATAAACCATACTGAATGCTCACCTCATAATTAATTATAACTAAAAAATTATGGTTATATTAATATTTTGTGTACAGAAAGCATTCACTGCTTCTCTGCCACACTTGTCCTTTAGAACAGTTACCCTGTTAGGAGAACTGGTTTCTCCTTCATCATCTATGACTAAGAAAGGCCCACATGGAACCCTCCCCGTCACACACTGGGTTTGAAGTCCTTCATCTCTCAGAATTAACTGTCAAATGAAATTATCCAAATTATCATATTTCCATCCAAATTTCTTTTTCTATGTGGCAGATGTGCAGAGAGTGAAATCTTCACCTCCTGTTTCATACCCACAGAAATGAATATAAAAAATGATAAAATTACCTTAATCAATGTCTAATTACACTTTAAAACAAGAAAGTAGTCTCTATATACCATGAAGGAATAGTAGCAGCTATTATTTTTTGCAGATGTCCTGGACACCAGACATGGTATCCAGCATTTTATGTCAGTCACCTCATTAGTTCAACACTCTGACCCTGTGGTAAGTGCTACCATTAACCTTCATTTAGAGGTGAGAAAATCCGAAGCACACAGAGAATAGCAAGTTTGCCCAAGATCACTCAGCTTTTCGACTGAGACATAGGCTGTCACATTCCACAGCCTTCACTTTTAATGTTTGCACTAGAGGACATCTAGTGGATGTCCTCTACAGGGACATCCCTGTAGAAGTAAGCAGTGAAGAAGCCATAGACTCAGAAGCAGTCCCCACAGTGAGGTTGGGGCAGGTGCCATGCTTCACAAAGCCCTGATAACCCATGAACACGTGGGGAATTATTCCTGCAAAGACAGCAGTGCAAGCAGAAATCACTAAAGATTTGGGGGACAGCAGCACCATGAGGGATAGTTAACCAATCCAAGAACAATAACTCAAAAACAATAAAACAGTAATAAAAAGAACTTCACACCTGAGAACACGTGATAAAATAAAATGAGAAGGTTTTCAAGATTAGAATATTTAATAACCTATAAACGTGACAAAAAAAGCAAATCCATAAAACAAAACAAACCATGTATAAAACAAGAATAGGCAGACATGAAGTACAACAGGTATCTTGGAAATGTAACAAAGCAGAGGATTGAAAACATATATATAGGTTTTTAAAAATAAATAGGTTGACGTATTAGTTTGCTCTTTCATTGCTACACAAAAATACCTGAGACTGGGTGATTGATAAAGAACAGGGGTTTCGTTGGCTCACTGTTCCACAGGCTCTGCAGGAAGCATGAGGCTTGTATCTCCTCGGCTTCGGGGGAGGTCTCAGGAAACTTACAATCATGGCAGAAGGCGAAAGAGAAGTAGGCTCACCTTACATGGTCAGAGCAGGAGGGATAGGGAGAGTAGGGAGGTACTACACACTTTTAAACAACTAGATCTCATGAGAGCAGCACCAAGAGGGAAATCCACACTCAAGATCCAATCACCTCCCACCAGGCCCACCTCCAACACTGGAGATTATAATTCTACATGAGATTTGGTGGGGATACAGAACCAGACCATATCAGTTGAGCAGCTGACTATACATAAATGAGTAGTAAGTAGTGAGCTGGGTCATCATGCAGGGGCCATCTCCTAGGACCCAGCACAGAGAGACACACCCAAACAAAGTAATGTGAACAGGTATAAATATAGCAATAGCAAAAGAAATACCATAACATACTTTGCAAATGTTGTGCTAGAAATACTAATATCTTAAGAAGTATAATTTGAGGCAAAAAGTACAAATGGTTGAAAGAGGAATATTTCCTTTTATGAAAGTAACAGCTAGCCTGGAAGATATGAGTCACAAAATATTATACCTCCAAAACTATAATTTGGAATATATGACTCAAATATTGATAGAATAGTTTCAATAATTTGGCAGAATCTGTACTTGGAGCAGCAAAGCAACTTCCTGTGAACTCCAGTCTTTCAATAAAGATCTATTAGATGCACAGATGCTTATATGAGTGAAACAATTTTGTGAAAATCATATGGATAATTGAGTGTCAAATTTAAGTTGACTTTGCGCAGTACAGATACAGCCTGAATGTTTAAGAGAAACAGGAGGCTGGGAAACCATGAGCTAAAATTCTCCTTCCACCAAATTTAGCCCTGCACTCATGACACAAGGTGTAGATAATGAGATAAGGCTGTGGGACAAGTGAGGAGTTGGTGGATGTTTGAGAAGAGCACAGTTTAAGCTTATGGGCTTAGGAATCAGAACTTCTAGGTTTGAATTTAGTTCTATCAGTCCTAGCAGTGTGACCTACGGGAACTTGTTTAACATCTCTGTTTCTTCAGTTCCCTAAAATGGAAATAATAATCATATCAACTTCATAGGTTTGTTACGGCCATAAAATGGATTAATATATGCAAGTCACTTAATAACAGCTGACTGTGTTCCAGAAGTTAGATATGATTCTTATTAGGTAGTGTTTTGGTAATAGTAATAGTTTTAAAAAACAGACTCTCTGCCCTCAAGGATTTATGATGCAGTGCAACAACCCTGGTCAATGGCTGGGGGGTGTGCAGGTACCACCACATAATGAGTGTGGGTCATGTGTCCAGCCTTATAACCACAAAGTCATTATTAGCACCAGGGTCATGGTGTAGGCTTGGCCTCAGGGGAATCACTATAACTAGAGCGAGTCTCATCCCAGTAAGTGTCTACACAGACATTAATGGAAAAGGAGCTCTGAATCTTGTCTCATGCAAGGATGGGAGAGAAGAAAGTCCTCCTAAATGGAAATCTATAGGAACAGGTGAGATGGGCTGAGAGAGTGAGAAGACACCATGTAGAAATACACCTGTGTAGAGCAGGCTGCACTCACCTGTGAGTCCCAGTAGCATAGAATGAGGCAGGGGTTGTCCAGGTGGGCTGGGAGACAAGAATGAACATTGCCTGCTCTCTTCAAATATCTGCATGGAGACGCCCTGTCCTCTGTGATCTGGACCTTGCCTGTCATGATGTCCGAGGAGGGAAGTTGCTGTGGGAGCTAACGGCCGTGAGACTGGTGCAGTCCTCCATTGTGAAAGAGGAAGCAGACATGGTTGCCACTGCAGGGAAGTTGCTGATGTTTGTGTCTGCAGTTCCCAGGCCTGCAGAGCTCAAGCCAATACTGGAGAAAGGCTGACTAACCTAAAGCCTGTCCCAGAGGCAGTCTTCTCATGCCAGGTGTCCTGTGGCCCCTCCTCATTTGACAGCCCTGATCCAGAAAGCGCTGCACCTAAGGACTGAGTTTGGATCTTCCGAGATTGATTCTAGGTGCGGGAAGATTGAGGCTCTGTTGCTGTAGCTGCTTTTCGGAATGGAACCCAAACTCCTGGATGACCCCTGCACAAAGTCCCTCAAGCCAACAAGTAACAAGCTGAGCAAATCACAAACAACAATTCTTTTAAAATCTATCAGTGAAATGAGGTCACAGGGCAAACCACTGTCCCCCAGGTTGGAAATTAGACAGGAGGATATAAAAAATCACAATCTCCTAAATCCAAAACCTCCATAGAAACCAGTGCTGGGGTAGGAAAGCCTACATTGTAATTGAAGAATTGCTAGAGCTTGGTGTGGATCAGTCTGAGT
This sequence comes from Rhinopithecus roxellana, assembly GCF_007565055.1. Classification (NCBI taxonomy): domain Eukaryota; kingdom Metazoa; phylum Chordata; class Mammalia; order Primates; family Cercopithecidae; genus Rhinopithecus; species Rhinopithecus roxellana. Next base: position 101,895,636 of record NC_044561.1, on the reverse strand, counting down.
GACAAACTCCAGGAGGACCCAAACACAGGGGGTCCCACGCTTCTGTGAGTTTTACCTCCTGGAGCTTGATTAGGGCCTCTAAGTGAATATGAGAGAAACGCTCACCTGTGTTTCCAGGGAGGAACAAGGAAGCATTTTGAAATACACCAGAGTGTTCTTCATTCTTACCATGCCCAGTTCCCAGGAGAAACTATTTTACCAGAGCCTAGCCTGCTGGGGTTTGATCAAAGCCTAACATGGGGAAGGGAAGGACCCAACTCCAGTCCCCTGGAGCCATTCTGGGGGCACAGGCTAACAAGACTGTGACCTCTTCTGCCAGTGATGAGTCCACATAACATTTTAGGGAAACAAATAATTGAAAGAGAGATTTGACAACAAAGATGAAAATGCAGTGAAGAAATGAAAAGTGAAAATGCTAGACGTGAAGGTCAAATTGAGTGTGAGTGGAGTTATAGAAGTATAAATAGCTGACAATGGCATTGTAGACCCTGTTACTATTCAAGAGACTTCAGATGGGCACCAGGGGGACTTAGAAAAGGCAAACTTACCATAAATGAAATAAATGAAACAGGAGTGGTGACAAACAAAGTGTTGGTGTCCCAGAGAATGTGACGCCAGCAACAATCTTCACATAGAAGGAACTTTTGCAGAGATTTCACCACGTTGAAAGTACAAAGGGAAACAGCTGGCAAGATGACTGAATAGGAACAGCACCAGTCTACAGCTCCCAGTGAGACTAACACAGAAGGTGGGTGATTTCTGCATTTCCAACTGAGGTACCCAGCTCATCTCATTGGGACGGATTAGACAGTGGATGCAGCCTACGGAGGGTGAGCAGAAGCAGGGTGGTGTGTCGCCTCACCTGTAAAGCACAAGGGGTTGGGGAACTCCCTCCCCTAGCCAAGGGAAGCTACCAGAGACTATGCCATGACGGTGCTATCCGGCCCAGATACTATGCTTTTCCCATGGTTTTCACAACCGGCAGACCAGGAGATTCCCTCGGGTGCCTAGACCACCAGGGCCCTGGGTTTCAAGCACAAAACTGGGCGGCTGCTTGGGCAGACACTGAGCTAGCTCCAGGTTTTTTTTGTACCCCAGTGGCACCTGGAATGCCAGTGAGACAAAACTATTCACTCCCCTGGAAAGGGGGCTGAAGCCAGGGAGCCAAGTGGTTTAGCTCAGTGGATCCCACCCCCATGGAGCCCAGCAAGCAAAGATCCACTAGCTTGAAATTCTTGTTGCCAGCACAGCAATCTAAGGTTGACCTGGAACACTCGAGCTTGGTTGGGGGAGGGGTATCTGCCATTACTGAGGCTTGAATAGGTGGCCGCCAGGATGTTCGAACCGGGCAGAACTCACTACAGCGCAGCAAAGCCACTGTGGCCAGACTGCCTCTCTAGATTCCTCCTCTCTGGGCAGGGGATCTCTGAAAGAAAGGCAGCAGCCTGTAAGGAGTTTATAGACAAAACTCCTATTTCCCTGGGAGAGAGCACTTGAAGGAAGGGGTGGCTGTGGTCACAGCTTCGAGAGACTTAAACTTTCCTGTCCACCAGCTCTGAAGAGACCAGCGAATCTCCCAGCACAGCACTGCTCTGCTAAGGGACTGATTGCCTCCTGAAGTGGGTCCTTGACCCCCATGCCTCCTGATTGGGAGATACCTCCCAGCAGCAGTCGACAGATACCTCATACAGAGAGTCCCAATTGACATTGGCAGGTGCCCCTCTGGAATGTAGCTTCCAGAGAAAGAAGCAGGCAGCAATCTTTGCTGTTCTGCAGCCTCTGCTGATGATACCCAGGCAAAGAGTCTGGAGCGGACCTCCAGGAAATTCCAGTAGACCTGCAGAAGAGGGGCCTGACTGTTAGAAGGGAAAATAACAAACAGAAAGCAATAATATCAACATCAACAGATAGGATGCCCAAGTAGAAACCCCATCCAAAGGTCACCAACATCAAAGATCAAAAGTAGATGAATCCATGAAGATGAGGAAAAACCAGCACAAAAGTGCTGAAAATTCCAAAAACCAGAGTGCCTTTTCTCGTCCAAAATATCACAGCTCCTGCCAACAAGAAAACAAAACTGGACAGAGAATGAGTTTGATGAATTGACAGAAGTAGGCTTCAGAAGGTGAGCAATAACAACCTTCTCTGAGCTAAAGGAGAATGTTCTCTAACCCAATGCAAAGAAGAACCTTGATAAAAGGTTACAGAAACTGCTAACTAGAATAATCAGTTTAGAGAAGAACATAAATGACCTGATGGAGCTGAAAAACACAGCACAAGAACTTCATGAAGCATACACAAGTACCAATAGCTGAATTGATCAAGTGGAAGAAAGGATATCAGAGATTGAAGATCAACTTAATGAAATAAAGCATGAAGACAAGATTAGAGAAAAAAGAATTGAAAGGAATGAACAAAACCTCCAAGAAATATGGGACAATGTGAAAAGACCAAACCTACACCATTTGATTGGTTAACTGAAAGTGACGGGGAGAATGGAACAAAGTTAGAAAACACACTTCAGGATATTATCCAGGAGGACTTGCCCACCCTAGCAAGAGAGGCCAAAATTCAAACTCAGGAAATACAGAGAACACCACAAAGATACTCCTTGAGAAGAGCAAGACATGTAATCGTCAGATTCACCAAGGTTGAAATGAAGGAAAAAATGTTAAGGGCAGCCAGAGAGAAAGGTCAGGTTACTCACAAAGGGAAGCCCATCAGACTAACAGCGGATCACTCTGCAGGAACCCTACAAGCTAGAAGAGAGTGGGGGCCAATATTCAACATTCTTAAAGAAAAATTTTTCAACCCAGAATTTCATATCCAGCCAAACTAAGCTTCACAAGCAAAGGAGAAATAAAATTATTTACAGACAAGCAAATGCTGAGGGATTTTGTCACTATGAGGCCTGCCTTACAAGAGCCCCTAAAGGAAGCACTAAATATGGAAAGGAAAAACCAGTACCAGCCACTGCAAAAAATGTAAAGACCATAGACATCATGAAGAAACTGCATCAACTAATATGCAAAATAACCAGCTAGCATCATAATGACAGGATCGAATTCACACATAACAATATTAACCTTAAATGTAAATGGGCTAAATTCTCTAATTAAAAGACACAGACTGGCAAATTGGATAAAGAGTCAAGACCCATTGGTGTGCTGTATTCAGGAGACCCATCTCACATGGAAAGACACACATAGGCTCAAAATAAAGGGATGGAGTAAGATTTACCAAGCAAATGGAAAGAAAAAAAAGCAGGGGTTGCAACCCTAGTCTCTGATAAAACAGACTTTAAACCAACAAAGATCAAAAAAGACAAAGAAGGACTTTACAAAATGGTAAAGGGATCAATGCAAAAAAGAGCTAACTATCCTAAATATATATGCACCCAATACAGGAGCACCCAGATTCATAAAACAAGTTCTTAGAGACCTACAAAGAAACTTAGACTCCCACACAGTAATAGTGGGAGACTTTAACACCTCACAGTCAATATTATATCAATGAGACAGAAAATTAACAAGGATATTCAAGACTTGAACTCAGCTCTGGACCAAGCAGACCTAATAGGCATCTACAGAACTCTTCACCCTAAATCAACAGAATATGCATTCTTCTTAGCACCACATAGCAGTTATTCTAAAACTGACCACATAATTGGAAGTAAAACACTCCTCAGCAAATGCAAAAGAATAGAAATCATACCAAAGAGTCTCTCAGATCACAGTGTAATCAAATTAGAACTCAGGATTAAGAAACTCACTCAAAACTGCGTGACTCCATGGAAACTGAACAACCTGCTCCTGAATGACTACTGAATAAATAGCAAAATTAAGGCAGAAATAAATAAGTTCTTTGAAACCAATGAGAACAAAGACCCAATGTACCAGAATCTCTGGGACACAGCTAAAGTAGTGTTTAGAGGGAAATTTATAGCACTACATGCCCACATGAGAAAGCAGGAAAGATCTAAAATTGACAACCTAACATCACAATTAAAAGAATTAGGGAAGCAAGAGCAAACACATACAAAAGCTAGCAGAAGACAAGAAATGACTGAGATCAGAGCAGAACTGAAGGACACAAAGACATGAAAAAGCCTTTAAAAAATCAATGAATCAGGAGCTGGTGTTTTGAAAAGATTAAAATAGACCACTAGCCAGACTAATAAATAAGAAAAGAGAGAATAATCAAAGAGACACAATAAAAAATGATAAGAGGATATTACTATTGATCCCACAGGAATACAAACTACCATCAGATAATACTATAAACAACTCTACACAAATAAACTAGAAAATCTAGAAGAAATGGATAAATTCCTGGACACACACACCCTCCGAAGACTAAATCAATAACTTGAATACCTGAATACACCAATAACAAATTTTGGAATTGAGGCAGTAATTGATAGACTACCAACCAAAAAAAGCCCAGGACCGAATGGATTCACAGCCAAATTCTATCAGAGGTACAAAGAGGAGCTGGTACCATTCCTTCTGAAATTATTCCAAATACTAGAAAAAGAGGGACACCTCCCTGACTCATTTTATGAGGCCAGCAACATCCTGATACCAAAGCCTGGCAGAGATGCAACAAAAAAAGAAAATTTCAGGCTAATATACTTGATGAATATTGATGCGAAAATCCTCAATAAAATACTGGCATACTGAATCAAGCCTCACATCAAAAAGCTTATCCACTACAATCAAGTCAGCTTCATCCCTGGGATCCAAGCCTGGTTCAACATTCACAAATCTATAAAAGTAATCCATCACATAAACAGATCCAATGACAAAAACCACATGATTATCTCAATAGATGCAGAAAAGGCCTTTGATAAAATTCAACACCACTTCATGCTAAAAACACTCAATAAACTACATATTGATGGAACATATCTCGAAATAATAAGAGCTATTTATGACACACCCACAGTCAATATCATACTGAATGGACAAAAGCTGAAAGCATTCCCTTTGAAAACCAGCACAAGACAAGGATGCCCTCTGTCATTATTCTTGTTCAACATAGTATTGGAAGTTCTGACCAGAGCAATCAGGCAAGAGAAAGAAATAAAGAGTATTCAAACAGGAAGAAAGGAAGTCAAATTGTCTCTGTTTGCAGATGACATGATTGTATATTTAGAAAACCCCATAGTCTCAGCCCAAAACTTCCTTAAGCTGATAAGCAATTTCAGCAAAGTCTCCAGATACAAAATCAAAGTGCAAAAATCACAAGCATTCCTATACACCAATAATAGACAGAGAGTCAAATCATGAGTGAAATCCCATTCACGATTGCTACAAAGAGAATAAAATACCTAGGAATACAACTTACAAGGGATGTAAAGGACCTCTTTAAGGAGAATTACAAACCACTGCTCAAGGAATCAAGAGAGGGCACAAACAAATGGAAAAACATTCCATGCTCGTGGATAAAAAGAATCAATATCATGAAAATGGCCATACTGCCCAAAGTAATTTATAGATTCAATATTATTCCCAGTAAGCTACCATTGACTTTCTTCACAGAATTAGAAAAAAATAGTTTAAATTTCACATGGAACCAAAAAAGAGCCTGCATAGCCAAGACAATCCTAAGCAAAAAGAACAAAGCTGGAGGCATCACTCTACCTGACTGCAAACCATACCACAAGGCTACAGTAACCAAAACAGCATTGTACTGGTACCAAAATAGATATATAGACCAATGGAACACAATAGAGGCCTCAGAAATAACACCATGCATCTACAACCATCTGGTCTTTGACAAACCTAACAAAAACAAGCAATAGGGAAAGGATTCCCTATTTAATAAATGGTGTTGTGAAAACTGGCTAGCTATATACAGAAAGCTGAAATTGGACCCCTTTCTTACACCTTATACAAAAATTAACTCAGGATGGATTAAAGATTTAAACGTAAGACCTAAAATGATAAAAACCCTAGAAGAAAACCTAGGCAATACTATTCAGGACATAGGCATGGGCAAAGACTTCATAACTAAAACACCAAAAGCAATTGCAACAAAAGTCAAAATTGATAAATGGAATCTAATTAAACTAAAGCGCTTATGCACAGCAAAAGGAACTATCATCAGAGTGAACAGGTAACCTATGGAATAAGAGAAAATTTTTGCAATCTACCATCTGACAAAGGGCTAATATCCAGAACCTACAAGGAACTTAAACAAATGTAAAAGAAAAAAACAACCCCATCAAAAAGTGGGTGAAAAATATGAACAGACACTTCTCAGAAGAAGATATTTATGCAGCCAACAAACATATGAAAAAAAGCTCATCATCACTGGTCATTAGAGAAATGCAAATGAAACCACAATAAGATACCATCTCACACCAGTTAGAATGGCGATCATTAAAAAGTTAGGAAACAACAGATGCTGGAGAGGATATGGAGAAATAGAAACGCCTTTACACTGTTGTCGGCAATGTAAATTAGTTCAACCATTGTGGAAGATAGTGTGGCAATTCCTCAAGGATCTAGAACCAGAAATACCATTTGACCCAGCAATCCCATTACTGGGTACATACCCAAAGGATTATAAATCGTTCTACTACAAAGACACATGCACATGTATGTTTACTGCAGCACTATTCACAATAGTAAAGACTTTGAACCAACCCAAATGCCCATCAATGATAGACTGGATAAAGATAATGTGGCACATATACACAATGGAATACTATGCAGCCATAAGAAAGAATGAGTTCATGTCCTTTGCAGGGACATGGATGAAGCTGGAAACCATCATTCTCAGCAAACTAACTGTTCAAAAACCAAACATCACATGTTTTCATTCATAAGTGAGAGTTGAACAATGAGAACAAATGGACACAGGGAGGGGAACATCACACACCGGGGCCTGTCGGGGGCTGGGGGGCTAGGGGAGGGATAGCATTAAGAGAAATACCTAATGTAGATGATGGGTTGATGGGTGCAGTAAACCACCATGGCATATGTATACCTATGTAACAAACCTGCATGTTCTGCACATGTATCCCAGAACTTAAAGTATACTTTAAAACGGGCCGGGCGCGGTGGCTCAAGCCTGTAATCCCAGCACTTTGGGAGGCCGAGACGGGCAGATCACGAGGTCAGGAGATCGAGACCATCCTGGCTAACATGGTGAAACCCCGTCTCTACTAAACAAAATACAAAAACTAGCTGCGCGAGGTGGCGGGCGCCTGTAGTGCCAGCTACATGGGAGGCTGAGGCAGGAGAATGGCGTAAACCCTGGGAGGCGGAGCTTGCAGTGAGCTGAGATCCGGCCACTGCACTCCAGTCCGGGCGACAGAGCGAGACTCCGCCTCAAAAAAAAAAAAAAAAAAAAAAAAAAAGTAAAAACAAAGTCTCTCTAGTAATATAAAATGATAAAACATAAAATTGAATCAGATGCAAAGTATGCTGTGGACCCCTGACGTTTTTGCAACATGATCAAAATCCATTTCCTCTCTCTTGACAGTAGAGGAAATGGGTTTAGTTAAACAAGGATGTGTTTTTGGAGGGGTCATTTGGAAAGGGAGGAGAATTGACGGGAGGAGAAAACGATGATCAGACCTCTGTGGGAGAGACAGTCACACAGATTTTAAGCCCTTTAACATGTGAGGTCACCATTCCCATCTGCTCCTCATGTAGGCAGAGAAATGGGGAGAGGCAGAGGAGAAATGCCCAGAACAGGAGGGAGTGGCCAGGAATTGGGCAAGTCAGTTGGCCCCTCCTGGACTCAGTTTTATCCCCTGTAAACCAGAAGTGGCCATACTTACCTTGCACTCCTTTGTGGAGATTAAATAAAATAAAGTGTTTGTTATGTAATGATGCTGAATAAATGGTACTGATTGTCATACCTGATGCTTGGCAAACAACAGGAAATTGCTAAGCATTGAATGAATCTTACTGCATGTTGTCTATCACTGATCTCTGGCTTTTCCAGGTGCTGTGGACCTACTGACACTTTTTCTTATCCAGTATTGTAGAATTTCTCTTGCCTCTCCAAGGCCAACCTCTCCCTCTGGGATTCCTTTGGTCCCTCCCACTTGTTAATCCACAGAGCTGGCATCCTTATCATCAGCTATGGAGCAGCCTATGCCTTGGTTTCACAGGAACAGTTTCGGGTTATACCTGTTGTCCTCATGTTTTGTTTGTTTGGGTATTTGTCCTTTTTGTTGTTGTTTTAACAGAGTATTATTGTCAATAGTTGCATTAAATGAAGCTGGGGTGGATTTAGTAAACCTCCACTTTGTACTTGCAGCTTCTGCCATGCTCTCACCTTACAGGCTGTGAGATATATGTGTAGTGAGCAAAATGCTTTTTTTAGCAGTTGGTCACAGTGTAGCTAACCCTCCTTTTTGAGAACAGCATGAGGGGCACTCAATGATAAAGCAAAGTGCAGTCTCATGCCAGCAGCCTAGGAAAAGCTTGATTAGATGGAAATCAGAAGACACAGATTGCCAATCACGAGAACCATCAGCATCTACTTCAAAAGTTAATAGCTACATTAAGAAGATGGTGCTAAAAGATAATGATTAAAATGAGGGCTACAAAAGGTGAGCCTACATATTACTCTATGAAGCATGACTTCATTTAGATCAAAAGACGGTTCTTCTAAGTTAATTATACTCATTACTTTCTCCAAGTTTTTTTTATGCACACATGAAAAGTGATGCAACGGTTGTTAATGTGTTGGCTCCATTAAGAGAAGTCAACAGTTAAATGATGCCATCAGGAGATTCAAATAGAAAATCATGATTTAATTTTTTTCATTTAATTCATGAAATCAAGAGTCTTTTGGAAATTCACTCTGGTAGTTTAAGCATTTGACATTATTGTGATTAATATTGAATTCAGTTGACAAGTGCAACACTTAAGGTAAAATTACTTATATTGATAAAAATAATGTTCTTACTAAATTAAGAAACCTGTGACGAGAAATGCATTTGGACTTGGTTGTTGCGTGTGCCTGATTTATAACTGCATCCAAATAAGCTGCACCATTCCACCACTTGAAACAGAAGGTACAGTTGTCATAATTTACAAAGATTTTATACAGTTAGATTAATTGAGCTAAAAAAAATTATGACAGAGCTGAACACGAAAGGATATTTCCTAATGGCAGCACATGTTTTTGTCCCCTTTTCCAATTACAAAACAACTTCACATTTTATGTTATAAATATAGTCATTTGTTGAGAACACTAAGCCTAAGAGAATGGGTAGTTTGATACAAACTCTGAACAAAACACCACCCCTGCTACTTCCCTGCACAATGATTATGTTTAATGAATAGCTCATCATCCTGTACACAAGCTATTTCATTCATGAGAACTGACGCTGCTTAAAAACATCGGTAACTTCCAAATTCCCCAGAAGAGGCCTTATATATAGGCAATGTATAGGATATTTATTAAATTGGTGTCATATATACTTAAAATTACATATCCAAGAAAAGAAATTTGAGAAATTAAAATGCACTTGTGCATTTTTTTCTTGCAACCAGTGTTAAATTCAGCTCTCTTTACCTGTGGAATGCAAAACAAGACACCCAAGAACCCCACTGTTGTTAAGCTACAAATTGCTGTATGTAAGAAACAGTTTCTTTGAAGGAAAATGCACTTATTTTTAAGTTAGTATCACACCATGTATAACCTAAAGTTAGAAAAGTCACTTATTTGAAGGCACAATTCTATTCCAGCTCATATATGAATCAAAATCTTACAGACTTCACCTGGCAAGAAAAAGGAGTTCACTGGTCTATCCTGTGGTTCCAGAGCCTGTGTCACAGTCACACCCAGGCCTCCTTGAGCAGTGTCTATTTCTATCAGACAGAAAGTTCTAGTTCTTTATTTCCTCTTTCTTTCTCTTTCTTTCTTTGTCTTTCTCTTTCCTTTCCTTCTCTCTTTCCTTCTTTCTTTTTCCCTTTCTCTTTCCCTTCCTTCCTTCATTTTCTTTCTTTCTTTCCCTCCCTCCCTCCTTCTCTCTTTTCTCTTTCTTTCTTTCTTCTTTCTTTCTCTTTCTTTCTTTTTTCTTTCTTTTTCCTCCGTCCTTCCTTCTTCTCTTGTTCCTTCCTTCCTTCCCTCCTTTCTTTTTTTTTCTCCCTCCCTCCCTTCCTTTCTTCCTATTATATTCACCATGTGAAAAGATTCTGCAGTCTCCTCAGGGCTGTCTTTATTTTATCTGAAAAGGCAAATGACTTCACTTTCTAAAGTAGCATCAGCAACCATTCTTTGTGGCAGGAGGAACAGGAATTGAAGACCCAGCAGAAAGCAGAAGTCAGCTGCTATAGACAGCCTTGACATAGCTTAAGCTAAAGACTTTGAACAAGAATAAAACAAAATACATAAGCCCTCCAACATGTCAGAAGAAGATAGATTTCCAGAAAAAATAAGGGCAGCTTTCCTTTCATCTGCTTAAGGAAAAAAAATAAGAGTGGGTTGGGGCCGTGACTGGCTTCATCAAGGCAGTAAAAGACAATGAAGGTACATAAAATACTCTATGGCATTACTTTACTTCAAAATAGATTTCCTCAGGCCACTGAAAAATGGTAGTAACCTATAAATGTATACATTTGAAAAAAAAAAGTTTAAGTCCAAGGTAATGACTAATCTTTGAGTCTGTGCCTATAAAGAGAAGCAATTATGATACAAAAGAAGATATTAGAGAAGGAAAATGGAAAAACGTAAGTGGAAATGTATACACAAGTGCTCCCCATTCTGGTCTCATGCTTCTAAGAAGCCTTTTCCCTGAAAGCCTTCCAAACTAGTTCTGCTTGGGCAAGATGCATGCCTAAATTCTTTTTCTTTTATCAGTTGTCTTTTATCAGTTTCTTTTCTTTTTTCAGTTGACAAGAACATAATGTTGAGTTCAAATGATAACCAAACCTTGGATCTGATTAGCTTTTACTCCATTCTCACTTGCAAAAATCATGAACTAAGCTGTATTTTGCCCTTCACTGGGATATTTGTAACGACATGGATCAGACTCCTTGAAGTGACTGGGATGTGGCCAGACATCACAGAAAACTGTGCTGAATGATGGAGACTCTCAGTATTTATAGAAGAGTCATGTATAATGAGATGGAACTTCTACAAATGAATTCTGAACTTCTCACCACTGGAGGAAGTGCAGCTGCCCCCAGTGCAGCCCTGCCTCTTTCTTTGTTTTGCTGCCTTAGGCCATTGGAGCTACAGCTTCCAGTACAAACCCTTCTGCTCTCCCAAACCCTTGGTGTAAGTGTCAAAATCTCTGAAGTGTTGTCCGAACGTTCTCTTGCTTGGTTTCAGGTGCTTCCCCCTTACTCCTAACCCTGAGGACGGGAGGAAAATTGCTACAGCCCTTAACGACTCCTTCCAAAGATCTTTCCTTTCCCTGCTTCTCTGTACTTTTCAACTTCTTATGTAGGTTGGAGGTGGGTGGTTGCTAATGCAGGCACAACTTGTTTTTGTAGCCTCTTCCCATGTTCTGCTTAAGTGGTCTAAGGTCCTGGAGGTATTTGCCATGGGCTCAACTATCCTTGACCTTCTCAACTTGTGAAGACAATAGAAATATTTGCTTCTAACAAAATTTCACTATTCACATAGCAACTTATCTTCTTGAGGAAATATTCAAGAAACCAGACTCCTGTCCTTAGAAACATGTGCCACCTTCATGAATGCATGTCTGAAGGTCCTCATTATTCTTCCTTCTTGAGATGGGGGAGACCCTTATTATTCATTTGCAATCCTGTTGGAAGTGCAGGGAGACTTTCCTTTAGAAAATATGCTATTTATCTAAAGGTGGAGCTTTGAAGAACAGAGAAGATTTTTAAGCATCACACTCAGAAACAGAAGTATTATGAGAGACAACAGGGTTTCCAATTACAGCCCTAAAACTCAACATGTTCAAAATTAAACTCCTGATCTCCCCATCCAAAGGTGTTCCATGTGCTGCTTTTTCTAACACACTTGACGGCAATATATTATTCCAGTCTCTTAGGCTCAAAATCTTGGGGACATCCCTGACTTCTCTCTCTCTCTCACTCTATAGATTAGCAAATCCTATGAGCTCTATATTAAAAATACATCCAGGGAAATTCAGCTTCTGCTTAGGATGATAAAATTCAGAAAGAGTGTCATCTCCACTCTCACAACAAAAATTTAAAGTTGTATAATCTACAAAATAAAATCTTTTCTTGAACAGATCACAGAGCTGAAGTTGCAGGGCAATTAGCTAACCTGAAATCTAAAGGAAAACAGATGCCTCCAAGAAGACGTGAGACTTGAGCAAATGCCTCCCTGGGGCAGAGGCTGGACACCAAATAAACTGGTAAGAAAAATTCAAAGTTTTTTTGCCAAATTGCTGAAGTGACTATGTGTGGGCTAACATGAGAATACAGAACCCCAGAGAGCCATGGACATAAAAGAAATTTACATGTACATGCAGGCTCTTCTCCACAGACTTTACTGGATTCTCAGAAAGGATGGATCAGGATGAGAGTTCAGAGAAAGGTTCCTTCATGGTACAGACCTAGGGGATGTGAGCAACAGCTACTGTTGGAAAAAGCCCGAAGCTCCTCCCAGACCCTTCACAACTGTCTCCCATATGGAACAAAACATTAAACAGCTGGAAAGAACAGCAAATCTGCTTTTCCTCAGATAAAGTAGCAGAAAGAAAATCCTTTTGTACCACTGGGGAAAGGATAGAAAAATGTCCTGGGCCTAAACCATTAGAGATCTCCTACTGAGATGCCCAAGGGAAGGACCACTGAGAGGTCTCCACTTCTGCAACCCTGGACCATAGTGACTAAGACTATGACTGAATCATAACAACAGAGCTCCCTGTGCACACACACCCCGCCCTAACCAGGTTAACAGGTCCTGAGTAATAAGTAACAGCAGTCTACTACTGATAAAGGGGAGATAAAAAGAAGGACAAAGGGGAGATGCAAAGGAAAGACCTAAAGCAGAGGGTAAAGCACCCATTGAGAAAAATCTCCTGCAAACAAGCCCATCCAGAACACAAGGTAACAGAGGAATTAGAAGCCTGGGTGCATTGAAAGTAAATGCAGCATTAACAGTACCCAAACTTAGGGTACTGTTCATCTAATAACTAGATTGACTCAAACTCATACAAAAACTGCCTAGTAAGGGATAATTGGCAGGCCATATGCAGAAGATTGAAACTGGACTTCTTCCTTACATTACATACAAAAATCAACTTAAGATGTATTAAAGACTTAAATGTAAAATCTAAAACTATAAACTATAAAAACCCTGGAAGATAACCTAGAAAATACCATTCTGGATATAGGGCCTGGTAAATATTTCATTTGTTGCAACGGCAACAAAAATAAAAATTGACAAATGGAACCTAATTAAACTAAAGAGCTTTTGCACAGCAAAAGAGACTATCAAGAGAGTAAACAGACAGCTTACAGAATGGGAGAAAATATTAGCACACTATGCATCTGACAAAGGCCTAATATCAAGGATCTACAAAAACTTTAACAAATTAACAAGCAAAAAACAAACAGCCCCATGAAAATGTAGGCAAAGGACATGGACAGACAATTTTCAGAAGAAGCATACACATAGTCAACAAGCATATGAAAAAATGCTCATTGTCACTAAACATTAGAGAAATGCAAATCAAAACCACAATGAGATACCATCTCACATCAATCAGAACGGCTGCTATTAAAAAGGTTAAAAAAATAGATGCTAGGAAGGTTGTGGAGAAAAGGGAATACTTATATGCTGCTAATGGGAATTAGTTCAGCCATTATGGAAAGTAGTCTGGCAATTTCTCAAAGAACTTAAAATTGAATTAGCATTTGACCCAGCGATCTCATTATTGGGTATATCCAAAGAAATACTTAACTATGAAGCAATAGTAACCAGGAAAATTCAGTACTGATAAAAATAGACATACATATCAATGGAATGTAATTGAGAGTCAAGAAACAAATCCACACATGTATGGTCAAGTGATTTTCAACAAGCATGCTAGGACCATTCAATGATGAAAGAATAGTCTCTTCAAAATGATTCTGGGACAACTGGATAGCCACATACATATACAATATAAATAATTTAACTCAAAGTGGATCAAAGATTTAAATGCAAGAGCTAAAACTATAAATCTTTTAAAAGAAAATGTAGGGATAAATCTTCATGACCTTGGATAATAAAGTTAAAAAAATACCTCACAGAATGGGAGAAAATATTCCAAATTATAATATCTGAGAAGGAACTAGTATGGATGATAGATAGATAGATAGATAGATAGATAGATAGATAGATAGATAGATAATCATTTACAGCTCAATAATAAAAATACAAATAATTCAATTTTCAAAAAGAGAAAGTATCTAAGTAGATATTTCTACAAAATCATATGAAAAGATCCTCCATGTTATGAATAATCAGGAAAATGCAAATAAAACCACAATGAGATACCCTTATACGGTAGTGGAAACTTAAAATGGTATTTTTGCTTTGGAAAATAATCTGGCAGTTCCTCAGGTGTTTAAACATAGAATTACCATATGATCCAGCAATTACACTCCTAGAGAATACCCAAGAGAAATAAAAACAAATGTGTCTGCACAAAAGCCTTTCGGTTATTTAGCAGCGTATTATTTATTTTCAAATTTCTTGTGATCTAGACACACACACACACACACACACAAATGAATATGTGAGATACAGCTAAAGAAATGCTGAGAGGGAAATTTCAATCTCTAAATTCTTACATTAAGAAAAAAGATCTCAAATCAATAATCGAAGCTCACACCTTTAAAAGCTAGAAAGAGGCTGGGCACGGTGGCTCACACTTGTAATCTTAGCACTTTTGGAGGTGGGCAGCTCATTTGAGATCAGGAGTTTGAGATCAGCCTGGCCAATATGGTGAAGCCCCATCTCTACTAAAAATACAAAAATTAGCTGGGCGTGATGGTGGGTGCCTGTAGTCCCAGCTACTCGGGAGGCTGAGACAGGAGAATCACTTGAATCCAGGAAGCAGAGGTTGCAGTGAGCTGAGATCATGCCACTGCACTGCAGCCTGGGTGACAGAGTGGGCCTCCGTGTCAAAAAAATAAAATAAAATAAAAACCTAGGAAAAAATAGCAAAATAAACCCCAAACGAGCAGAATGAAGATGCATGGCTGATTCTATGTTTGAAAATCTGTCAGTATAGTTCATTGCAATAACAGGCTAAAGCAGAAAAATCAGATGACTCTATTAAGTTATTAGAAAAAACATTTGACAAAATTCTACACCCTTTCATGATTAAAAACTCAGAAAGCTAGATATTATAGAGGAACTTTCTCAACGTGATAAATAACATCTACCAAGGAGACATCATGGCTGACTAGAGATGCCCAACACTCACCTCTTTCACAAAGAAAGATCAAAACAGAGAGTGGACAACCACATATTGAATAGAGTGTCTAAGAGAAAACATTGGAATTCATCAGGGAAGTGACAGGAACCCTCTGAGGCACTGAAGGAAAGGGAAGTGAGCAGCTGGCCTGGCTGGGATCAGCTCAGTTCCAGGAAGAACTCCCCATTGTGGGAAAATGGTAAGCAAGAAATTCATGGTGACGCACATTCTTACCGTGGACACCTGTAATCCTAGCCACAGGAGAACCTCTTGGCCCTTACAGGCCATAAGCCTAGTATAGGAGCTGCCTGTTGTTCATGTGACTACATTGTTTCAGCGAGAAAATTCACACTGATCTCACTCACCTCTCAAGACCCAAGCTGCTTAAAGGAATTCTACATTTGGAAGTTAAAGGAAAATGTCTACCATCATGAAAACACACAAAAGTATAGACATCACTGGTAGAGTAGATAGACAAATGAAAAAACAAAAGAAAGAAATAAAATGTTGTCACTACAGAAAACCACCAAATCACAAAAGTAACCAGTAAGAAAGGAAGAAAAAACAAAGGATGTACAAGTCAATCAAAAACAAATAAGAAAA
The DNA here is from genome assembly GCF_007565055.1 of Rhinopithecus roxellana. Taxonomy (NCBI): domain Eukaryota; kingdom Metazoa; phylum Chordata; class Mammalia; order Primates; family Cercopithecidae; genus Rhinopithecus; species Rhinopithecus roxellana. Next base: position 101,879,648 of record NC_044561.1, on the reverse strand, counting down.
TGACAGGAGTACAACCTCACCTATCAATAACAACCTTGAATGTAAACAGTTTACATATCCAGTTAAGAGACATAGACTAGCTGAGTGGATAAAAAAGATAAGACACAACTACAGGCTGCTTACAAGAAATTCACTTCACCTGTAAAGACACATAGATTGAAATTGATGGGATGAAAAAAGATATTTTACACAAATAGAAACCAAAAGCAGGTAGGAGTAACTCTATTTATATTAGGCAAAATAGCCTTTAAGTCAAAAAATATAAAAAGAGGTAAAATGGTCATGGTACTGGTATAAAAATAAACACATAGACCAATGTAACAGAATAGAGATCCCAGGAAATAAAGCCAAATACTTACAGCCAACTGATCTTTGACAGAGCAAACAAAAACACATAAGTAGAGAAAGGACACCCTATTCAACAAACGGTGCTGGGATAATTGGCAAGCCACATGTAGGGGAGTGAGACTGGATCCTCAAATGAAAAAGGAGACATTACAACTGATACCACAGAAATACAAAGGATCATCATAGACTATTATGAACAATTATATGCTAACAAATTGGAAACCTAGAGGAAATAGATAAATGCCTGGACATATACAACACACCAAGATTGAACCCGAAAGGAACAGAAAATCTGAACATATCAGTAACAAGTAGCAAGATTGAACCAGTAATAAAAAACTCTCCCAACAAAGAAAAGCTTTACTGCTAAATCCTACCAAACTTATAAAAAACTAACATTAATTCTTCATAAACTGCTCAAAAAAATTGAAGGGGGAATTTTTCCTAACTCATTCTATGAGACCAGCATTACCCTGATACCAAAACCAGACAAGGAAACAACAAAAAAGAAAACTACAGGCAATATCCCTGATTAACATAGATACAAAAATCCTCAGCAAAATACTAGTAAGCCAATCCAACAACACATCAAAAAGATAATACATCTTGATCAAATAAAATTTATCCTAGGGATGCAAGGATGGTTCAACACACATGAATCAATAAATGTGATACATCACAGCAGCAGAATGAAAGACAAAAAACATGTGATCATTTCAATAGATGCAGAAAAAAGGATTTAATAAAATCCAGTATCCCTTCAAAATAAAAGCTTACTCTCAACAAATTAGGCACAGAAAGAACATATCTCAACATAATAAAGACCATATATAACAAACCCACAGCTACTGAATGGAGAAAACCAAGAGCCTTTCTTTCTCTATGCACTGGAACAAGGCAAAGATGCCCACTTTGACCACTCCTATTCAGTATAGTAGTGGAAGTCCTAATCAGAATGATCAAGCAGAAGAAAGAAATAAAAGATCCAAATTGGAAAAGAAAAAGTCAAATTGTCCCTCTTTGCAGATGACATGATCTTATATATAGAAAAAAAACTAAAGACTCCACCAAAAAATCTCTTAGAACTAATAAACAAATTCAGTAAAGTCGCAGGATGCAAAATCAACATTAAAATTAGTAGTATGTTATACATCAACAATAAATAGCTGAAGAACACATTTAAAAAGCAATCCCATTTTCAATAGCTATAAAAATAAAATAAAATATCTAGGAATACATTTAACCAAGGAGGTGAAAGACCTCCACAATAAAACTGATGAAAGAAATTTAAGAGAACACAAAATAGTGGAAGAACATCCCATGCTCGTGGATTGTAAGAACTGATATTGTTAAAATGATCATACTACCCAAAACAATCCACAGATTCAATGCAATGCCTATCAAAATACCAATGACATTCTTCACAGACATAGAAAAAAAAATCCTAAAATTTGTATGGAATCACAAAAGATCCCACATAGCCAAAGCAATGCTGAGCAAAAAATCAAAGCTAGAGATATCACACTACCCTACTTCAAAACATACTATAAAGCTGCAGTTACCAAGACAGCATGGTACTGGCATATAGACACATAAGCTAATGAAACAGAATAGAAAACCCAGAGACAAATCTGTGCATTCATCTGACATTCAACAAAGGCACCTAAAACATATATCAGAGAAAGGATATCTTCTCAATAAATGGTGTCAGAATAATTGGATATCCACATGCTGAAGAATGAAACTAGACCTTTGTCTCTTACCATACACAACAATCAACTGAAAATGGATTAAAGACTTAAATGTAAGACCTGAAGCTGTAAAACTACTAGAAGAAAATATAGAGGAACTGCTTCAGGGCATTGTTATAGCCATAGATTTTATGGCTAAGACTTCAAAAGCACAGGCAACAAGGCAACAAAACAGACAAATAGGACTATATCAAACTAAAAACTACTGCACAGCAAAGAAAACAATCAGCAGAGTGAGGAGACAACTTGTAGAATGGGAGAAAAGTTTGCAAACTATTCACCCAACAAGGGACTGATATTCAGAATACACAAGGAACTCAAACAACTTAACCAAAAAACAAATAACCGAATTTAAAAGTGGGCAAATTATCTAACTAGACATTTCTCAAAAGAAGGCATACAAATAAATGGGCAACAAATACAGGAAAAGGTGTTCAACATCACTGATCATGAGGAAATGCAAGTCAAAACCACAATGAGATATTTCCCCCCAGCTAAGATTGGTCATTATCAAAAAGACAAAAAATAACAAATGCTGGCAAGGATGTGAAGAAAGGGAAATTCTTACACACTGTTGGTGGGAATGTAAACTAGTAGAACCATTACTGAAAGTAGTATAAAGACCTTCTCTAAAAACTAAAAAAAGAACTACCATACAATCCAGGAATCCTACTACTGGGTATTTATCCAAAGGAAAGGAAATCAGTTTCTCAAAGGGATGCTCATGTTTATTGCAGCACTATTCACTATTGTAAAGGTGTGGAATCAACCTAAATGTCCATCAACAGATGATTGAATTAAAAAATATGGTATTATATGCACAATAGAATACTACTCAGCCATTAAAGAAAAAAAGAAAGAAAGAAATCCTGTCATTTGTAGCAACATAGATGAGCCTGGAGGACATTGTTAAGTAAAATAAGTCAGGCACAGAAAGACAAATACCACGTGTCCTTACTTATATGTGGGAGCTTAAAAAAAAAAAAAAAGAGCCTATAGAAGTAGAGAGTTATGGTTATCAGAGGCTGGAAGGGTAGAGGGGTAGGGAGGATACAGAGAAGTTTGTGAATGGTTACAAATTTCAGCTAGATATGAAAAATGAGTTCTGATGTTCCGCAGCACTGTAGGGTGCATATGGTAAACTATAAGTTATTGCATTTTTTAAAAAGAGAGTAGAAGGAATTTTGAATGTTCCCAACACAAAGAAATGATAAATGTTTGAAATGCTGGATATCCTAATTACCCTAATTTGATCATTATACTTTGTATGCATATTTCAAAATATCACTCTGTGTACCATAAATATGTATAATTATTATGTGTCAACTAAAATTTTTTTAAAGAAAGAACATCTACAAAAACAAAATGCTACAGCTAATGTACTTAATGATGAAAGATCGAAGCCTTTCTCCCTAGGTAGGACACAGATAAGAATGTTTTCTTTCATCACTCTTTAAAAGCAGGAATAAACAAAATACTAATGATTGTTTAAAGGATAATACTTAAATATTCACAAAGTTAAAATTTAAAATATCTTGACCAGGGTTTTCTATATATTATGTTACCATGATGACTCTGATTTTACCTTTCCTAGAGCAGTTGCTCAGAAAAAATAACTTATAACAGTCTCCTGCATTACCTCTCGGGCCACTGTCCCCTGGCAGATCAAAGCACTGAAATGAAGAAGCAGTGTCCTCACCCCTTTCTCCTCCTCACCTCTCTCTCTTGCCCCTTTTGTTTTTATTTTGAGCATTTCTGAATAATAAATGCAAAATTAGGTTTGAATATAAACCAAAAGAGCCAGATGACCACCCCAATTCAAGATTGCATTTCATTCCAGGAGACCTGGCACAGAAAGGATTACGGTTCATCTACAGGGATACTGTGACAGAAATCAAAGATCATACATAAATGTCATTTGCAGGCTCTGAGCAAAGACAAACCTAGTATAAATTAATCTGCAAGTGAGGAGATTTGAACCAGGTGGTCTGTTATGTCCCACCTAGCCTGGCAAGCCAGTGTGAAAGCTCAGTTCTTCCACCCTGAAAGGACTTACCCTCCCTGCTAAGGTGGATGCAGAAAGGAAAGACCATCATACTGTGGCACCAACCTTCTAATATAAAAAAGAACTATGTTGGGGTTAAAGTACATCAACAAAGTACAAATTTTTACCATACTTATGGGATAAATTGATTCTCAATAGTTTGAAATTTATGTACACTCTAAAACTGTGGCAAACTACGGGTCTTAAACACATATACCAAAGACTTTCCTGTGGGTATAGAAAACCTGAGTAAGCCAGGTGAATTACTTGAAATCCTGAGAGGCCATACATAACCTTCTGCATCCATTATGCCTCCCTATTATACATTCTTTTCCAGGTCACTTGAACAAGGGCATTTCTTAGCTCAGAGGGTCTAAAACACCTTTAAAAAAAAAAAAAAGCCTCCAGAAATTATGATTCAAGGATTTGAAACTCTAATGTTACAGGCAAAATCTCACTTTTATAAAACATAAAATGCTGTGTTTCTTTCACTCCTAATAGCTCGTCAAGGGAAGTCACTACTAAATTGCATTGCTGCAGTCTTTCCAGCTAGTTGGATACTGCTTGTTTCATCTCCACCGAACACCATACAGGAGTGATAAGTTTCATGTCTTGCAATTCTGCCACTTCACTTATTCCAGGGTTAGAGCGATCTACAATTTGATACCAGGATGATTATCCTGTTATGCCTTCATTATTGGGGGTGTTGCTATAACCTGTTGCTTTGTTTTTTGTTTGTTTGGTTCTGTTTTGGAAAGGAACAAGACTTTCCAGATTCCATCTTCTTGGCCAACTCTTCTGTTGATGTCATATCAGTCTTAGCAACTAAAAAGTCAGAGGTAATTCCTTCCACGGTTTTGTTTGGATCTTGCAAAATATTAAGAACAACTTCCTGTAACACTTGTGTTGGTATTGCCCCCTTTGTAATGGCCTTTTCATATAGCCCAATAGCATCGTAGGTGCCTTGACTGGCTAACAAGTTTGCTTTGTAGAACCAGAATTTAGCAGTTCTTTGGCCTCAGGAATACTGGACAATATGGCAAATATTTCATTAAAAACCACACCCCTTTCAATGAGCTGCACATATGCCGTCAGAGTGTTGTTAGTTTTATTGAGCAGTTGAAGCTGTGCTTTCTTTTCTTCCTCTTCTTTTTCAATGCTCTTCCAGCATATTTATTTTCTCTATTATTTTTCTTTCTGTTTTACGTGTTATAGGAGGCCACTTACAAATTTTCCCCTTTGATTTCTGTTATTCTTCCAGTTGTTTCCTTTGATCCTCTGCTATTGTCTTCTTTTCAGTATTTGGATTCATTTGGGTCTCTTTTGAGACTCCTTTTCCCTTCATGATTGTGTCACCAGCTTGAGTTTGGGGAGCTCTCTTGTTTAGAAAATGGAAGAGCCTTTTTCAACTGGAAGTCCAACGCCTGTGCTTTGTGTTGTAAGCTGTTGTGGCATTTGTCCCCATTAGTTCCATTTGCTCTTATGCCATGAGTGCTGAGAATGACTGAATTTAAGCTGCCAACTGTCAAACTAGGCCTCTGGCTTGTGGCTTTTGATTTTTGCAGTACACACGACCAACGCCCAAAACAATGTTGAATGGACTGCTGATTTTGCTTAATGTTTAAATGTCTGTTACTATATCCTCCCTGAAACAAACTGGAGTATGTCTTGGTTTTGATATGTTTGACTTCCTGTTCACTAACTTATACACGGTTTTTAATAATTAACCCTATTAACCTTTGTACCCTTGACCATTAATTTTTTTTTTTTTTTTTTTTTTTTTTTTTTTTTAATGCTTGAGTCCTACTAAGGGTCTGAACAAAGACAGAGGGAACTGTCTTGGGGTCTTTTCTCCAAGTCTTGCAAGATCTCCTTGGGAGAGTTGCTATGGCTTTACTGATAGAAACTTGACTTGTGTTTCTCTAACAAATTGTTTATTAACTCTGTCTTTCATGGCAGCACTAGTCACTCAATATCTGCCCATGGCTTGTTTAGGAACCAAATTGTTCTTGGTTCAATTATGAAAGTTATTCTTTAACTTCTTTATGGTACATAATTGAGAATCTGGCTTCCTCTTAGGGTCTGACAAGGTATGAGGCAAATTCTCTTCATTAATCTCTTTCAGAAAGCTAACCAAAGATTAATTTTCAGTGCAGGTGTTTCCTATGGAGTCTGTACACTTAGCATTCCTTGATATGTTAACTGCTGCTTTGTAGTCTTCAAATCCTGTGCATTAAGTGACCCCATGAGTTTTCTTGACAGTTCTTCCATGGTGAATGATCCAGCTTTGTGCCGCTGTCAACACCCCTGGAGGCTTATGGTTTGTATTAGAAGAAACACATCCTGAAATCAGCCTTTGGCCCAGTTTTAGTGGCTCCAACTTTGGCTTCTGGGACCTTGTAATATTGCCTGGTCTGGCCTGGAGCTTAATGCTGATGGGCCTTATGCTTTAACAGGCAAAATAGCATGATTGATAACATTCTCTTGGGTAGATTTGGGCATTTATTTTTGGCTTTTAGATAAGGCTCAGTGTTTGGCACTTGAAGTTCCTTTTGACTTTCTCTGATGTTCAGTGGCAGCAGTGGTAGTGATAGGCCCTGGCCTCACCATGACTTCTCAGTCAGTGTTTCTTCCTCTCTCACCACTTTTATTGAGTACAGTACTGGAAGTCCTAGCCAGGGCAATAAGGCTAGAAAAGGAAATAAAAGGCATACATATCAGAAAGAAAGAAATAAAACTGTCTCTATTTGTAGATGGCATAATAGCCTTTGTGGGAAATTCTACAGAATCTACAGAAGAGACTCTTAGAACTGATAAATGAGTTCAGAATGGTGATAGACTACATGATCAACATGCAAAAAGTTAACTTTAATTCTTTTTTTTCAGACGGAGTTTCACTCTGTCGCCCAGGTTGGAGTGCAGTGGTACGATCTTGGCTCACCACAACCTCCGACTCCCGGGTTCAAGCGATTCTCCAGCCTCAGCCTCCTGAGTAACTGGGACTGCAGGTGCATGCCACCATGCCCAACTGATTTTTGTATTTTTAGCAGAGACGGGGTTTCACCGTGTTGGCCAGGCTGGTCTCAATCTCCTGACCTCAGGTAATCCAGCCGCCTTGGCCTCCCAAAGTTCTTGGATTACAGGCATGAGCCACCATGCCCAGCCAAGTTAACTTTAATTCTATATACTAGCAATAAACCCATGAAAACCAAAATTTAAAATATAATACCATTTAAATTGCTCAAAAATGAAATAGGTACAAATTTAACAAAACATATATAAGACTTGCATGCTGAAAATTGCAAACACTGATGAAAGAAATCAAAGAAGATTCAAATAAAGAGGAATGTATTAGTCAGCATTCTCCAGAGAAACGGAACCAATAGGAGATATATATATATCAATAGATGGATGAGATGTGATTTATATATATCTATTGATATGTATATCAATAGATGGATGAGGTGGGATTTACTATGGGAATTGACTCGTGTGAGATCATGGAGGCCGAGAGGTTCCACGATATGCTGTCTGCAAGTTGGAGAACCTGAGAAGCTGGTGGAGTGGCTCAGCCCGCATTTGAAGGCCTGAGAACCAGGAGAGCTGCTGGCATATCTGTCAGTCAGAGGCTGAAGGCCCCAGACTCTACAGAGGTAGAGACTGGGACTGGGGAATCTCATAGCACTTGTATAAGTCTTGGAGTCCAGTGGCCAGATAACCTGCAGTTCTGATATCCCAGGGCAGAAGACTGGTGTCCCAGCTGCAGAAGAAAGAGCGAATTCACCTTTCCTCTGCTTTTTTGTTCTATCCAGGCTCTTAACTGATTGAATGGTGTCCGTCCTCACTAGAAGAGGGCAGGTCTTCCTTACTCAGTCCACTGATTCAAGCACCAGTCTCTTCCAGAAACACCCTCAGAGACACACCCAGAAATAAAGTTTTGCCAGCTATCTGGCTATCCCTTAACTCATCAAGTTGACACCTAAAATTAACCATCACAGGGAGACATGCTGTATCCATGGACTGGGAGCCTCAGCATAATAAAAATGTCAATTATATCCAAATTGATATACAGGTTTAACACAATTTCTATCAGATTTCTAGACATATTTTTGTAAATATACATAAGACTATTAAATTTATATGAACAAACGGTAAAAAAAGAGAACTTAAAAAGTCAAAACAGAATAAAATGGAAGGAATCAATGTACCTGATTTTAAGACATGACAAAGACGTAGTAATCAAAACTTTGTGATATTGGCGGAGGAACAGACACATAGATCAATAGTACAGAATAGAAAACCTGGAAACAGCCCCATACAAGTACAGACAGTTGATTTTTCAAAGTGGCAAAAACAGTTCAATGGAGGAAAGATTGATTCCGCAAGTGAAAAAGTCTTTTCAACAAAAGATGCTGGATATCCATAAACAAAAAATGAACCTCAACCTAAACCTCATACCATACCTTACACAAAAATTATCTCAAAATAGATCATAGGTTCAAAGATAAAACAAAACTACAAAACATTTAGGAGAAAATCTTCAGGATCTAGGGCTTGACGACGGATTCTTTTTTTTTGAATGGAGTCTCACTCTTTTGCCCAGGCTGGAGTGCAGTGGCGTGATCTTGGCTCACTGCAACCTCCACCTCCCAGGTTCAAGCAATTCTCCTGCCTCAGCCTCCTGAGTAGCTGGGATTACAGGCGCCCACCACCACGCCAAGCTAATTTTTGTATTTTTAGTAGAGATGGGGTTTCACCATGTTGGTGAGGCTGGTCTCGAACCCCTGACCTCGTGATCCACCCACCTCGGCCTCCCAAAGTGCTGGGATTACAGGCGTGAGCCACCGCACCCGGCCCGATGACAGATTCTTAGACCTTACATCAAAAGCATGATCAATTTTAAAAATTGATAAATTGGATTTCATCAAAATTTAAAACTTTCACTCTCCAAAATACCATGTTAAGGATGAAAACAAAGCTACTGACCAGGCGAAAATATTGCAAACCACACATCTGACAAAGGGTTCAAATCTAGGATATCGCTCTCAAAACTCAACAATTAAAAACAACAAAACAAGACAAAAACTTCCATTGCAAGTGGCTAAAGGTGGGAAAACTCAAACTGTTTTTCCTCTGCACTCATACAGCAACAATCAACACAGAAGACTTTGTGATCAAATGTGGGAGATTTCTTCCTCCCGAACAAGCAAGCAATCAATTCTGCAGCAGACACCAGCTGGGTGTCCTCAATCCAATTCTAATCTGATGCTATCTATCTGGAGGTAACGTCAGATACCACGGGGATGAGCACTCAGTCCCATGGAACTTCTCCCCACTTCCAATGCCAATTGCAAGGAACGTGCTTCTGACTCATTGGCTATAAATCAGAGATCTGATGACCTCTTCCTTGGGTTTAATTAATTTGCTAGAGTGGCACACAGAACTCAAGGAAACACTGAGTTTACCGGTTTATTATAAAGGATATAGATGAAGAGATGCATAGGGACAGAAACGGGGAAGGGACACGGAGCTTCCATGACTTCCGCAGGTGCAGCACTTTTCAGGAACTTGCATGTGTTCAGCTGTCCAGAAGCTCTCTGAATCCAGTCCTTTTGGGTTTTTACAGAAGCTTCATTATGTAGGCAAGATTGATTAAATCATTTGATCAGCTTACTCTTCAGGTCCCCTGTCTCTTTAAAAATTGGTCTTTCAGGTGACCAGTCCCCATCCTGAAGCTACATAGGTGCTCCCAGCCATCAGTCAATTCATTAGGACACAAAAAGACATCTTTTTGGAGAGTCTAAGGATTTTAGGAGTTGCCTGGTGGGAAACAGGGTTGAAGACCAAATATATATTTCACAATATCACAATGGGTGAAAGACATAAAGAGATATTTTACCAAAAAGGATATACAGATAGAAAATAAATACATGAAAAGATGCTTACATCACTAACCATCAGGAAAATGCAAATGAAGATCATAGTGAGATATTATTACTATGTACCTAATAGAACAGTTATAGTAAGACATAGTGACAATACCAAATGCTGGCTAGGATGCAGAGAAACTGAATATCTAATGCATTGCAAGTGGGAATGTAAAGTAATACACCCACTCTATAAAACTGGTTGTCAACTTCTTAAAAAGAACTAAGCATACACTCACTATACAAATGAACCAGTAATTGCACTCCCATGCATTTGTCCCAGAAAAATGAAAACTTATGTACACACAAAAAACTGTGCACAAATGTTTGTAGCAGATTTTTTTGTAACAGCAAAACCCTAGAAACAACCAGTGTAAGACAAATTTGTCTTACAAGTGAATGGCTAACAAACAGTATGCATTCATACAGTAAAATACCACTCAGCAATAAAAAAAAAATTATTTATATATGCAACAACTTGTAAGGATCGCAAAGGTATTATGTTGAGTGAAAAACTCAAACTCAAAATGTTACATACTGTATGATCCCATTTACATAACATTGTCAGAATTATGGGGATATAGAAGAGATTAGCATTTGCCAGACTTAGTATGGTGAGGGTGGGTATCACTATAATGAGGTAGCACCAGGGAGACATTTATGGTTATGGAATTGTCTGTATTTTGACTATAGTGGTGATTACACAAACATCCACAAGAGAGACTGAACATAAGCAAAAGCTGGGAATATTACCAGACTCAGCTGGAAATAATGTTCAGCTGGGCAGGGAGGTTCATGTCTGTAATCCCAGCACTTTGGGAGGCCAAGGTGGGTGGATCATTTGAGGTCAGGAGTTTGAGACCAGCCTGGCCAACATGGTGAAACTCCATCTCTACTAAAAGTACAAAAATTAGCCAGCCGTGGTGGTGCACACCTATAATTCCAGCTACTAGGGAGGCTGAGGCAGGAGAATTGCTTAAACCCAGGGGTCAGAGATTGCAGTGAGCCAAGATCATGCCATTGCACTCTAGCCTGGACGACAGAGTGAGACTCCATCTCAAAAAGAAAAAAAGAAAGAAAGAAAGAAAGAAAGAAAGAAAGAAAGAAAGAAAGAAAGAAAGAAAGAAAGAAAGAAAGAAAGAGACAGAAAGAATATCCAAACAGTTATTACAATATAGACATTGACTCTTAAAGTATCCCAAATTACTATATAATCATATTCAGTTGATGGGGAATAGAAAGTGCTCATGTATGGCATTAAATCAGCAATGATGGAGCATTATATTACCATCTGCAATCATGGGAGGTCAAAAATAATGCCTATTACAGAAAAATGAAGAAGTGGTGATATAAACATGTTATATGAGATATGGCAGTAACAATCTAAGATAATCCATTAAAAGTTGAGAATAGTTGCTTCTGGGAGATAGAACATGGTTGGATGTTAGGGAGACTCCAATTTTTGTATGTAAAACTTATATACTATTTATTTGACTCTTAAATAGTGTGTACATGTAACTTTGACAAAGATAAACACTAATTTAGATCATTAGATGAATGTTATAGGAGTTACACATAAAGGCCAGGTGTGGTGGCTCACACCTGTAATCTCAGAACTTTGGTAGGTGAGAAGGGTGGATCACTAGAGGTCAGGAGTTCACTATCAGCCTGGCCAACACAGTGGAACCCTGTCTCCTGGTGTGGTGGCATGCGCTTGTAATCCCGACTACTTGGGAGGCTGAGACAGGAGAATCGCTTGAACCTGGGAGGCGGAGGTTTCAGTGAGCCAAGATCACACCACTGCACTCCAGCCTGGGCAACAAAGAGAGACTCCATCTAAAAAAAAGGGGGGGGGAGTTATATATAGAAAGAATATCCATACTATTAGCACTAGTAAGAGAATTTCATAAGCTTTTCAGCTATAAGATTGATGTTCAAAACTCAATTGCGATCCTATTCAGTAGTCAACAACCACTGAAAAAAGTAATAATAAATTTTAAAGATTCCATAAACTAGAAAATATTAAAGGCGTCTCTAGCTAACGATGCATAAGACCATTATAGAGAAAAAAACTGTAAAATTGTAAACTGAACTTCATAAAAGAAAACCTAAATAAATAGAAGTATACCACACCCATAAATGGGAAGGCTTAATACTGGAAAAATGTAAATGTCTCCAAAATAATATATGAATTCCGTGGAATCAAATAATAAATCTAAAAGGATTTGTCATGAAACTTGATAAAGTGAGTCTAAAATGCACTTGGGCCAAGAATAGTCACAACAGTTTTGGATAAGAAAAGGTGAAATGATTTTCCCAAAAGATATCAAAACTTACTGTAGAGCTATGCTAAGTCAAATACAAGCATACCTTGGAGATACTGCATGAGAATGTTGTGGCTAGTTCCATCATCTATCGAGACCACTGAAATTTTCTCCACATCAGCAATAAGTTTGTGTTGCTTTCTTATCATTCATGTGCTCACTGGAGTAGTATTTTTAATTTTCTTCAAAAACTTTTCCTTTGCATTCACAGCTGGCTGAGTGTTTGGTGCAAGAAGCCTAGCTTTCAGCCTGTCTCAGCTTTGGACAAGCCTTTTTTTACTAAGCTTCATCATTTCTAGATTTGATTTAAAGTGAGAGATTTGCAACTCTCGCTTTCACTTGAGCACTTAGAGGCCGTTGCAGGGTTGTTAATTGGCCTAATTTCGGGTCACTGTGTCTTCCTGTGCCTCAGGGTAAGTGGGGAGGCCTGAGGAGAGGGAGCAAGATGGGGGAACGACCAGTAGGTGGAGCAGTCAGAACATACAAGACATTTTTCCATCAAGTGTGCTGTTTCATACGGAAGTGGTTTGTGGAGCCACAAAACCGTTACAATAATAACACCAAAGATCACTAATCACAGATCATCATAATAGATATAATAATTATTATAATTTGAAATATTGCAAGAATTACCAAAATGTGACAGAGACACGGATTGGGCACATGCTGTTGGAAACATGGCACCAATAGACTTGCTCAATGCAGAGTTGCCACAAACCGTCAATTTGCGAAAAACGCAGTATCTGTGAAGTGCAGTAAAGTGAAGCACAATTTAATTTGCCTGTATTGACAGAGAGCTAGACAAGTAGATCAGCGGAACAAAGAGCTCATCAAAGGAAGCGCAGATTTATAGACACTCACTATACAGCAAAGGTGGTAGTGGACATCAGGGAGTGCTGGATAATTAATCCTTCTAGAAAAAAGATAAGATTCCTACCACCTGTAAAACACATAAGATTCCTACCATCTGTAATGCATACACACATGTGTGCACACACACCACCAGAAAAATATAGTGAGATGTGGTACGTGCCTGTAATCCCAGCTCGTTGGGAGACTGAGGCAGGAGAATTGCTAGAACCTGAGAGGTGGAGGTTGCAGTGAGCTGAGATCACACCACTGCACCCCAGCCTGGGCGATGGAGTGAGACTCCGTCTTTGCCTCAGCCAGTGTCCAGAAGAGCTTTTCCCAAGTTTTCTTCTTTTTGTAATTCCAGATCTTACATTTAAGTCTTAAAAAGATAAATTTAATAAAAATGCACAAGGTTTATATTAAAAAGACAAAGCTGTTTGTAAATGGCATAAAAGACAACATGAAAAATATAAAATTATACAGTGATCCTGAAAAAGAAGTCCCCATATTTATACCACTGTGTGTATAGTACAGGAATACTCTGGCTGTGTACATCCAACTCCCGCTCCCAGCCTTTGTGCCATTGTTTCAGGTATTATATGATATTGATGCGTTATTATCATAACATCCACATTGCATTATTATTATTTTTAGTTTTAAACATTCACTTACCATCTATAGAGTTTTGTTTAAATGTCTTTTACATTTATGCATCTATTTACTTTTTCTGTTCTTCATTGTTTTGTGTGGATCCAGATTTACACCTGGTGTCATTTTCTTTGTGCCTGTAGGGTGTCCACTAGTATTTCTTATAATTCAAGTCTGCTGGTGATGATTTCTTTTGCTTTTGTTTGATTTTAAAAGATGTTAATATCAGCATGGAAGAAAGGAAAACTCCTTAACTCTTTAACTTCCTAAAAGGTATCTATTTTAAAAATGTAATAAACATTCAAAAATATTATATATATATATAGAGAGAGAGAGAGAGACAGATATAGCGAGATGAAAGGGATAAATGGAAAGAGTAAAACTTAAGCAACAATTGGAAAATTTTTTTATGTAACAAAAGCTCCCAAATCATACCAATACTGCAGCTTTGTGCACCAAGCTAGAGGAACAAGGCGGACTCTCCCACACATCCCCAGGGAAACAAATATAAGAATGTTGGCTGCAAAGTTGTACTAGCAAAGCACTGAATGAAGCTTCAACATCTATCTTGAGAAGAACTGATACATTGTGGCATGTTCTTACAAGAGAAGACCACAGAACAGTGCAAAATGAATAAAATGTAGCTCCACATATCAACAGGAAGAAACCTCACAAACTGTGTTAAGCATAAAAAATAAAGTTCCAGAGTGCTGTGTACAGTATCATAGCATTTATATAATGTTAAAAATATAAAAGTTATACTATACATTGCTTGAGGATTTATACATATGTTATAAAGTTATAAAGTCATGCTTGAGAATGATAAACAAATTCAGAACAGTGTTTTTTTTTTAGAACTGAAGATTACAATGGCAAATGTTACTATTTTTAAAAGATAGGATGGTAGGTGCTTGGGTATGGCTTGTATTTTTTCTGTACATTTCAGAAGATAAAAATGCTCATGCAACTTACCAGTGATTTCAAAATATATGTGTGTTCAAATGAAATCATATTTTCAAAAACCCTGCACAAAAGTAAAAACTGCTCTGAAAATTAAGGATTGTTCATGACCAGGGTAGAATGGAAACTTCTTTTCTTGATCAGCTTAATTCTCTTGTGTGGAAGCAGGGCCAATTTGAAGCTCAGTACATGAGGGTCAAGACATCCCTGGAATCCTTATGAAGTAAATCCGTCCCTGACTCAGCTCCAAAGCTCTGAGGGAAGGAACATCAGAAGGGTGTGCGGAAGGGAGCGTGTCTGCGATGGTGGTGGCAGGGACGGAATAAAGGGGTCTTTAGTGACCTATAAGTCCTTGCAGCTTCTCCCCGCTTGAACCCCTTCAAGAGGGCTGGAAGTAATGTATCACAGGGCATGCAGGGGCTGTAGAGAAAAAAAATCATTCATTCATGTGTTTGTTTATTCATGTATTAATTTCACAAATATTTATTGAGCACCTACTATATGGCAGGTATTCTGCTTGGTCTGGATTCGTGGCACAGATCAGAAGTAAGGCCCCTACTCATTACACCCCAACGCCACTTTCTGGATTCTAAACTCTCTCCCATATCCACATTCATCTTTGCCACTAGTCAGAACCTCCAAGTCCCTTGAATAGGTTCTATTCATTGATTTTAGCATCCCCAAAATATATCATATGAAAATTGAAACATGTAACGGTGTACTGGGGGACTCTGGAGTTTGGGTCTCAACATTCATACCACTACCACACCTTGGATCTCCCCTACCCCCATCTCCATGGTTCCAAAGAATAGAATTTGAAACCTTTCCACCTCCAAGGCACTACACAATGCATGGAGTTGAAAGACTCTGGGAATCGCAAAAAACATTTGGAGAAAATAAAGAGTGTTCACAACCTTCCCTTGAGGCTGGATCACTCTTGACGGCCCCAGTGACTGTGGGCTTGCCCTGTAGGCCTCTTGCCAGCCTGTCACCCACTCCTGAAGACTAAGGCCCATCCTATGCTTACCTGTCACAGGTTCCACCTCCTGCAGATGTAGGTCGCTGTGAAACTCATCACCAGTAGCACCTTGAGGCCCAGGAGGAAAACCACAAAGATAAGGGCGGGCATCTCTGGACCTAAATGCCAAAGGATAAAAGGAGCCATCGCATGGGGGCTCTGTGAGTTTAAATGCCTTCTCTGAGGTCATGTAGTCAAGAAGTTCCAGAGCTTGCAGGTGGCACCTGAATCTGATTCCAAACCCATGTCTTCTCTCTACATTTAGTTCTCTCTTGGAAATAAGAGTTGACCTTGACCTATAAGCCTTACCTTGAATTTGGCTCAACAAATGCTGATTTGAATATCTGACACATATCAGCCACTGTGCAAGGCCTTAGAGGCACAAACCTAAGTATAATATAATCAGCTCCAAGTCCCAAAGGCCTGTGGTCATTTAATATAACTTTGCTACAATCCTAAGAGTTTGGTATCGTTAGCACCATTTTCTAGATGAGTAAACTGAGGTTATGGGAAGGTAATTGACTCAGCTGCCTAAGTTTATAAAGCTGTAACTACTGGAAACTAAATTTTAAAATAATCTTACCTGAATTCAAATAATAGGTATCAATAGCTGACATTTATTGTAGACCGTATGTAAAGTTTACATGTATTAATTCATTTAATCTTCATAAAGACGATGAATTAGGAACCTTTTTTAGACGCTATCTACAGATAAGCAGACTGAAGCACACAGGGGTGAAGTGCCTGTGCAAGAATCAAGTCGAAGAGCCTATTCTACCATTGAAGCAGACATCATGCAAGCAGGTTTTATGTGCAGGCAAGCTCACCTCCATATAACTGAAACAAATATTTTAAACAAGACAGCCTTGCTGACAACCACCTCAGAAGCACCAGTAGTGAGTGCACTAAGCTGAACTCTCTCTTGGGAATTTTGAAGGAGATCGAGCCAGGAGATCACTCTTTCCACAGAAATTAAAGAACTTTTCAGGATGGCCAGATTTAAAGGAATCCACCAGCCAGAAACCATTCCGGTTATTTAAGGAAACGCAGACTCTCAAGTGGGATAAGACCTCACTGATTATCAAGCTCTCCCTCCTCCCAGTACCTTCTGAAATCCACTCAGGATACAGAAGTGACCCCAGGTGCTCATAGAAGAAGACATGAACTTACCTGTGCTCCCAATGGGCTTATAAGCGGTGTGGGCTGTTGTGGACAGTATGAGGTTGGCCCGTTTGGGAGGCTGTCCCTCATGTTCCACCATGCAGGTAAGCACCCGCTCAGGCCCCTGCACTGATGCATTCACCAGCAGCAGGTTTTCCAGGGTGTAAGACCCATCATCATTCTTCTTGAATGTCGGTTGCTCAGTGCCTTTGAGTGTATGGCAATCCTCTAGCCAGGTGAGGTGCACGTTTTGTGGATAGAATCTTTGCACGAGGCAAGTAACGGCCACCAAGCTGGAGGAGGTGGAAGACTGGAACACTGTCACTGTAGGGGGAACTGACAAAGCCCAGAGAAAACAAATAGTTATTGTGGGAAGCCATCTGTAGGTGCCTGGAAGCTCCTTGAGGATGAAGTCATCTGCCTAGGCCTAACCAGAGCCTGCCACAGAGGAATATTTTAGGTATTGGTTAACAAATGCACATATAAGGAAATGCATGATTGAATGACAGTGCAAATTCATGAGTGAATGCATGCGATGGATGGATGGATGGATGGATGGATGGATGGATGGATGGATGGATGGATAGATGAATGGATGGGTGGGTGGATGGATGAGTGAATGGATGGATGGATGGATGGATGGATGGATGGATGGATGGATGAGTGGATGGTTAGATGGGATTGATGAAAGCCATTTAATCTTTCTTTTCTTTTTCACTTTGACCATTAAAGATGAAAAGATGAGGTATGAATTCCACTGAAGAAGCTACAAATCATTTAACTTACTCTATGACTAGATAAATTTAAGATTTGAAGATTCACAGACTCTAAGTCTTAGAATCCAACATATTAAGATTGCACATAGGAAGGAGCTTCAGATTAGAGAGGTTAAGTAACTTGCCTGAGGGCACAAGTAGCAAAGGTGGGTTTACACCAGAGACAGCAGGTTTTACCTTTATGCTGTTCTAACACCCAAACTACAAGGCTATAAGCATTTATGATTCTAGGCTTCCAAAGTTATGATCTCATGACTTCTAGAATTTTTTCAACCAGATTTTCAGCTATGCAATAGAATGTATTCACAATAAGGAAAACTGGACAAATTCGAAATCTTATAAAACACTAAATATTTCAGTAGACTTCTTATGAACACACAACACCATGCAGCTCTAACACTAAACTAAGGGTTGGTTGATCCGGATTCTGGTCCTTGCACTGATACCATAGCCAACTGTGAGACCTATGCCAGTCACTTTCCCTCTGTTTCTAAGACTCTAAAATTATGAAATTCTCTGAGGTCAGATCAGCTCTCATGGGCCTAGTTAAGAGAGATTTCAGCTCTTGGTCTCAGGTAGAGGAAGCAACTCTTTTGGTAGTGCAATTTGAAGGAGTTACAGAAATCCAACTCCCAAATATTATTTTCTCATCCTCAACCTATCCAGACTTGTAAAATTTTATCAGTGATGTTGCTAATGGCAGCTGAGGCAGACACCCTCCCTGAGCTTATTACCTGAACTTAGTCTTTCCCTTTCAGCACACCAGGAGAGGACAGGGATCTCACGAAGAAAAGAGCAAGGCCTGAGAATGGAGGACTCCGGGTGTTGAAATCTTGGTAACTGGGGTAGTGCCCGTGGAGAAGAGGGCAGGGTAAGGTGCCTCCACACAACTGCCATGGGTTCTAGAAGGTGGCAAGGACCAAAAAAATATAAAAACGGATAAGAGGCTGAGATGGCCCATTTCAACCACCAATGAGTTTTCCTGGCTGTCTGGTGTCCGGGCCAGTGTTGGGAGGACAAAGGCCTGAGCACAGCTGATGACAACTGCTCCCATCCCCTGAATGTCAATGTCTGAGGCAGTGTGCATGCATTTTCTTACTTAATTCTCACAAAACCAAATAATGTAAACACTGAAGCTACTTGGTATCAGAAAAAAAAAAAAGTTCCACTTAGAAGCAGCCTATATAAAATTAGGCCTCAATTTCATAGAAATTGTAAAAAAGGAATTGGTTGGAACGTCATCTTGAAAAGCATTTAAATTTTTAAAAATTTACTTAATGTGTATTTGCATATAAATATAGAATATAATTGCCAAGAGGCACCAACTCTTAGAAGAATAAGTGTTAGGAGTGGACGGAGGCTGGAATGGTTTTTTCTCAGAATTTATACTATAGTACCAACAAATCCTTCATTTCAAATCTCACACAATCATTAAAGAGTAATTTTGAAAAATCATTTGAAATTATTTGAGTGTCCTATCGATTTTCATAGGGGGCTCTATTCATCGAAATGCTCTCTTTTGAAGTGCCCACAGTATCATTAGCATCATGAATTTTTTCTTATTATGTTTCCATTTTTAACAGTCAAAGGCTTTGCCTATGATCCCTGCAGCTCCCCAATATCACCTGCCTCAACTTCTTGAATTACAACTTTTGCAAGATCTCAGATTGCACTTTGCAATGAATATGGATTCAATTTGCACAAGATAGTGTGAGGTTTGCCACACTTCAATCAAGGCAAGACCAACCCTATGGCAGAGGGTTTCTGGGCTCCACGCCTCCTCTCCCAGCTGCCTGACCTCACTGCAGTGGTGCAAAGCAGTGCCGCTCACACTGAGTCCCACCTTGGGCTTCCAAAACCCTTTCCTCTTCTCCGCCTCGGATTTCTCTCTGTAAACATGAAATGCCACCTCCCCACTGCAGGCATATCCCCACCTCTCCTCCTTCATGAGACAATTCTCAGGCATATTCTACCCAGTTCTTCAGAGGGTATCCAGTGTCATTGGGCCCCAGTGGTCCACAGGGGCACCCAGCTCAATAACTCACTCTTTCTTGGCTGACTCCCTGCAAAGCTAGTATCTCTCTCCCTGCCCCTGCCCCCATCCCAACCTCTCAGCATCACCCTCCAACCACCTGCCCCCAAGTCCTGGGTTCAGGCTTTGCTTTCAGGAGAATTCAAATAAAGACAGCCGCAAAGATATTTCCATGAGAGGAAGCACAGCCCTGAGATGCATGCAGTGTTGAATAGGGAAGGGCTTGGAGTGGGAGCTAATTTTATATGTAATCAATTATTTTTGAAAATTTGTATTTTCTATAACTTTTGCTTCTCAACACAATTGTCCTAGCTCCAGAGAATTACATAATAAGTACTCAGATAAGGAAGAATCCCTGAACTATCATTTCTCTATTTTACAGACAAAGATACTGAGGATGGGAAAACAAGCAACTTGCAGGAGATCCCATAACTGGTAAATAGAGCAGAGTTGGAAGCTGGAATTCATGCCAAGGTTTCTCACTCACCAGCTTTACAACCTTAAGCAGCCTTCACTTCTTTGAGCCTCGGTTACCTTCTGTAACCCACAAATGGCACAAGCAGTATAGGGCAGTTCTACACATTAAAGTCCATTCACACGAGTGTGCTTTACTGTCTGTGAGCTGTAAATGTTTGAGACATTACTACCAATATCTTCCTCCATGTAATAAGATGTGTTTACTTCCTAATAGCACACTTCTCCCCCTATTTTGTGAACGAGAAAATGAAGAGAGACATATTTTGTAGATTTTAAAGTCCAATATACTTTCAAGGAATTAATTTTACTGCTATGCAAGCTTGGACTACTCACTTGCCTTCTCTGACTTTTACAGTTGTCAGAACAATGGAATGAGCATTAAGATTTCTTCTAGGCATGATACCTTATGACCTCATGGAATTCGTGTCAGCCAAGCATTGGTTCAAACCATCTAAAGACATCATAGGCCCTAGAATTTAGTTTCCCAAGCCCTCCAAATCTTCTTCATATAAAATAATGATAATAATAAAATTGAATTCCCAGAAGATATCCTGTCTCCATTTTACAGATGAAAGAAGTGAGTTCTGAGAAGTGCTATAATTAATAATACCAATTAACAACAACAATTGCCACTTCTGAGTAGTTAGTATGAGCAAGGCACTGTCTTAAGCACTTTACAGGTATTATTTCACTAAATTCTTGCCTCAATCAAACAAGGGATGTGCTTGCTTATCTTTGAGGGTTCTTCCTCATTTTTCATTGAGGAAACTGAGGCTCAGAGAAGTCCCCACCCCATCTCTGCACTGCCTCAGCTGAGCAGAGAGAGAGATCTTACCCCGGAGGTACTGGTCCAGGCCAATGGTTTTCTGGAAAAACAGCGTCAACTTCTGCTCAACATGGCAAATGACGTGGGAGAATACATCATCATCCGTCAGCAGGACAAGCACACTGCTGGTCACATTGTAGGTGTGTCCACTGTACTGGATGCTGGTCTGGGGGTTTGGGAGCTCATGTTTGTTTTTAAGCCAGGTCACAGTAACCTGGTGTGTTGCAAACCCTGAGGACGTATAGGTCAATCGGATCCTTGTGCCGGGCTCAGATCGCTGAAGGGGGCCTTGCAACTTGTAAGGCTGCACACTCCGGCCTGCAAGGATAGACCCCTCCCATGAGAGGGCACAGAAGTGCCTGAACCCCAGTGTGAACAAATACACAGCATCTGCCAAAAAGCCCATTGCTTCCTCTTTCATAAGATGTAAAGGTTATGTTCTGATAGGAACCAGTTTCCGAATCTGGTATCAGAGGCCAATGAAACTGTAGAATGGGCAACAGCAGTTTGTAAGGAGGTAAACTCCTACAGATACTGCATAGTGGACACTCAGTTGGCACTTACCCTGCCTACAGGCTCTTCCCTAAGTCACTGAGTTCTCACAGCAGCCCTCAGAAGTGGGAGCTGTTACTATTCCCATTTCACAGATGAAGAAACTGAGGCCAGACAGGCTAAATAACTTGTTAAGGTCCACTAGTCAGTGGCAGAGCTAGGATCTTAGCCAGGTAATCAGGCTGCACGGTCAGCACCCCTTACTGTCACTCAGCCATACCCTCGGTCTTTGAAAATGGAAAAGAACCTCACTTCTCAGAGGCCAGGTCATGGAGAAGACGTTAGAACCATAGAGAAAAGTTAGGAGCACAGGCTTTAGGATCTCACTCAACCCAAGTTTACGTTTCCAGCTCTCCACTGGAGCCCGAGCAACTTAACCCTCAGAGTCTCAGTTTTCTCATCTGCAAAATGGGGATGATTTGTTTTTTAAAGAAGAAGAATGGCTTAAATTTTATAACAATTATTCATCTCATTTTGATATCTGGAGTATAATTAAATTCAGACTTCCTTTGTTTATTTAGCCATTAGGTTTGAGAAGTATATTTTTCTTTTCTTTCTTTTTATAAATTTTATTTTACTTTAAGTTCTGGGATACATGTGCAGAATGTGCAGGTTTGTTACATAGGTAAACATGTGCCATGGTGGTTTGCTGCACCTATCAACCCGTCACCTAGGTATTAAGCCCCGCATACATCAGCTGTTGGTCCTGAGGCTCTCCTTCCCCTCACCCGCTGCAAAAGGCCTTGGTGTCTGTTGTTTTCCTCCCTGAGTCCATGTGTTCTCATTATTCGGCTCCCACTTATGAGTGAGAACATGCTGTGTTTGATTTTCTCTTCCGGCATTAGTTTGCTGAGGATAATGACTTCCAGCTTTATCCACGTCCCTGCAAAGGACACAATCTCATTCCTTTTTATGGCTGCACAGTATTCCATGGTGTATATGTACCACATTTTATTTATCCAGTCTATCACTGATGGGCATTTGGGTTGATTCTGTGTCAAGGAATTAATTTTACTGCTTTGCTATTGTGAGTAGTGCTGCTATGAACATACGCATGTACATATCTTTGTAATACAATGATTTATATTCCTTTGGGTATGTACCCTGTAATGGAATTGCTGGGTTAAATGGTATTTCTGGTTCTAGATCCTTGAGGAATCGCCACACTGTCTTCCACAATGGTTGAACTAATTTACATTCCCACCAACAGTGTAAAAGCATTCCTATTTCTCCATGGCCTCGCCAGCATCTGTCATTTCTTGAGTTTTTAATACTTGACATTCTGACTGGTGTGAGATGGTATCTCATTGTGGTTTTGATTTGCATTTCTCTAAGAGTTAATTAATAAATTAAGGGATGTAACTAAGTAGAATATGTGGCATACAGTAATCACTATATAAACGGTAACCATCAGCACCATATATTCACAATGACCTTCCAAGGAATTATTAATCGTATTTTTAATATTAACAGATAAAGAAAAGGCTCAGGGAGGGTTAGTGACTCATCCAAGGGCCTCACAGTGAACAGAATTGACACTGTAACCCAGGAGTTCTGACTCCAAGTCAAGGCCTTTTTCCGTTACTTCATAGCTGCCTCTACTTCTGCACAGTTGGTTCTATATTAAATGACCTTTAATATTGTCCTGCTTGCAGCTCAGCTCTAGGCTAGGCACTATGGAGACTACAGTCACTGCAGATAACTTGCTATGGGTCCTATTGTCCAGATGCCAGGCAGGAGTCAAGGAAAAGAATCTTAAGCAGGGCTCTTTGAGGTGGGTGCAAGAATTGTCATTGCACCGAAGGAAAACTTGACTCAGAAAGGGAGTTGTGGCCAGGTGCGGTGGCTCACGCCTGTAATCCCAGCACTTTGGGAGGCTGAGGCTGGTGGATCACCTGAGGTCAGGAGTTCAAGACCAGCCTGAACAACATGGTAAAACCCCATCTCTACTAAAAATACAAAATTAGCCGGGCGTGGTGGTGTGTGCCTGTAATCCCAGCTACTTGGGAAGCTGAGGCAGGAGAATCACTTGAATCTGAAAGGCAGAGGTTGCAGTGAACTGAAATCACACCATTGCACTCCAGCCTGAGCAACAAGAGCAAAACTCCATCTCAAAAAAAGAAAGGGAGTTGTTTTGTCTTAGGTCACATGACCGGGGACACTGATCTGTTTGACTCCAAAGTTTGGCCACCTCGAAACATAAGAGCCAGTCCCTGCTTCAAGGATGTGAGAGTCTAATCATGGAAGATGGGTGTAAATGGAATAAAACCCCAGGTTAGGGGACTTTCAGAACACCCTTGTAGTTTAAGTACCAATTGTGAGAACTAAACGATATGGACAGATAAGACCACACAATTCAGGAAGAAATAAATATCAGAAATAGAGCATTTAAAATTGAGATTAGAGAAGAGACTTGAGATAACACTAAGCTTTGTATTCTCAGGCAGGATAGGAAAGAAAAATGCAGAAAAACACATTGAATTTTTGAATAGACATGCCTGCATTCTAACCCCAGCTATGCTGTTTGGAACCTCTGAGACCTTGGTCCCTGTGCTAGCTCTGGGCTCTGTTGTAGGTTCAGATAACATATTTGAGGATGCCTAGTGTGCAGTAAATACTCTACGGGTGTCAGCCAGTAGGAACAGAGACACAGAGTGGGGAGTGCACAAGAGATGAGGGTGCTGATGAAGGCATTTATGAGCCAGGTTGGGGAAGGATAGCTGCAATGCTTTGTTAACACCAAATAGAAAGGGGCCTAAATGCCAGAAAAGGAAGGGGCTGCCCTTCCCCCTGCAGAGTACAGGGCCCCACAAAGCTACATAGGGGAGCCATATAATCAAAAGGATGCTCCCAGGGGGTTAATGTTGCAGCAGTGGGCCAGATAGACTGTATGCAGGCAAAATAGAAAAATAAGAGAAGAAAAACCCAGCATGAGTCAATAAAGAAATATTGTAACTTGCTTCTGATCAGAAAGGACCAGTTTCCAGTTTTTCAACCAGACCTGTGTGCCCTGCTGGGTGAGTGTTTTTCTTATTTCTGCTGGACAACAGACAAAAAGGCACGGAGAAATTGAAAGCTGAGGGGGATCATTCTCCTTAAGAATTCTTACAGCAGCCAGATAGAGGCCAATTCCGTCAGGGAGAGAGAGAAGGGGAGGTAGAAGGCCCTGGTGGGAAGATGGGCTGTTGTTGCTGATCCGGCACCCGTCCACCCTTGCTCTGGCAGTGGCCTGCACTGTAATACTCGTACACAGAGGCAAACACCCTCACCGCCCAAAAGGGACAGTCCTTTCTGGCTTCATGTGGTTCTGGAGAGCTGTGAGTCCATATGCTGGCTTACTCCTAGTTCGCCAGGCCCGGCCAATCCTAATAACCTCCACCCACCCTCTCGGACACTGTCTGCCCCCACCACCCAACAGGCCCACTCTGGACCGGTAATTCATTCTCCCAAGCTGGTCCAAGCTGGACCAAAGGAAAGCAGCCCGCGCTCTCTAAATCTGAACTGCCAGCAGACATCTCCCTCTTGTGGGGAAAATCGTTTGAGGACAGAAAGAGTGAGAGAGATCAGAGGTAGAGGAGATTCCGGAAGGCAAGGCCCAACAGAAAAACTATCGGCAGAGCCAACAGACAACCCACAAAATGGGAGAAAATATTCACAAACTATGCATCCGACAAAGATCTAAGATCCACAATCTATAAGGAACTTACATAAATTCACAAGTAAAAAAAAAACACCATTAAAAACTGGGCAAAGGATGTGAATAGCTACTTTTCAAAAGAAGACATAACCGTGGCAAACAAGCTTGTGAAGAAATGTTCAACATCACTAAATCATTAAAGAAATGCAAATAAAAACCACAATGAGATACCATCCTACACCAGCCAGAATGGCTATTATTAAAAAGTCAAAAAATAACAGAGGCTGTACACCAAACTCCCCCAACACACAATTTACCTGTATAAAAACCTGCACATGGGCCCTGAACCTAAAATCAAAGTGTAAAAAAAAAAAAAAAAAACAAAACAAAAACAAGAAAACAAACAAAAAAAAGGTAATATAAAAAAACACTCAAAAAAGGGAGAAAGTGAAGAGGACAAGGAAAAAGAGAAGAATGGAAGGAGAAGGAAAGTGAGGGGGAAAAGGAAGGGGAGAGGAGGAGGAAGATCTGTTCTGACCCCGTGTAAGGGTCTGCCCTGACCCTAGGTAAAGGCCTACACTGACTCCAAGGGCCTGTCCTGACACCATGTAAGTGCCTGTCCTGACCCTATGTAAGGGGCTGCACTGACCCTAGGTAAGGTCCTGTCTGACCCCATGTAAGGGCCTGTCCTGACCCCGTGTAAGGGCCTGTGCTGACCCTGTGTAAGGGTTTGTCTTGACCCTGTGTAAGGGCCTGCACTGACCCCATGTAAAGCCCTGCACAGACCCTCCTTTCCAGCTGAATTCAGAATTCTGGCCTCTCTTTAAAGGTGCCATCCAGAAACTTTCAACTGTGCCAGTCTTGATTAATAGCCTTTCTATAAGGCACTTTGGTGCTCAGCAGTCCTTAATCTCTGCCATTTCTTTCAGTCAAGTGTTAAGATGGAGAACTTTCAACATCAAGAATGCATGGAATTAGGGAAGAGGAGTCCCACCCTTTCTTCTTGGGGAGGGTGTGGAGAAAGGCATAAGGAGTGGAGTTTGGGGGCGAATACATGAGAGTTGTATCACCAGCTGAGGGTATCCTTCTATCCTTCACCATCACCTGATGCCGCCCTGAGTCTCCGACCCTCCCCAGCCATGCTGCCCACAGGGGATGTCGAGAGGGGCTGGGTCAGAGGCTGCACCCACCTTTCCCCTGCCTGTGCACCTGACCTTGCAGGGTGACATTGGCCTTGAGTGGGGGCTGCTCATCGTGGATGACCCAGCAAGCAAACTCACGCTCCTCCGGCGTGACCTCTGCCTGCCACGTGTGCTCCAGAGAGTATGTCCCATCTCGATTTCTGGTGGCCTGAGGGGACACCAGGGTCTGAATCATGCGCCTGTTCTCCATCCAGGTGAGTCGCAGGTGGGCGGGATAGAAGTGAAGGACGTGGCAGGTGAGATTCACTCTGTCTTGCACACGTACACGGGTCCCAGAGGTTTCAGTGGTGATCTTCAGGGTGGGGACAACTAGACAGAGGAATAGGAAGTAAGATCTGGTGAAATCAGCCCCTGCCTGTGGCCACCCACGCTTCCCTCTCCCAGGGACCAGCCTCAAGGTCTCTCGCCTTTTTGTAAAGAAATAATTTTTTCTCGTATGCACAATGTAAAGCAAATAGGGCTAAATGTTAATATTCATTAAATATGGGTAAAGATACAGAGGTGTCTGCTATATTCTGTATTTTTGAAATATTTCATATCAGAAAATGTAATTTTAAGAATTACTAAAAGGTGATGCCCATGAGGACAGGGACTTTATTTTGCTCATTGCTGCATCCCCAGCACTGAGCACAGTGTCTGGCATACAGTGGATATTCATTATTATTAAATGAATAATAAACATTTTAATTAAAAAAAACTGTAACAATGACATTAATAGAACAAAGATGTTTAGAAAGGGAGTCTGGGACCAGATAATAACAAGATGAAACATTCATAAGTAAGTTACTGCATGCCAGGCACCATTATGTGTGTTTTATAAGGAATAATTCATTTAATCTTCACAGGACACCTATGAAGTAGGTCCTCATCTTATTCCTATTATATAAAGAAACTGGCATTAAATAGTCACATAACTCGCAAGATCCCACAAGTTGTAAAGTGGCACACCTAGGATTAAAACCCAGACAGTGAGCCCCTGGAACCTGCGATTATAGCCACAATACACACGATCAGAAATCAGTGAGGAATGTCATTTCCCCATTTATGAAATTAGGCTTTGGGTAAAACTCCTGAAAGCTGGATGCTTCCAGGGTTAATGTCCACCCCACCCAACTGCCCATTCACCTCGGAGCACTTGGGAGAGATTCATGGTTGTTTTCAGGGGCTCTACCAGGGCCCTGTGGGTGACTTCGCAGGTGATCTCAGATGAGACATCCTTTCGGGTCAGTGTCACCCATGCCTTGCTGGTGATGAAGTCATTGCCTTCATTGTCAGGCACCAGGCGCTGAGCTGAGGCTGGATGTTCATCACTGTCCTTCAACCAGGTAACATTGAAGTCCCGGGAGAAGTCCCTGGAGTTGAAGGGGCCAGCAGTACAGTTGAAAGGCACCGAGTCTCCAGGGCTTGTCCTCTGAGATGGACCAGTCAGAGAGATGAAGGGCTGTCCAGCTAAGGAAAGAGCAACTGTGACTGCACACTGAGGGTGGCACACACCCCACAGGCACCAGTGGCACCAGAGGCATGTCAGGCCCGGGGACCTACTATGTGCTGTGTCTGGTTCCGTCTTCAGACAGCACATCAGCATTTGATCACAAGAAAACAAGCAAATGCAAATGTGGTTACGACTGAGCCCAATGCCCTCAAGAAAACCCAAAGAGTGCACAGATGGAGAATACGGGGAGGACTTATTCTAGAAGGGCAGCTGGGGAAGAATTCCTTGAGGAGGTGACATCATTGAGCTGAAACCGAGGAATGAATAGGAGCCAGCCATGGGAAGGGACAGAGGAAGGACATTCCAGACAGCAGGGATGGCAGGAGAGAAGGACCTCAGGCAGGGATAGCTTGGTGGGCTTGAGAAACCAAGAAGTCTGTAGGACCCTAGTGTCATGGCAAAGAGGTCCAGAGTGAGAAGAGCCTGGGGACCATGGTGATAATTTTGATTCTATTCTGAGAGTGATGGGAAACCAGAAGAGACTCTGATAGAGGGGCAAAGTGGTCTGATGTACATTTTTTAGAGGATAACTGGGGTTGTGCGGAGAATGGGAAGGAGGGTGGCAGGAATGGAAGCAGGGTGATCAGTGGGGAAGCTGGTACAGGCCTCCAGGCCAAGGTGATGGTAGCCTGGATTAGGGTGGTGAGAAAAGGAGACTCGAGACACATTTGGAAGATACAGCCCACAGGACTCAGTGACGGGCAGGATAGGGGGTGAGGGACAGAATGAATTATGGATCAACAATTCCCAGGTTTTCTCTAGAGCAGCTGTGTGAGTGGTAGCTCTACGTTTTGAGATGGGAAGAACTGGAGAAAGACCGGGTTGGGATAGGAAGGGAATGGTGATGAATCAGGATTTCCACAGTGGATGTAAGTTTATAAGGACTTGAATGTAAAGTCAAGAATCACCCCAACAGGGATGGTTGGCCTTCCTACTCGGGTCCCTCCCATCAATACCTCACTAGACCCCCGTCGTCTGCTTGCTTACCTCCAGTGACAGAGAACGCTCTCCATGAGAAGCAGCTCCATTTACCCTCACACACAGCTAGGACTATGACAAAATATTTCCTGCTTCTGGGGTATAACCTGAGATCTGTCTCCCAGAATTTTTCCAGGAAAACTGCAGGATGAGACTCACCCCTCCTCCTAAGGACAGCCCTGCAGAGCTCTGGAGCAGGAACCTCCCCAAGTCTTTGCAGCATTCCCTGAGCCCCTGCTCTGCACCAGGTCAGGAGTTGGGTGCTGAGACCACAGAGATGAGTCAGACGGGATCCCTACCCTTGAGAAGCATCTGGTCAGGTGCAGGGGAAAGGCAAATAAACAACCAATGACAAGCAGGATGACAGGCAGAGGGCAGCGCAGATGGCCATAGGAACTCATCCTCTTAGCACACAGCTCTGGTATCTTCTGGACTGTGCTCTGCCTTTATCACCCACCCTGCACACAGCACCATGTGGTTCAGAAAACACTTTCAGCCTTGTATGCTTCTTTTCCTCCACATCCCAGCTATGGGAGGCTGGTATTATTGTCCCCACTTTCAGAAGAGGAAGCAGAGACTCAGAAAGGTCTTGTGACTTGCTCAAGGTCACATAGCCTATCAGTGGCTAAGGAAGGAGGGTAAGAAGGCCGGTCTGACTTTGGGTCCAGGACTCTTCCATGTCTCCAATGCTGGAGGCTCCATCACTCTGGCAACTTCTCTCTCTCTTTCTTTCTCTCTGTCTGTCTTTTCCACCCTTACACCCTTTCTGATCCAGAACAGGTAGCCACCCAGACTAGAGTTGACATCAGGAAAACTGGGAGGTAGGCTCTCCTTTTACCTCCTGACCTCCCCTGAGCCCCTCACCCTTAGTTCACTTCCTCCTCTGATCCCCCAGCTCCCACCAACTCCCTTTATCCACAAGGTCTACATTGAAGAAAAGATGAAAAATAGCACCTGACTGGCAGGAAAACAGTTCGGTCACATCTTCTGAGCCTGTCTCCCTTCAGGAAGACACGGTGGCTGGATTTGGTCATTCCTGGGGGTCTCCTTGCCTGCCCTGAGGGTCTCTCTGGACAGGAATGAGGACTCACCTGTGAGTCCCAGCAGAAGGGTGGGCAGGAGGGAGCCCAGGGCCCACCCAGGTGTGGTAGCCATGGTGAGAGACTCACAGTGCTCCTGGTCTGTTCCCGGTGACAACCACTGGATAAGGCCCTGAAAGAGCCCAGGAGCCACTGACCAGCCTCTGACAGCCTGGAGCAGGCCTTATACTTCCCAGTTGCTCACCCCACCCCATTCCCTGCCATGCCTGGAGCAGAGGCTTGAGCCACAGTGAGAGAAGTGGTCACTGTGGCCAAGGCCTCCTTCCAAGCCCCAAACCTTCAGGCCTGTGGTGTCTAGCCAGGGAGGCATCTGGAGCCTTTCACTGGGTTCCAACTGTCTCTGATTCCCCATGAGCAAGACAGGGAAGTGGTTGAGCTCTGCCTCAAGCTTCAAGCCACAAAGCTGGCTTCTGATAGGCTGAACCTTGATGTCCCTTCTCCTGGAGGCTCCTCCATGCTGAACAAGCAGCGTCAAAAGCCTGCCCTGTCCCAGACCCAGACACGGCTTCTGGGAATGCAGAATGGATCAGACATGGGCCCAGAGGGTTGAGAAGTGAGCCTTGACATACACAACCACGTGCAACCAAGAAAGACCCTAGACTTTGAAACCCAACCCTTGCCTCGTGGCTTCACTAGGCTTGCACAATGGCAGCACGGATTACCCGTGGCCCAGAATTGTCTACTAGGCTCCAAGTTGGGGAAACATGAATTTGAAACACAGCCACCAGTTTCCCTGACCTCCCTATGAAAACAACCTCTCCCTTTGGTCTCTCCATTTACTTACCCTGCATTACTTGGCTTTCCAATGGTTAGCCCTGATGTATACTTATTTGTTTTTATCCACTTCCCTCATGAAAAATAAATGATTTTCCCTGAAGACTACTGATCTTTGTTCATGGCTGTAACCAGCAGCCACACAGTGCTGGGCACAGAATAGATACTCGGTAATAACAAATGAACCTTTGGGGCCAGGTATGATTACAAAGCAGCCAAGCCTGGCCTGCTCCCCGGCCATCCCATCTTTTTGGGGTCTGTACACTCAGCTAAAGTGGAGGGAGAGGATAGAGAGGAGTTGTCAGCCTGGGGGAGGTTGTTACAGAAACTCCCCCCAACCTCACAACTCCCCACCACCACCCAGCCAAGCAAGGTACCCTAAAATGACTCCTAGATACTGGGTGCCTGCAGGAGGAGGAGGCTGGCTTCTCTTTTTCCAGGTGTCTCCTGAAGCAACAGTGAATTTGTTGATCCACCTTGATGTTGCCCTGAGCAAGAGAAAAAGGAACTGAAAAGAGATGGCAGGGTAGAGGGACGGGATGGCAGGGCAGCAGCTCAAGCTTCCTCCTTGCAGAGTGGCAAGGGGGTGAGGTCCATGGAGAGATCCCCATTGAAAGGAGGGAGCTGAGCTTAGAGCATCCCACTCAAGAGAGATGACCACTGGCCTAGGAGTAAGAGACTGCAGCATGGACTCTAGCAGGGAGCTATGAACCTGGATCAGATCATGCATAAGAGAGACTGTGTAGCAGACTGTGTACCCCCACAGCATACACACACGGGCACACCCACACATGCAGGATCCTCCTAGGAATCCACACCTGTGCCCTAGGAGGCAGCTGGCTTCCAGAGTCCAGCCATAGTGAACAGAGCATTGTTGAACAGAGCATAATGAACAGAGCATTGTTGGGTAAAAGGTCCCTCGTTTTCCATCTTCCCTCCCAGGCCCTAACACACCAGATGATAGACAGACTCAATTCAGGGAAAGGAGGAGGAACAAAAGGATGCTTTACCTCCATCCCTTCCAGATCCTTCAGCAGGGACTCGGGGGCAGCATTGGGCTGGGGTGAGGGGAGGAGGTGGATGCTGAACTAGATGTAATTGTTGGCATTTTCAACCAGACTAGTTTGGACTGGCCTTAACAGGGCCTGCCACAGAATAGTTATTTTGTTTTGATAAAATTATTCATCTACCCTCAGTTCCTTGGTGACACTAGCCACATTTCAGGGGCTCAATAGTCACATGTGGCTACTGGCTACCATAGCGGACAGTGAGGTCTTGGGTGAAACATTCCTTCATCAGGGAAGTCTTTTCTACCTAATGTCTCCCCGTGGGTTCAAATACATCTCTTGCAGAGCATTTATCACAGTTATAATTAAATTGTTAACCTGAAACTAGTTGCATAATAATTATTTCCCTTATTAGACTGTAGGCTCTGGAGCACAGGGACCATGTTCTTGGTCACTAGTGTAAATAAGTGCTGGATGAATGTTTGTTGGATGGATAGATGGGTGGATGGATGGATGGATGGATGGATGGACGTATGGACCCATGGATAAACAAACTAGGAGGAAGGCATGTGCTACAGGGCAAGGGAAAGAAGGAAGCACTCCCACTGAGAAAGCAGAGAAGGCTTCCTGGAGGAAGTGGGCTTCTTTCAGGGTTCCTATCTCTGCCCTCCAGCTTAATCATACCATTTACATAGAAGGAGAAGACTGGCGACACTCACGCTAAGCTGCAGTGGGTGGGCAGCCATGGACGGCCTGCCTTGTGAGGCTGGAAGGCTGAAGGGGAAGTGGGGAAGATGGGGTTTTCCAAAGGATGGCCTGAGGAATGCCAAGTTACCCACAGGGCTCGCTCAGGCTGGGCCTTGCATCCACTGGGTAAGGCTCGGCTTCCTCTGAGTAGAATCATGTCAGTCTCCTTCCTTATTCTAGCACCGGCAAGAATTGGCTGTCACCTACTCTATAAGCATGACTTTTCATAGAAGCTGGGGACCCAAGAGCCCTCATCATGATTATGGGCCCCTGTGTTGGCCTAACAGGCTGAGGGACCAGAAAGGACAGAGAACTGCTAGCTCTTCAGAAAAGGGACATTGGGCCAGGCACGGTGGCTCACACCTGTAATCCCAGCACTTTGGGAGGCCGAGGCAGGCAGATGACGAGGTCAGGAGTTCGAGACCAGCCTGACCAACATGGTGAAACCCCATCTCTACTAAAAATACAAAAATTAGCTAGGCATGGTGGCACGCGCCTGTAATCCCAGCTACTCGGGAGGCTGAGGCAAGAGAATCGCTTGAACCCAGGAGGCAAAAGTTGCAGTGCGCCAAGATCTTGCCAGTGCACTCCAGCCTGGGGATGGAGCAAGACTCTGTCTCCAAAAAAAAGGACATTGATACCCCTAAAATCCAACTCCTTGCTCCAAGGACCCATGGATCTTCTACCCTCACCCCATCTTCTTAGACTCATCCTTGACAAGCTGCACATGTCACTCTGAGCCTCCTGCGAACACAGGTCCATGTCTCCCCAACACAATGATCAGCCTCCTTGGGGACAGGAACCCTTCCTTGTCCACTTGCTCCATGTCTGAGACCTCAGTGCCTTGCACAGCCTCTGACACTGAAGAGCCCCTGAACATGCATGTGTTAAATCAGTTCGTTTCATTATTGATTTACTTATTCCTCCATCAGTTCTTTATAGAGTGCCAATTATGTAGCAAGCATCATTTGGGGCACAGAGCAAGTGAGCAGTGAGCAAGATAGTAAAAATAAAGGAATAACTAGGCAGTATAATTCCCGGGAGGTTAACTGGTAAGAAGAAAAATAAAGAAGGCAGGGGATAGAGAGTGGTGGGGTATATTTTAGACCATGTGCACAGGAAGCCTTTTCTGGGGAGGGGCCTATGAGCTGAGACCTGAATGAAGGAAGTGGAAGTCACAGGGAGTTCTAGGAAAAGAATGTTCCAAAGAGAGGAATGCACTTGCAGGGCAGGCATGAGCTGGGCATACGTGAGCCACAGCAAGGTCACTGTGGTGGGAGCAGAGTGAGGGGACAGATGGTCATGGGAGAAACTGCAGGACTTGATCTTGGAGGCTGTGTGTGATGAGGTAGGAGTATAATCTGTGTGCAATGCTTTGTGCAGAGAGCAGTACCGGAGCAGGATCCAGGTCGCAGATGGGAAACTCACACTCTGGTGGCTGTGTGTATGTGTGTGTTGGAGGAGGGACAGACTGGAGGTGGGTAAGGAAGGAAGCAGGGGAGAAGAAGAAGCAAGAGGCCACTGCAGTTGGGGATGACTGGACACAGGACTCTGGAGCTGGGGGAGAGATGAGTGATGGAGATGGGGGATACATATTTGCAAGTTGTCAACTTGTGGATGGTTTCCACATGGACATTGCATAGGATGAAACCACCTCAGGAAAGAAGAGATCGCGGGAGAGGGAAAGGGGGAAGGAAGGTCCCGGGGCTGGGATACTGATCTGGCTCTGCCACCAATTTGCAGGGTGAACTTGGGCCATCTCTCTGGGCTTTGGATTCTACAGCTGGACATGGAGGGAACTGACCTAGGTGATCTCTAAGTATCCTTCTTCTTTGAATATTCACAGGCCTGGTTTCATTTCCTGTACCCAGGAGTTTCAGTCTGGGCCGGGGCTCCACTCACCCCACTGCTGAGCCTGCTGGCTGACTCCTGCATTGCACAGGGCCCCACTCTCAGAGGGACCCGCACTTGATTTACTGCTCTGCTGTTACTGTTTTGAAACATTTAATTATTCTGGGACATGCTCTGCTAATTATGTGGCCAGTGCTACCATGTGCCTTTGGTCTACTGCTGTGAGATGAGGCAGGAGCACAATATGGCTGGTGGGAGGTCCCCCAGGTTGTTGGGTGCCAGGACGAAGGGCCCTTGCTGGACCCCTCTGAGAACTCCCAGTCCCTGCTATCACCACCAACACCACCCTCCCAATGCCTCCCCAGACTCACCAATCCCAGAAAGATAACCTTGGCATTCCTGAACTTCCTTTTCCTCTTTTCTTCAGAAACTGAACAAATAGTCAAGGGTAAATGCCAAAACCGTGGAATTCTGATATAGACCAGGATTTCCGAAGATACGAGCCATGGACTGACGTGCAGATCACAGCCCCACCCCAGATGTAGAATCCTACAGAGGTCCTAAAATCTGCAGTTGCACAAACTAAACAAAACAGCATTCTGACTGAGTTAAAACTTGAGAACTACTGATTTAAACTAGTGACCCAGATGAGTTCAGGATGATGACTTGATGGGGGCATTGATGCTGCCTATATTGGGGGGTGGGGAGAAGGAGGGAAGCCAGGGAGAGATTAACTACTCAGCCACAGGCTCCTTGTCCTTCAGGTCTCAGCTCAAATGTCCACTCCAGGAAGCTTTCCCTGACTCCAGCACAGAGTGAGCTGAGACCCTGCTCCAAGCTCCCTCAACTCCTGACCTTAGCAGAGCACCTATCACACCTTCTTATCATTGGTGATTGTCACTACTGCTAGACTGCATGCACCATGGAGGCCAGGAATGGGGACTCTCTTGATCTCCATGGTATCTGCAACATCTAGCACAAGATGTAGCACAAAGAAGATGCTCAACAAATACTTGTTCAATGAATGAATGAAGAGAGAGTTTGGATGTGTAGGGTCAAGGGAATTTTTCAGTCCTAAGAATCTGACACTTACCTTGGAGTGAAGGCTGGTTACTGCCTCTTGCCTGAGGAGACCCTATAGAGGGCTAGCACTATAATTCCCCTCCCCTGGCTGATCTTAAAGTGATGGAAAAAAGACTGACAGGGGAAAATTTAGACTAAGGTGTTAAAGGCTAACATCCTATTTCATCCTTCAATATTGGTTGTGATTTCCAAAATGCTATTTGCTAACCCCACTGAGCATCTCACTGGGAAGATCCAAGCCTTTGAGGAAAGAAAACAAGCAAAAGAGATTTAAGGGTTAAAGAAACCCTCTTTTGATATTTCACATAATCCCAACAAACTTCTCTGCTGCAGGAGCTGAAGACTTCAGCCACTACAGGTGGACTAGCCCCACTGACCCCTATCTCCATGAGAGCAAGCAGATATAATAATGGGAGATGATGGGTGAATAATGCCTTAACCCCAAAGAATGGCTTTAATGGTGGACTTGTAGGTTGTCAGCATTTAGGTGGGACACATCTGTAGGAAGAGGAGAAGAAAAAGAAACTCAATGGGCGATTTGCTTGATAACTTACAAAGAGACCAGCAAGCCAGATAGGAACAACTAGGACCAATGAGGAAGTTACAAGAGGTTCATTTCTGCTTAAGAGAAGCAAGAATTTTCTAACAATAAATGCTGTCCAGCAACGAAACTGTTTATCTTTGTGGGGAGCTTTCTTTCATCAGGGAAGTGTAAGTATAGAACTCCTGTTAGAGACGCTGGACAAGGAGTCTAGTTGGACTAGATAAATGATCTTCAAACCATAGGTCACAATGCTTTCATGGGGCATGAAATCAATTTAGTGGACCTAAAACAGCAATTTTTTAAATGGAAAAGATAGAAGAGAGAGGAAAGAAAAGAATGAAAGGGGGAGAAGGGAAAAGTTAGAAGATAGAATAGGAGGTGAGGGGAGGAGAGAGAAAAGAAGAGGAATTATGTGAGTTTATCCCACATAGGAAGGGCAAGAACTGTTGACCAAAACTTTTCTGTGTGTGTGTGTGTGTGTGTGGGCATGCACGCACACGCTGGGTGGCAATATAAAGTATATTACTAACTGTGGGTGATAGTCAAAACGATTGAACACCTCAGGAAGTTGATCTCTAAGATTCTTCAAACTTTGCAGTTATGTGACATGAGGTCCTTAGGTTTTATGTATCAAATTATGAGAATAGGATTCTAAGATTCATTTATTTCTTTTTTTATTCATTTACTCCACATTTATTTAATACCTATTTTAAGCCATACTGGGTGCTAGGGGCAAAGAGATACATTAGAATCAGTTCCTGCCCTCCACTTAAGAGATGGAGATGAACATTTACACAGATCATTATAATACAATGTAGCATATGCTTCAGTAAGCATTTAGCTAACATTTATACACCTTTCACCCAGCCCTCTGTGCGAACTGATTTTCTTATCTCCATTTTACAGATGGGGAAAAAAAAAATCAAAGCTCGAATGGTCACACAAAGGGTGAATCAAGGTCCACCCAGCAGAACCAGAATTTGAACCTAAGACCACCAGGAGAGCCTGAATTTCTAACCGCAGGGCTCCACTGGGGTGTGAAGGGCAGGTGGATGGGATATGGAGGCTCAGAGAAGGAAGGCTGACTGCAGCAGCTAGGGGTGGGGTGGGGAAGAGGCCAGGGAAGGCTTCATAGCCAAGGGATCCTTGAGCTATGTCTTAAAGGAAGAGGACTTGGATGGCTTGACAAGGGGGCAAAGGTGTCGCCTTCCATACAGCCGGCAGAAGCCGCTCAGAGAACAGCAAAACGTGTGGGATGTAGAGCAGGCAGACCTGGTGTGAACTTTAGTTCCAGCTTTTACTACCCGTGTGACCCTGGATAAGTCGCCTAAACCCTCTAAACCTCCATTTCTTCATGCATTAGATGGGAGTTATTATGAAATGAGAGATTATGCACCTAATGCATCTAGCATTAGCACAGTGCCTGGAAAATAATAGAAGCCTCATGCTAATTACAACCTATTTATAACAGTTTGCCGCTTATCAGCTGAGTAACCTTGAGCAAATTGCTAACCTCTCTGTGCCTCATTTCCCTCATCTTTACAATGGGAATCATAATAGCACCTATCACATATGGTTATGAAAATAAAATTAATACACGTGACATGCTTAAAGAGTATGAGGCAAAAATCATGTGGATGATAGAGGTAGGTCACTGTTAATACTTCTATGTGCTACACAGCGTGCAGAGAGTTTGCCACTTTATTTATTAATTACGTTAACAAATGATCATTGAAGGTTTGCTAGGTTCCCGGCAATATTCAAGGTGCAGCAGAGAATACGAAGTAGGTTAGGACAAGGCTGGAACTCTGGGCAGAATTTGTTTGCTGGGGAGTGGGAGGGAGAATAGGATTTGGGTGGGAGGTGAGATAAGTGGTGAGAAATGAGGCTGGAGAGACAGAATGGGTCAGATCATAAAAATCGTTCTATGTCATGTCGTCCTATAAACAGTGGTGAGTCCATGGAGATTTTCAATCTGGGGGATTTTTATTCTTAGAATTTATGATTCTCCAGTTGTAAAACTCTATGACTCTACGTGCCAAAGTCTTTATGATTCCAAGACTATAGTCCTATGATTTTGTGACTCTTAATATTTCTTACTTGCTGTAGTAGATTGATATTAAAACTCCCCACAGTGGGGACTTTTGGTTTCAACTCTGACATGCAAAGAACTCGGAAGTCATTACTCCTGACCTTACAACAAGAAAAGGCTGGATATGCTGAAAATCAGTGACTTTCCTTGAACCCATTAGAAAACTGAGGTCGCAGAGCAAACTACCACCTAAAACTCTGGAGAGTCAGGTGAGTCCAGATAGATATGACCCCCAAGTTCTGCTTCCCTGGAGCAATGCCTGTTGGTCAGTGGGAATGCTTACATAGTAACTCTGATGAATTGCCAAGCCTCTGTGCAGACTAGCATGAGAGGCAGAAGCATGAGAGGGAAGACCTCATACTCTTGTAGGTTTTTCCTCCAGAAAGCTCACCAAGTTCCAATAAGAAAGCTCCCCACAGGGCCCCAGCAGGGAGAGGCAAAAGACAGCTATGTGTGAAGCCCACCCAGGATCTCTTCCCTCATCTCCAGAGGCAAGGACTTCGGCAGAGGGCACTTCTGAAACTCTATCCTCGCTAGGCTAAAGGAGCTCTGCATCATTCCAGGCCTCTCCAGACTTCCTGTCCCACCTAGGGAGGAAAAAAGTGGTGGCAGAGGAGGGAGCTCTACCCCTGCAGGAAGAAGAAAAACACTTCTAAAGTCCACACTCCTGAAGCAAGAGGCCCACCAAAGACTGAGACTTAATTAGAGGATTAGGGAATGTCCTCTGTCCTCCACACTCTAGCACACACCAATAAGGCTCCAATAGAGTACAGTGACTTACAGCTGCAAGACACAGACTCTCTGAGGAGCTGTACAAAGGAAAGCTCCGGAGCCAAGAGAAGAGAAAACAAGGACCTTAAAGGAATTGGAAGTCCCTGATGCTTATAGCTACAACAAGCATTAAATGCTGCCCAACTCCCAGCCAGATTAACATCAATCCTCACACTAAAGGTCTATTTATCTCAGTGTTTATTTTCTCATTCAACATGTCCAGCTTTCAGCAAAAATTTACAAAGCAAGCTGTAGAGGCTGAGCATCCCTAATCTGAAAATCTGAAATTTGAAATGCTCCAAAATCTGAAACTTTTTGAAGGTCAACATGACAACACAAGTGGGAAATTCTACACCTGATCTCATGGGATGGTCTGCAGGCAAAACACAGTCAAAACTTTGTTTCATGCGCAAAATTTTAAAAATACTGTATAACTGGTTGCATTGGCATGCACCTGTAGTCCCAGCTACTTAGGAGGCTGGGGGCAGGAGGATTGCTCAAGCCCAGCAGTTCAAGGCCAGCCTGGGCAACATAGCAACACTCCATCTCTCTATATACTTTATATGCTCACACACACACACTCACACACAGTATATGTGTGTATTTTATACACATAGTATAAAATTTACACTATAATTTTATATGCATAGTACATAATATTAGTCCGTTTTCATGCTGCTGATAAAGACATACACAAGACTGGGCAATTTACAAAAGAAAGAGGTTTAATTATACTTACAGTTCCATGTGGCTGGGGAAGCCTCACAATCATGGTGGAAGGCTCCCCTTGTTAAAACCATCAGATCTTATGAGATTTATTAATTATCATGAGAACAGCATGGGAAAAATGTGTCCCCATAATTCAAGTACCTCCTACTAGGTCCCTCCCACAACACATGGGAATTCAAGATGAGATTTGGTGGGGGGGACACAGTCAAACCATATCACATAGTATAAAGTTATCTTCAGGTTATGTGTGTAAAGTATGTATGAAACATAAATGAATTTTGTGTTTAGACTTGGGTCCTACCTCCAAGATATCTCATTATGTATATGCAGACATGCCAAAAAAAAAAAAAAAAAACTCTAGAACACTTCTGGTCCTAAATATTTTAGGTAAGACATACTCAATCTGTGTTAGTTCTCCAAGGCTGGTGTAACAAATTAGGACAGGCTGGGTGACTAAAAACAACAGAATTTTATTCTGTTAATGTTCTGGAGACCAGAAATCCAAAATCAGAATCACTGGGCTGATACCAAGATGTCAGCGGGGCTGTGCTCTCTCTTAAGGCTCTATAAGGGAGAATCTCTTCCTTGCCTCTCCCAGCTTCTAGTAGCTGCTGGCATTCCTTGGTTTCTAGCCAAATCACTCCGATCTCCTCCTCTCTGGTCATGTCACCTCCTCCTCTTC
Source organism: Rhinopithecus roxellana (assembly GCF_007565055.1). Lineage (NCBI taxonomy): Eukaryota > Metazoa > Chordata > Mammalia > Primates > Cercopithecidae > Rhinopithecus > Rhinopithecus roxellana. Next base: position 101,839,263 of record NC_044561.1, on the reverse strand, counting down.
TGTGTATCAAATCTCCCTCTGTCACCCTCTTATAAGGAGACATGTAGAAAGAAGTACAAAGTAGGAGGACTCACACTCTCAATTTCAAAACTTACGATAAAGCTATAGTAATTAACACAGTATGATAATGACATAAGGTTATATAAACCAATATATAGACATATAGACCAGTGCAATAGAATTGAAAGTCCAGAAATAAACCCATAAAATATATGGCCAATTGTTTTATGATCAGCATGTTAAATCCAGTCAGTGTAGAAAGAATAGTCTCTTCAACAGGTTGTGCTACAACAACAGGATTTCCGTGAACAAAAGAAATGAAGTCGGGTTCCTACATCACTCCGTATGTAAAAATTGGCTGAAAATAAATTAGAGCCTGAATGTAAAAGCTAAAATCATAAAATTGTTAGAAAAAAGCATAGATGTAAACCTTCACAACCTTGGGTTTGGCAGCGGTTGCAAAAGCATGAGCAATAAAAGAAAAAATTAATTAAAATTAAAAACTTTTGTGCATCCAATGTTATTATCAAGAGAGTGAAAAGACAACCCATGCAATGGGAGAAAATATCTGCAAATTATGTATCAATAATATAATTATTAGAATATATTAAGAGCTCCTACAACTCAACAATGAAAGAGACAAACAACCCAATTAAAAAATGGGGAGAGGACTTGAATAAGCATTTCCCCGGAGAAGATACACAAATGTCCAATAAGCACAAGAAAATATGCTCAACGTCATTAGTCATTGAGGAAATACAAAATCAGAACCACTTTATACCTAAGAGGATGGCTATTTACAAATAACAACTAAAAAAAGAAAAGAAAAGAAAAACAAGTGTTGGCAATGATGTGGAGAGATTGGAACCCTTGTTCATTGATGGTGAGAATGTAAAAGGGTGCGGTCACTGTAGAAAAGTTTTCCAGTTTCTCAAAAAGCTAAACATAGAATTGCCACATGATCCAGCAATTCCACTCCTAGCTTTACAGTGCAAAGAACTGAAAACAGGGACTATGATACTTGCCTGCCAATGTTCATTGCAACATTCTTCACAATAGCCAAAAGATGGAACACAAATCAAGTGTCCATCAACAGAAAAATGACTAAACAAAATGTGGTACGTACATACATATAATAAAATATTATTCAGCCATAGAAAAGAATAAAATTCTGACAGATGCTGCAAAAGGATCACTCTTGTAAACATTATTATGTTAAGTGAAATAAGGTTGATACAAAAGGACAAAAAGTGTATGAGTCCACTTATATGAAATCCACTTTGTGCATCTGCTTTGTTCAACAGTTTGGTGATTCTTTGATATGTTAAATATACAGCTACCATATGACTCAACAATTCTACTTTTAGGTATTTACCTAAGGGATTTCAAACATATATCCACACAAAAACTCATACATCAATGTTCATAGCAGACTTGTTCATCAGAGCCAAAAGATGAAAATAACCCTAATGTCCATCAACTGATAAAAAAACAAAATGGGATGATGCAATAAAATATGACATCGTACAATGGAATATTATCCAGTCATAAAAAGGAATGAAGTAGTGATACATGGCCATAGTGGCATGCAACTACAGTCCCAGCTACTTAGGAGGCTGGGGCAGGAGGATTGCTTGGACGAACATGGATGAACTCTGAAAACATTACACTAAGTGAAAAAAGCCAGACACAATATAGAATCACATCATATGACTGCATTTATATGAAATGTCCAGAACAGGAAAATTCATAGAGACATAAAGTAGATTGGTGGTTGCCAGGGTCTCCGGGAAGGGGAAATGGGAAGTAACTGCTAAAGGGTATGGATTTCTTTGTGGGGTAATTATAAGTTTCTGGAATTCGTGTTGATAATTTCACATTTTTTTCTTTCTTTTTTGAGATGGAGTCTTGCTCTGTTGCCCAGGCTGGAGTGCAGTGGCATGATCTCAGCTCACTGCAACCTCTGACTCCTGGGTTCAAGCAATTGATTCTCTTGCCTCAGCCTCCTGAGTAACTGAGACTACAAGGCACCCACCACTAAGCCTGGCTAATTTTTGTATTTTTAGTAGAGATGGGGTTTCACCATGTTGGTCAGGCCCCAAGTGATCCACCTGCCTCGGCCTCCCAAAGTTCTGGGATTACAAGCATGAGCTGCCATGCCCAGCAATAATTTCACGTCTTTGTGAATATACTAATCAGCACAGAACTGTATACTTGGAAAGGATGAATTTTATGGTATGTGAACTGTGTCTCAATTTTTTAAGTAAGGGAATAGAGGAAGATACACTATACTCACACTAATCAAAAGGATACTGGAGTAGCTATTAATATATTCATTTTAGACAAAGCGGACTTTAGAATAAGAAAGAGTATCAGAACTAATGAGGTCATTCTATAATTATAAAGGAGTCAATTCTCCAAGAAGTCATAATCATCTTAAGCTTCTAACAGTGTCAAAATTCATGACATGAAACAGACAGAACTGAAAAGAGAAATAGGCAAATCCACAATTACGGTTGGAGACTTCAATACCCCTCCTTCAGTAATTAATAGATCAAACAGGCAGAAAATCAGTAAGGATACAGATGACCTGTACAGCACTATTAATTAATTTGATCTAATTAACATTTATAGAGTATTTCATCCAATAACAGCGGAATGCACATTCTTCTCAAACACTCATGGAATGTTCACCAAGACAGACCACATTCAGGACCATCACACGTACCTTCACAAATTAAAAAGAATAGAAATCATACAAATTATGTTCTCAGATCACAAAGGAATTAAACTAGAAATCAAAAACAGAAAGATAGCTGACTATAGTAGGAAATTAAACAGTGCACTTTTCAATAAACCATGGGTCAAAAAAGAAGTCTCAAGAGAAATCAGAAAATACTTTGAACTAAATGAAAATAAAAAGTATAAAGCTTTCTGTTATTTGGCTAATGTAGTGCATAAAAGGAAATTTGTAGCATTCAATGTGTGTTAGAAAAGAAGAAATTCCAAAATCAGTAGCCTAAACTTCTACCTTAGTAAACTAAAGAACAGAAGGCTAAATTTGAGACAATAGGAGAAAGAAAATAATAAAAATTACAGCAGAAATCAGTGAAATGAAAAACAGAAAAACAATTAAGAAAATCAATAAAAGCCAAAAGCTAGTTCTTTATAAATAGTAATAAAATTGATAAGTCCCTAACCAGGCTAACCAAGGAAAAGCAAGTGAGAAGACACAAATTACTAACACTGAGAAAAAAAGAGGGGTCATTACTATTGATCCCACAGAAACTGAAAAGATGATCAGGGGATACTATGGACAACCCTATCCCATAAATTTGATAATTTAGATCAAATTAGCCAATTCCTTGAAAGACACAAACTACCAAAACTTACTTAAGGAGAACCAGAGATAACTTAGATTGTTCTATGCCTAGTAAACCAATTCATTTAGTAGTTAAAATTCATCTATAAAAGGAAATACCAGAACAACATGGTTTCATTGATGAAATCTGCCAAACATTTAAGGAAGAAGTAATACCAATTTTATATAATATCTTCCAGAAAATAAAAGAGAAAGGAACACTTTCCAACTCATTTTATGAGGTTAGAATTACTCTAATGCCAAAATCAGATAAAGACGTTAAAGAAAAAAAGAGCTACAAATATCTCTCATAAACATAACTGTAAAAATCCTTAATAAAATATCAGCAAATTGAATCCAGCAATATTTAAAAAGGATAATAATGTATCACAATTAATGAGGTCCATTCCAGGAAGAGAAGGCCGGTTCAATATATATAAATCAATCAATACATCATATTAATAATCATATTAATACATATAATACATAGTAATACATCATATTAATAGACTAAATAACAAAAGCATATGATTGCATCAATATATACAGAAAAAGCATTCGACAAAGTGCATTGCTCATTCAAGATTTTAAAACTCTAAAAATATTAAGAATACAAGGGAAATTTCTTAACCTAATAAGGATATATACAAGAAACCAAAATGTAGCATCATATTTAATGTAAAAGAATGAATGTTTTCCTAATAAAATTGAGAAAAAGGTAAGAATGCTCTCCCACACCATTTCTCTTCACCATCATACTGGAAGTCCTAGATACTGCTAGGAAATGAAATAAATAGTATACAGTTTGAAGAGGAAGGAGCCAAACTGTCTTTATTCGTGTATGATGTGGCTGTCTACATAGAAAATCCCAAAGATCTACCAAACAAACAAAAGAAAAACTTCTGGAACAAATAAGATAATTTAGCAAGGTCATAGGACACAAGATTAATATACAAAAGTCAATTACCTTCTTATACGCCAGTAATAAACAAATAGAATTGTAAATGTAATAAACTAAATACCTTTTGAAATAGCATCCCCCAAGATGAAGTACTGAGGTATAAATCAAACAAAATATATAGAGCACCTGTATGTAGAGAATGAAAAAACAAAAACAAAAGAAATCAAAGATCGAAATCATGGAGAGAATGAAGAGAAAACTATGGACTGGAAGAAAATCCTGCATTTATAAACCATACATCTCATAAGGGGTTAATATTCAAAATGTGTAAGAAACTCAAACAACTAAATAGCCTGGCCAACATGGCAAAACCCCATCTCTATGAAAAATGTCCAAAAATTAGCCAGGCATGGTGGTA